>NC_034412.1:13864875-14179875 GCF_002078875.1 Numida meleagris
AGGGAAGGGAAGGGAAGGGAAGGGAAGGGAAGGGAAGGGAAGGGAAGCTCCCACTGCATTGGCCAGCTCCACTCTTGGCTCCAGCACGACCAGAGATTTTGGTTTCATACCAAGAGACATTTTTAGAAAGGAGTGGAATAGGACCAGGGAAGAGATCCTGCACTAGACAGCAGCATGTTGGGAGAATTTCTCTTGCTTCCTGCTTTGTGCATCGAGCTGGCCGAGAGCTGTGTCTGGTATTTGAGGCACGTCCCGTCCCACTGCCCCCTCCTGTCCCCCCAGGCTGGAGCAGGGCAAGGCTGCGGATGGCTCGCCTGGCTACTGAGTCACTGCACTGGAGCTCAGAGCCAAGGCTGCAAACAGACGCTGCTATCTATTCCCAGACCTGGAGCCAAACAGGATGATCACATCATTTTTTCTGATCTTCAGTTTTCCCGTCTACTTACGAAATACTTTGATGAAAGGCTATAAAAGTACTGCCATTATGAGCAGACTACTTCAGTCCCTCTCAGTGATTAGTTTGCAAGTACTACCTAAAATATGGGTATACATGTTATACACGTATAACATGGGTATACATTTTTCTTTTTTTTTTTTTTGAAGGCATGTGCACCTAAATGCATGCTGTCCACAAGTGAACATTACTAGACTTGAATTCTAAAATTATATCTTAACTATTAAGCATTTTCACATATCTACTCTAATTTCCGATATCACGAGCATTTCTTGTCTTTTAATAAGCATCTGTAAAATTCTGTTTGGCCACAGGATGGCAGACAGAGTATAAAGACACTATTTTACCTCCAGCTTCTCACTGGGGAAACGTATGTACACATGGCAAAGCAGTTTTTCTTTCTGCTGTCCCTATTTGCTCATGCTTTTATTAATTAGGTTAAATACTTTGACCTCCACAGCAAATGCAGAACAGAGTTTATAGAATGGGTATAAAATGGAACTGAATTGAGAAAGGTCAGGTCAGACGTGCAGAAATTTAGCCATTTGGGGCATGGACCCCAACAGAGAGTTATTGTGGTATATTTATTCCATACATTCCCAAGCAAGCATAAGAAATGACAAGAAGCTCAGCAGGTAGAACACTGTGAGAATCCTCAAAAGTTATTTACCAATTAAAAGCACTTTTCCTTTCTGCTTTTTTTCTTGACTCTGACTTAGTGAACTTGAGATTTTTGATGGCCTTCTGCACCAACCCCTAAAGAAAATGAGCACTAAAGCACAGCTAAATACTCCAGAGGGATTTCTCTGAGCTTTGTGTGTCCTGGTTTAGCCAAAGCATAACACACTCCAGCTTGCAGAGGGCAGCAGCTCGTCTCAGACAGTTTTTTTGCTTCTTCAAACTATTTCCTGGGAGAGAAGTACAAGCCTGACACTGCACAAAGGAGTTCACTCTGTATCTATGCATGTCTCCCTACTGTCTTGAAGGTATTTCCTGTCCAGAAAGGTAAGGAAAGCTTTTCTTTGGCTTTTGGTTAGACTACATTTATTCCTGAAGTGAAGGAGAGATGGAGACAAAGAAAGGAACTGGAGCCTGGAGGAGCATTCCATGCAGAAACCATACTTCCCATTTAAGTATCATTTATATTGCCAATGCTACTGGCCGGCTTGGAGTGTTTTCTCCTTTCCCATAATGCTTTACTACAGAGAAAAACATTCATAATTCAAAACTTAGGAGGTTGGAAAGCTGGCTGAAAAGGATGAATATTCTCTTTATCAAAGTTCACTTTATATGGAGAGCTACCAACATGCTGAGCTAAAGCCAGGTAGGAACGCAGAAAGAAGCTCTGTATCTACAACCAATTTCCAGGAATTTGAAAAAAGTGAAATGTTTAATAAAGTGGTAAGAAAGGACTGCAGGCATGTCTGTAATCGCTTTACCAGTGGACCACAAGCATTTAGGAAAATACTGGATTCAGGAAAGAAGTTGGCACAAAGTATGAAGAAATGCCATGCCTTAGCACTCTGCATGTACCATGAAACATTTCACCACGCAACACACGCAGAAATCAGCCCAGTAAAGTTAAAAAAATAATAATAATAATTTACCGAACTGATCTAGAAGCTGAAATGTAAACATGTTACAGGAGGGAAGAAAAAGAAAACCACAACAACCTCTAGGAGTTCCTATTGGTTGTCTTACAAATAATCCTCAGTGCTCCCACTGACCAAACGTGGCAAATGTCAGCAGAGATGTTCACTGTGGAATCAGCTCTGAGCAGAATGAAAGAAAGAAGAGGATCTAATTCTGACAGTAGCAATCCATTGCACCATTCCTTACAGCCTAGCAACTGGATTTAAATAAAGATGCTATACTTAATGCTATTTATGATATGCAATGTTGGTCACTAGCTTACTCAGTTCCACTGCCTTTAACTTTTTTTTTTAACTACTATGGGACTCAATTCTTGTGCATGAAGATTTATATCTTTACTTTGTACACAACCACTTAGTTCCACAAAAATAAAAACCTTATTTCTTCCTCTTTAAAAAAAGCAAAACTAAAGAACAATCCACTTTTCCTCAGTAGCTGTTTTGTATCTGCAGCTTTCGTTAGTGAATGGAAAACATTTTTTATGATTAGCAATAAATGCTCTTATCTCTTCTTGGATATTTAAAAAAAAGATAAAAAAAATCCAGTAAAGTTTACTATAAAGATTTTTCATAGGCAAATATTCTGTGGGAGACATTCAGTCCAGAAAAGCTTCCTTGGCTTGGTTTAAAGTAAAGAAGGAGCACTACAGTATAGCACGCTGTACGTAAAATTTTCAGCTTGAAGACAAACATCAGAAAAGAGACAAGAGAAGCAGTATTTTGTATTTCTACGTATAGGAAAGAAAATCCAACCTACATTTATGATGTAAAAGTAACTATGCTGTAGTGGTATTTATGTATGAGTTATAATACATGCAAAGGTACCTTTCTCTAAAGTTTTCTTTGTGAAGAAAGGAAATATTTTCATCATTATGAGACCAACTCCTTTTCTGTGAGCAAAGAGCTGCAGTTCACTTCCTCATAAAGTATTTAGCTCCTCCTGAGCTAACTCCTCCTGAGTTGGTCTCATAATGATGAAAATATTTCCTTTCTTCACAAAGAAAACTTTAGAGAAAGGTACCTCAAAAGACATTTATTTCATTATTCTAGTGGCTTATACTGCTCAAGAACTGTATGTACTTCCTTGCTTCATCCCCTAATTAAAAAAAAAAAAAAAAAAAACGAACACAAAACTCACAGTGTAGTAAAACACTCTACAACGATGCAGTGAAAAACCACAGATTTCTTACCTTATCTGAACTTTCCTTCGGTTAAGAAATTTTTTTTCTCATCAAGTTTACTCAAATTCTCTCACTTTACTGCAAGTTCAATTTCATAAATTATGAAAAATTTCCACCTCCAAATTTGAAAAACAAGCTTTTTAATTCCATCAAACTATTTAAATTCTAAGGGAAAGACCTTATTTTCTTCTTAATCTGAAGAGGAACTGGAACAGCCCATGAAAAATAAATGATCTTTGAAAAATGTCTAATATAATTATTTCTAAAATATTAATAGACAATGATACAACATAGTTAATGCACAATTAAGGTACAAAAAGCAACACAAACCTCAGTAAATTTTCATTTTCCTGTCTCTACCTTCTTTAAACAGTAAATTAATTTTTAATCAATACTCCGAACACTACTACACATCGAAACCTGTCCTGCATTTTAGCTGCACTGCCCGTATCTGAGAATGGGAAGATTTTATATTTTCAGAAAACCTACCTGAAATCTGTTGAAAACCATATTTCTATTTTCATCTTTTATTTAACTATTAGGATGGAATAGCTTTCTGACTGTAGAGTTTTAATACTAGGCATGAGCCCCATTAGGCACCAGCATCAAGGCTGGAAATCCAGACCTGTGTTTGAATACTTGTGCTTCGTATCTCACACATTTTTGTTGTCCTTGAAGAGAAGGACATTTAGGAAGAAAGCGTGCAGCTAGGAGTACTTTCTCATCTTTTTTTTTTTTTTTTTTTAGAATTATTTTTAAAGAAAGTTAAATTTGTACAAAATTAAAAATAGACCTTCAGACTGCGGTATTTTGACGACATTCCTCAAGTGCCTCCTCAGGGCTCTGGTCATAAAATACTCCATGCAGAAAGTAGTTTTGATGTCTTAATGACTGCAAAATTTTCCTTTCCTCTGCAATGTAATCTCAATTTATTTTTTAAATAAGCTTCTGTTTCCCAGCATTTGAATGGCGTTATAGCTTTATAATGTGTTTTTGTTCCTTTCAGACTAAAAGTAAATAGGAATGGGACCAACTTGGCAAGAATGAAACCATTTATTTGCTAAAGCAATATTTCAAGAACACCTGTGCAGCTATTTTGGAAGCACGCTGGTATCTCTATTTAGCCTTCCATGTCTGCTATCCAGCTTCAGGTACATTATGTCTGCTTAACAAAGAAGAATGTACAGCATATCCCATACCTTCACTTTCAGCTAAAGATGTCTCATTTTTCTACTTCTACCATTTGAATTTCTTCTAACATGAATCAGCCAGTTCCTGGAAAGTTCCTATTGCCTTTATGTCAGTGATATTTAGATAAAATCAAGCCTTGGCTGTGTACTTTCCTGAGCTTCACAGCTTTCAGAGCATGGAAAACCCCATTTTTCCAAACTTGAGGAGTGCAATAAAAAACATCTCTTCTGCTGAACAAGACCAGGCTATGGAAAAGAGCAAGCATGGGTTTCTGCTTGTACAAGATCATTGGGAAATATCTTCTATGCTCCATAGAGATTCACATCACAGCTATACTCCTGGTATACAGTAGCTCACCAGTTCTGCTACTAAGGCATCTTTCATTGCCACAGAAGCAGCAGTTAAATTTTACACTTCAAGAGCACTTTAAAACAAAAGATCCCTTGTCTCTGCCTCCCATATATGCCTCCCTCCTAACTTCTGTATATGCCAAACCTGTGTTGTTGGGCTTTTTTTTGTCCAAGATGGAATGCTGACATCTAACAAATGGATGAGACAAGTTTGCACAGTTCAGATGGAAAGCAACATGCACGTGTACAGCTGAGTGATGAGCAAGAGTCAGAGAATGAACCGTTCATAACCTGCGTGGCCAAAGCACCCTCACACAGATTAAGGCATATGGCTGAAGTGCAAGAACTGAGAACTTGTTGCAAATAATGCTATCAAGATCTAGTTCATGACGGCACGGAAAAGAAGTCTGAGATTATACAAATCTGGAAATTAAGGCAAAATAATGTTTTAGGCATTAGGACCATGACTGCCTGCACCAATTTATGTGGTACATGTTTTAAAGAATGATCAACTGCTTGACATTGTCCATGATCTCTGGTGAATCACAGCTTGCAGAAGTGATTCAGAGATGACAAGTCTCTAAATTTGGCTGCGCCAGAATTCATCATTGTGCACCTGCCCACTAATCACCCACTGCTTCCAAACATTGAAGTTAGCTTTCAGTAGCTTATACTTAACACTTTCTGCCTCAACTTCTCACACATCATGCCTACTTCATGCTGGTGATCCTTCCTTTGAAACGTTGCAATACTTTCATGCTTTTTGGACTTTAAACTCAGCAAGGGACATTTTACAGAAATACCTTCCAGTTGGCACTGTGCTCAAGTTAGAAGTGCCTGAGAAAAAGAAAAAATTAAATGCATTTAACTCTTCCAAATCCTCACCCTCCCATAAACACAGAGACTTGTTGTAAGTCAGAAGCTAAAATACCAGAAGAGTTTATCCTTACAATGCCTGATCCGTTTTCTCTAAACTGTTTATATGCATCAGGTCCCTCTCTCAGGTACCTTAACCAGCTCCATCTCTTCATCTTACCACCACAGGAAGATGGAGAAAGACTTACTGCTCAAGCACAAACAACAGCAGCTGGATACACCTTTCTCTGTCAGAGGAATAAGAACTTTTATTGGCCAACAAGTTACTTGAACAAAGTCCTGATCAGTAATGCTTCAGGTTCTGCTGCTATACTACATGAAGATGGCAATTTACATAATATGCTTGGAAGAATATGCTTTAATTTAAAAATGAAAATTACTAAAATTACTACTCTAAAAATAAGGGGGCTTTGTTGGTTTATTTTTGTTTGCTTTTTTAAAGAAAATGTCACATAGCTCATTTTGACACACCACCTGTGTATGAGTGCATTTTGTGAGAGATTAGTGACCCAAGCCTGAGAAAGCTTAAAGCCTAAAGCCTTCAAGCCCACTTTGAAGAGTAAGCCCTGATGTCTTAAGGTATTAAGAACTGTAAAACATCTCATGGGCTTAACGTATTGCTCACGTTAATTGCCATTGCAACTGAATCTGTGAAAATGGAATATTTTCATGCCTTGTCTGTACTACTGACTTTATGGTAAGGAAGCAGCTTATACTAAATATACTCCACTACCTTCCTCCTCTCTCTGCTCCCTACTCCAGAAAGGGAGGAATCAAAACGGTACAAAGCCATTAGTAGCCAAGGAACTCCTTTCACAACTAAGCAAAATTTTTGGAAATGGAAGAATTCTGGTTTCAAGCCAGAAGTCCAGTTCCTGAGTAACCCTCTTGCTATGTGACTACGCAGCTGCTTTGACAACCCAGGCACCAGGGACGTTCAACAGACACAGACCAGCAATAAGCAGATCAGGCACGCACAGGGGGAACACTCAGGACACAGACAAGAAATCGTGCAGGTCTGGTGGGCACAGCATCACCAAGAAGTGCTGCCTGTGAAGCAGCCCAGCTATCCCCCCAACACTGGCTGGGACCCAGCTCTGCTACTTCTGAAATTGTGCTGATGCTAGTAGAGGCCGTAATCATGTTGAGTGAAATGCTGCCTTTCAATTCCTGCCTTACTCTAATAAATAACATAAGATGAATGTGCTTTTATCAGACAGCTTATCTCACATTTCTTTCTTGTGCAAAATAGTTCCCAAGAGGCACTGCTTTAAGCACAGCCAAAGTTGCTTTTCTGAAGTGAAGCTCAATCCAGAAGACTAACTTTCCAAAAGCAATAAATTACTTAGGGAGAAAGAAAATGACGATCATTTCTCTATGTGTAGCAGCCTTAGCACCAAGTCAGAAAATCAACTGCTGTCTCAGACCTCCTCCACAGTCAAGGAACACGCTGCACAGTTGTGCCAGCAGCTGCAGGTTGCTGGGATGAAATCTGAGGTTACTGAGCACTGACTCATCCCCTCTTCATTCCCCACTTCTGGAAATGCACTAAAAGATAGCTATCAATCCATAAATGGGATGTACTGAAGCAGATCTCAAAAGGCTATGTCAAACAGGTATATAATTAATGACAAAAGAACACAGCTATCAAATAATATGTTTCCGTGAAGATGATAGAAGCATCTTTTCAATTGTGTTCAGTGTTATTTTTGTATGCAAGAACTGAATTTTGAAAATCAATAATGTTACTGCAAGGTTCTCCAATACTGTTGGGGAGGATGGTAGGCTTCATTAGATTCTGAATTACTTGTTCCAATACGATATAGAGTCTATGAAAACTTGTCGGAAAGTCATTTGAAACACTTTCACTATTTGGCTGCAACAGAACCCTGCACCTTCAATTCTCATCTCCCTCGGTGTTGGCTGGAAACCAACTTTCTGCCAGATGCCCTCTTTTGGCAGCAGCAGAAGGAAGGGAACCACTGGGGCTGCCTGAGTGCCTGGAGTTACTCATCCCTACAGCTCTGCAGCTGAACAGCTCCAGCAGTGCAACCAGCAACTCTAAAAACTCAATATCCATTCTCAAAGTGCATTTTATAAAGTCTTTGTCCACTAATCTGTACTCCACTGTAAAATCAAACAATCCCATTTAAAAATAATAATAATAATAATAATAAAATAAGAACGTTACCTGATACTTCAATCACAAGGGGCTCCCAAAACAGAACTGCTCCCTTTTACCTTCAAAAAAAGCAGAGCACTCTACCCAGCAATGCAAGTAAGTGAGGATTCAGGAAAGTAAAGATTCAAAGTAGTACTTACTCCTTTCAGAACTGAATCCATGGAAGACCACAGCAGAAACAAAAGGTAACTGAAATGCACGTGTTCCTTAAAAAGTTCATTGCAGCAGACAAAAAGAAAAATATGAACAAATTCATTCAAACAGAAAACAAAAAGCAAAACTCATATGTGCATATAGTGTGGAAGCTCTGCTTTGAATTAACATTTAATTAATGTGTATGGTAAACTGGGGGAAAGCCTTTAAATAAATAAGGCACAATCCAATTGATTTCATTATTATTGCCTCACTGAAAATCCATCTTCCTTTGGGGCTTTTCAGACTCATTCCTATCAGCTCACAGTAAGAGGGGAGCAGTAATAGTCAGGAAAAAAAATTATAAACAATTAAGCTACAAGTAGACATTGGAATTCCTTGTTACACAGTGATACTGAAGATTAAAAGTGTGAACATCCTGAGTGCTACTTAGGAGTATCAGGGAGTCAGAATAGTTCACAAATACAAAATAAAGACAAGCTACATTATATCAGTTAAAAGCTGAGAAATCCTCGTGTCCCTACACTGTTCTCCTGCCTCTTACCCCCACCACAATCTCAAATTCAAGTACTTAGCAGCAAAAAATAAATCTAGGTAAAAGCAAAACAAACCAGATACTTCACAAATGTCTCTTCTGTTGCAGTGCACCTTCGTGTCCTTGTACTCCCAAGGTCTCTCACACACGGCTGGGATTCAAGCTGCTGCTTTCCTTCTGATGCACATACACATGTCCCAAAACAAACTGCCAGGAAACTCAAACTTTTTTGAAAGTGCTTTTAAAATTAATGAAAATTAAAAATAATTTCCTAGTTCTGATTGTTTGAGATAGCGTAGTGACATTCTGACAGTGCAGCAAAGCGTTCGGAACTAATTCAGGTGAACAGTTAAGATCTTTTTCTGGTGTTTGTTACTACCAAGAAGTAAATTCAGGCTGCTCTGTATACACTGCCATCCACCCAAATGGGAGCTGATAACCTTGGCAAAAACTTCTTTTAAAAGAAGAAAAAAATTAGGAATGTGAGCATGGTAAACATTTTCCCTTCCAACAAGTGTGTATTAAACATAGCACTTCATCTGACAGCTGGTTAGTAGATGCAAACAGATGTAGCAATAAGCAAGTCCCAATACTTATGTTGAGAGGAAAAAAGAGAATAAATATGTAATGTCTAATGCAACTGAGGAGTAAAAATAATACATAAAACACAACTTATGAAAAAAATCCCACTCTTCAAAAAATTTCCTACATATTTCATTAAAGGATTGATTGTTTTTTGTTGCTCATTTTTCAAGAAAGCTCCTCATAACACTAAGCTGCCTTTAACTGTTCCAGAGGTAAAAATATTCCCCTGTTCTGAGTCAGCCTAACAGACTGCAGGCAAAAGAGGCAATTAACAAAAGCTGCTTTCATTCTGAAGTCGAAGACTTTCTGCTCTGCAACGTTTGTCTAAGCACAGGCTACATAAACATCCACAGACACTCACTAAGACAGAGGTGTTTCGTGTATGGAAACAGAGTTGGGAATACATTTATTGATATCCAAGCGTGAGCCTGAAATGGAGAAGGGCTGACAGTGTAAGAGAAATGAAAAGAAAGCAAAGAATTTCCTGTGAGAAACCATTTCTTAACAAGCCAGCTCACTTGAGTGTACTATAGAAATTACTACGTTTTGCTGTATTTGCTTCAGTGTAACTTCAAGTCACGTTACAACCCACTCCTAAGAACAATGGAACAGGGAAATAAGCAGACAGCCTACTCTGGGGTAGCAGAATACTCTGACTCCTCTCTCAATCCTTTCAACTCCAACCAGAACTTCTGTTAAGGAAACCTCATGTGAAGCATCATCAAATATGAGCAAGTAAAATGATCTGTTTAGATCAACAAAAGCTTCTCTACTTAAAGAAAGAAAAAAGATGAGAAGCATCCACCCTGCTGGAGTTCTTCTGGAAGTTTAACACGAGGTTTGGGGCATTTGTGCCAGTTAACAGAAGCAACTTAATAATAACACAGCAAATGGGCTGAAACCTGACAACGCTTCAAGAAGCTCCTAGCAATCTAAATATGTCTGCATTTCCTTTGAATATATTTATCAAAAAATATAATTTCTGTAAGAACAACGGCAACATGCAAAAACTACTTAACACAGTCAAGTAAAAAGCTGTTACATTAATTTTAAATACCCTTTATTTTTCACAAGTTTTTCCAACACATTGTGCATTTTGGCACGGTAGACTTTGAGATAGTTTGCTTCAAGTTTCTTTAAATTACAAACAGTAGATACAGTAGGATTATTTTAAACGGATTTCTTTAAAACAAATGGCAAGTTAAGACCCTTAAGTTTAAAAGAGGTTTCCTCAATTTTCTTTTCCTGATAGAAAATTCAAGTAATTTTAAATAATAGAAAATTGTCTTTACAAAATATCCTGCTATTAGAATTTATCAGCACTGTGAAAATAAACATCAAATTTCCAGCATCAATTGGGTGCAATTACACATTTAGAAAAATAACTCATTTAAAATGAAGGTCACTTGGTGAAGAAAAGTAAATTTTCAAGAGGATGGGTTCTTCAAACAAATTACGAAAACACTTTTTCTTAGCTAAATTATTTGTTACTCCATCTTTGTATTTTTTTTTCCACTGTCGATGAAAATGAACTAAGAAAACACATCACCAAGATGTTTTCCCTTAACTATACACCAGCTTATGCAATTATTGCTTAACTCCCAATGACTGTATATGACATTCACTCTATACTGTTTTTACACTGTGTTTTTTAATTGGTTGTTACCAAACACACATACCACACAACTTACAGAATTTTTTTCAGATAATTTTGCATCTAGGATGTTTTTTTCCCAACGAAGGATGAATTCATTATAAAATATTTTTCCGTTTTCCCTCCTCACCTACTTTAAGACAGCAGAATGGAAAAATAAGCAGGACACGTTTACTTTGTAACTCAAGGCTCAGAGCACTTATTGAGAATCTTCAACAATTTAACAACAGTTTCTTTTTTCATTCTTTTAGCCCAAAGTAACCTTGCTGTCTAGGAACAGTAACTTCGTGTATCACCATCTTCCAGAAGAAAACTATAAATAAATGTTTATGTAAGGAATCAAACACTGATGTTGAAGAGGGCAAAACAATAAAATTAAGGGTCAATAAATGATACTGCAATGTATCTTGTGCCATTCAAGATAGGAAGTCCTTCATGTAAATGAGTAAGTCTTCCTGGGTGCATGAAACTCCATCCTTTCCTGGGTGATTCAATGGAGCAGTTGTACCTAAGAAATTTACATCCACCTCCCTGTAGCAAAAATTAAAAAAAAAAAAAAAAAAAAAAAAACAAACCATCACCACACTCATTTACCTTGTGTGTTTATATGACTAGGCTTTTTATATTTATCCACAATTATTAATAAGAGGCTTTTTAAGTTTTGTTCTCTTCAAGTAAAAAGAAAAAAGAAAACACCACCGCTATCCATAGAAGCAATATCGTTAAAATGACACCATGTTCAGAACAATATGTAACAAGCAGACTTTAGCAACAAAAAAGATTTCCCTTTGCTTTAGCATTCCCTGGATATCAACTCATTCAAGCAGCATCTCTGAGGAACAGTTCATCAGTAACAGTAGTGTAGACAATACGAGAGAGGAGCAAATCAATGTTCATAGGTCCACCTTCATGCAAGACAGCATTTAAATAAATTTTAAATAAATTAACCTGACTGTTGGTTTCAAACTGAAGCAGTGTTTTCTAAAGGAAGAAATCATACTTATGGGTGTAAGGTAAGAGGGGCCTTACAAACAGAACTGTTCAAGCTTCTCTACCAGTCAAAGCTGGATATTACTGTCACTGCCTCGTCTACCTCCATTCCCTGGGAGCTATTTTATTTCAATCAGTACCAAACTAGAAAATAATTGACCTCAGGATAATAAAAGTAAACAAGAAGAACAGCTGAATTTTTTCATTTTGTGGTTGATCTAAAGAAGAATCTTAAAAAGCATACCATAAAGAGAAGTTTATCTACTTGGTAATATTTTAAACAATAACTAAATAATAATGTTTTAAATAATTGAAACAACTGTTTTTTACTGCAAAAAGATGAAGATTTCAAAAAATCTTCGTTTCAAAAAATCATTTTGTTAAAAAAGAACATCTCTAAAGTTTAACAAAAACTTCTTCCCAGCACCATCTGAAGCCATTTTGACTAATTCAACTTGACTGCATTAACAGGTCTAGATCCTGTAACTGAGAAAGTTAGTACTCAAAAACATCCATCAGTAGTGTATCTGAATGTTGCACACATTTATCCCTTCAACACTGTCTTTAACCGTGTCTATTTGGGTTCTTGTTTGGAACGTATTAGACACTAAAAGGATGACTTTTTTTTTGTTCAATAAATAACTCGCCAACTTACTTGAAAATCCTCTCCTACTTTGTTGAGTGCAATGTTGATTGTGAATGTAGAGGAGTCATGATGAGGTCTGAGTGATCGTTGTCTGTCAGGGCTATATTTTACAACAAAATTCAATAAAGCATATCCCTGAAACAAAATATACAGTCAGACTTCAGCATGTAAAATTCCAAGTCAGACACAGGGCTGTGGGTATTCTTTGCCTATTTACAACACAGTTAACAACACAACACTCAGCTGTAATACTGCTACATCACTTGTAAACTCACCAAACAAAGCAAACAGCTCAATAAAATACTTAGTCTCTGAATGGAATAAATAATTCTATCTGCAACTTTTAAACACGTACCTTAGTATAATAGCCAGCAAACACTTTTAGCGTTACTGGTGCAATGAACTCTCTTATGAAGTGCAGCCACTCGTTATCCAGTCCAATTTGCTTCATATGAATATCATCAGTTGGGACATTTTCATAACCTCCAGAAATACGGCTGTCCTAATGAAAACACCATAAATAGCCTTGAAATATGGGCATGGAATACAAATACGTAGAATCTGCAGAATCACAGAACTGCAACAGAGTAATGCTTTAGTAAGCGTATCTGAGCTTGATGCACAACAATCTCACAGACAGCTGCTGTGATATAAATTGCTGAGATGTAATGGGCAAGAACTGGACAATTCTTAGAAGGTGAGTCAATATTTGGATGTGCCGCCTGTCAATAAGGGTTTCACTAGGGCAACATTTTTAACTATTGAGATGTAGATGCAATGGAAGTTAAATTAGAGTACAGGCATCAACTTGTCATGATAATAAATATGTTAAAATACTTTCATCTTAAAAGTATGATAAAAAAAGTTTTTCTGGAGGCTCCAACCTGTAGTAAAATCCTGACTGTAATTCATCTCCTTCCAAATATTTGTGAAAATGACAAACCTTCCTGTTCTTAAAACTTTGATTTAAGCAGTAGTTAATACTTCGAGCTTGGTGCAAATACAAACACAGTAGTTCATAATGTCTGTGGATATCTGCTTTGAGGGACAAGTCTGATAAATCAAGACTTCAGAGGTAAGCTCTGAAGAGTTATCAAAGACCAGCCACTGTGGGATAACTTGGATAACTACTACAGCAGCTGTTGCTGTTAGTATCTGTATTCTCTAGTTCAAGGTTAAGTGAGGATGTCTCCAAATCTACTGAACGTCAAGCTGCATGGTAGACAAAATTCAGCATTTTATTCTACACAGCAGATGTCTCAGGTTACTAGCATATTGTGGAAACATTGTTTATTGCAGCACGCTGTGGCTTATTATAAAAGTACTCTCTTAATAAGGACATGTTTATAAAGGCTGACACTTACTTGGTGTTTTCCACCAGACCATTGTCCAAAATGTTCCATTTCTTCTACCAATTCATCACAAGCAGTGTCAGAAAATATGGGAAACCAAAAAACATCTGGACATGGCTACGAAAAGACAAAATCTACATTAATCTCTTTTAGTGAAGTTGTTAAACAGTTAAATTTATTTTCAGCTGCTAAAACAGCTCATTCCAAGGACATTTTCGTTTTTCTATCACTGAAAAAAAGAATCAGCAATTCTCTTTTGTGTCATAATTCAGACACATTTAAATAATTAAGTTTTTACATGGTCCTTAAGTGTATTCTTACAGAATTAAGCAAAAACTAAGAGCTACCTTATAAGTCATAACCCAGCATTAACAGCTCTGTCAATGTACCCAAATATTCTGTGCATTGGCTTGTGTAATAATTCCAGTCATTCACTTAAGAGCCATTAAGAAAAAATACTTTTAAACTGAACATGCTTTTAAATGTTCATTAAATGACTGTGGATAATTGACACAGAAATAAGCGTCTAAAGCTGGTACAACAATTATCTTGGAAGTGCTATTTACAGGCAAGCTACACAAAAGCCAGCAGCCAGACAGCAAAAGATTTAAGTATCCAGCAAAAGCCTTCATAGCCACAGACCTTATAGAATTCAAAGTGGGAAAAAAACCTCCAAGGAAAGCGTATTTAAGATCTTGCCTTATATATGCTTTGTAACAGCAATCTCTTAACAAAAATTAAGTTTTCTGCTAGTTGTACTAGCTTGTTCTAATGAATTAATTACAATTTTACTTTGAAGAAAGCAATTATTTGGACAATTCCATTATCCTGAGCAATACAGCAATTATTTCTTGGACTTATCTCAGTTTTTACAGTGACAGAAATTCATTAGTGGTCCAAAACCTCAAACTGTTCAGCCACAAACCAAAATAGCATTAGCATGGAAACAGTTACTGTATGCCAATTTATAATGTCAGTCCCACAGATAAGACAGGTACTACTTGCCTCTTTCAAACAATATTTATACCCACCTGTTCTACTATATTATCAGTGAAGATTTTTGAATAGTTGGGATTTATGTAGGTTTCCTTCCAGTCCTGAAAAGAATGATTTTAAAATATTCAGAATGCATTTAAGTGAAAGAAAAAAAAAAGCATTTTATTCTGTTCACGTGCCCTACTGAAAGGGCAAGAAACAATCAAACAATTTCCTATTACCACAGAAGAACTGGATCTCATCACATCTGAATCGTACAACCTGTTACATCAGGGCCATTTCTCATTACTGTTGTAATCAGTTGATGAACTGATATTAAATGGATGGTAGAGAACACCATTTATTGCACTAAATGTATGTTTGCACTATTTATTTAAATCTTTTCCATGAAAAGTCCTTAAGTCCCAAGTATTTAATAATATAAAGTTGCTTTTAATACAAAACTATTTAATCAATAATTAGGTACGTACCACAGGATTTTCAAATATCTGCCAGAGGTCATTGTTGTAGTGGGAGGTATTGTAATTGGCTGTGGAGATAAGCCTTCCAAATTCATGTCTGTTCGTAATGTACATGAAAACACCCTACACCAAACAGAGAAAACGTCATTAGCAAAACTGCCCACCTTAGCAAAACCAATGTTTTCAAGTCTTTTTATGCCTGCAATTCTTTTATAAGACACATCACATCTACAGAAAAACAAGTGTTGTTCGTTTAGTAGCTTAACTCTTCAAAAGGTTCACAGTAGTCACAAACTAGGGTTCATGATTTCTTGTTTACAAGCATTGATTGAATATATTCTTTAAGCAAGTTAAACCAAAATATATATTCATCATAATGCAAGAACATAAAGAAAAGAGAAAACAGAAATGAAGTGATTGCTTGTTTTCCAGAAAACCTAAGCAGACACACTGGAAGTACCTATTCTCAAACTGAAGAAGAAAAGACTAGATTCTGATTAAACACTGAAAAAAATAAGCTAACAGAAAATGTAATGGAAAGCAGAGCAAGAAACATATTTCAGAGTATTCACTTCATGATTCTCCTGGTGAATTGCCTGAAATAAAAAGGTTTTGGCAAATATAGCATATAAGAATTTTCAGATCAGGGTGCAAGATAAGTGAGCACTTTGAAGTATGTTCCCCTTAGCAAATATTGGAAATACATATGCAAAATATAAAATGTGGTAAGACAGTTTCATTATCAAACTATTAAGACATTAACAAAACTCGTTTGATTAGAACTGATAGCAGAAATTTGGGTGGTTTTGTGTTTTGTTTTTTTTGTTTGTTTGTTTGTTTTTAAAAAAAGAACTTGACTATTTATTTTATTAAATTCACCACTTTTCAGATTCAAATGTAATTTCAGAAGCATTTGTGGCAGGAAGACATTCCCCCCTGGATATTTTGTTATCTTTAACGCATACTTTTGTCTGAAAGAGAGTCAACTTGTTAGAATGATAATGATTGTTAAACACGTGCCTTGTTTTGGGCACCTATGAAATCATAAAGTAGCTGCAGCAGGGAGAATAAGGAGGGTCTGGCTCAGGAAAAACAGTTTAGATGATACTGATTTCATGAAAGCCCTGCGTTTAACGAGGGGCCCTGGCTGACCTGCTTGTCATTTGAGCTTTACTAGGACTGCTGAATCAATTTCAGCTGCTGGAACACAGTTTTAGCACACCTTGACCTCAGCAATGAGAAACCTCCCTGGGGAAATAAGAAGCCTATGTCACTTTGAGCTGGTCATGAAGAACCTGCCCCTGGTGCTATTCTGAACCTGACAAGACTGAAGAGAAAGATGGAGTGATATTTTGTGAGGAATAAGGACAGAGGAGAAGGATCTTCCTATGGTAAGATAACACTGTATGTAATAAGAACTAACGATTTAAAACAAAAAATAAAGCAACACCTTTGGGGGTCTGAGCATATGGAATGTTTCCGAAGAAGGGGAGTCTTTTTCCCTTTGTAAAGTCTAAAATGAAGGAGAATCATCACATCAGTTTTCTGATACATAGTTTCTCTGTTTGTCCAAGAACTACTAGATTTCCACAGTTACAACAGGGAAACAGCAGCCTTTGTCAAAAGCTGATACGCCTTTACAGACAACATGCATCTCCAAGCAAAGCTCACAACGGACATGTCAAAGCTGTTTCCACCAGCCCCTTCTTATCTGCTGCAATACAAAAACAAGCACGTACCGAATCATCTTAAAGCACAGACTGAGAAAGAGGAGAAAAAAAGGAGAAAGCCGTTTTCTGATGAGCCACAGTCAGATTAGTTGAACAAGCACATGGGAAGCACAGGTTCGCAATAACTGATGCTGAGAAGGTTTGAATACAAGAGAATTGGATGGGGACATTCTGAGGAATCAGTACAAACAAAAGAAATCATGCCTTGTTATGAGGGAATAAAAAAAATTAATACTTGCCAACTTTTCTTGTTCAATTCAGCAAAATTATTTTTCAATGCTATAGTGTCTGGAAATAGGTCTGGTTTAGCTCTTATTTGTTTCTGTGCTGAAACTAGTGTAAATATCAGCAGAAATGTGGATTTACATATTCATATTTTTACAGTACAAATAAACGTTCTGTCATTACTTACAGCTCAATGGAAGTAACAAATTTCTGATAAAGTTTTAATCTAACCTGGAAGAATTAAGGAGTAACTCATGTACCCCAAGAAGATTCCTACCATTTCATAAATCACTCAAGGCTTTTTATACCGACACTGTCCATTGTTATTTTATAACTTATATATTACATTGCAGAATGCTCCAACTTAGTCTTATAGAATAAAAAACTTCTAGCTAAGTGTGCAAAGTAAAGATATTCCACATACACTGATAAATTTTAAGGCATACATAGCAGGGAAGCCAAGCCTTCTTTCATCCTGTTGAGGTTGCACCACCAAGGAAGGTATTTTAACCTCAACAGGACGTTTCAGCATGTTTAAATAAAAACCACTATGTAACCAGTGTAGCAACATTGGAAAAACTTCCATTCTGTTCTTCAGCTATTTAAAGAAATACATCTGAAATGTTCCATGTCACAAAAATTGGCCAGTACTTTGAATTAGAAGTAAAATATAAAATCCAAGACCAATCAAGCAAAGCAATAAAGTGTAGCAAGACACAACGAAGTCTGTGTGCTTTTAAAAAGGAAGCAGTTATACATACACCTTACCATTTCCCTGGCATTCCTGCAGAGAGCCATATCGGGATCCAGCTTATCACGCATGAAGTAGTTCTTCTCTTTCATCTCTGATCTGAGAGTTTGGCCCTTAATCAAGTATATATTAGCCATATAAGGTATATTCCATACTCCTCTATAAAAGAAATAAAAAGAAATAATTTAAAGCCATGAAAACTATTTTGTTCTCTATTCTACTAAATCAGCATCTCTGTATTTGCTGACAAGACAAAGCAAGTTTCAAGGCAACAAAGTTGAAATGTTCCCAAGACATCTGAAAGACTACAGCTGGACTGCAAGAAACCAAATCTCAAACATAGGCATAGGCAGCAATTCAATTTTTAGAAAGTATTGTCATAAAAAATAAAAAGGTCAAATTCCCTAAAGTGAGTTTTAACTACAAATGTACTTCATGTTTCCACATTTAAGGTAAAGTCTTTTATATTATAATACTATGCTACACTGACAGATGGAGAAAATAATTCTAAAACTGGTTTTTTAAAAGTGCTTAAACACAGCTGTTCTGACCTCCTCACACAAACACCCACTGGCCGCAGCAGGCCATATATTTATGTGAGCTGGGCCAATATCAACAACAAAACAGTGCTGCTATAATGCATGCTTTGCAGATCTCCTTCCCAGAGCCAAGCCTCCAGCGCCATGAGCACATCCTTCAGTGCTACTGAGAACAAGCCAGTCCTTTTCAAGCAGTCAGTCTGTTCCAGGTCTTTTTGTTCTTCAAGGGCAATGAAAAGACATCACCCATGGGAAAGTAAAGCTTAGGAAAGGACAAACCTAAAAGCTATGCAACAAGAGTGCTTGTCAAGCGCCCTGTAGAATATACCTGACAAAGCATACAAGAAACAGCACAAGAACAAAGAAATTCTAATCATTCAGTTATGCGCTGATTAAACATTCACCTCAAAGAGATTAATTATTTGACGAATGCAACAATCATTTATTTTGACTGAAGTTTTGGGGTACAGTTTTGGGTTTTTTTCCTATTTCTTTGCTTTGCCATTTTCTGTACTGTGCACTTGCAGAGTAGAGTATCCAGACACTCAGACAGGTACTAGTCATCACTAAGTCCATTACTAATAGCTTGTCATGTTAAACACACTGCTTCAATCAATACTAAAAGTTGCACAGTGCAACTAACTTTAGACTCCTCCGAACTAACACCAGACTGTATAAAAATGTAAGAAAATGTTGTTAATGAGCACCTTGACTTTACAAATCAGCTTAAAAAGTTACTTACACTCTGTTCCCTTGGACAATGTCAATGTAATCTTCTGAGCGAGCATAGTAGCCATCTGGGCTCAAAGCACCCCAGAAATTGGACCAAAGCTTCCCATGACGAGTTACAAGCGGAGCAATTATCTTTCTGTGAAGTAACATATTCAGTAAGAAGATATGAACTGTGATATGAAGATATGTCAAAAAATACCAGCTTTTCTGACTTGAGTAGAGTGTAGCCAAAACACCAGTAACTATCAAACTCTGGAGCAGCTATTCTGAATTTGAGTTGAAAAAAAAAGAAAAAGGATTCAAGCCCCTACAGCTCAGAAACAACATCACTGCAACAGAAGCAATGATTCCTATAAAGCAGAGGTGGCTTGTATATCTGTCAACCAAGAAACACTACTCACAGCATGGTAGCATAAAAAGCATCACAGTGCCAGAGACGAGGAAAAAAACATTATAATGAAAATGGTGAAACTTCAGGTACAAAAGTGATTTCAGACTAAAATTAGCTTACCCAAAATTTAGTGTCAAAACAAGGAAGTCGAAAAGAACACAAAGAACAAAAAAACACTTTGTTTCAGAGGGTGTTTACTCGTAGATATATCTGGCAAGGTTTTTGTTTCTTCCACCTAGTGCATCTGGCTTTTACCCTCTCTTCCTACAGCAGTAAATATTACAAGGAACATAATGCAAAGGACTGGCAGCCACACCTTCACCTATAGTCCATCCTTTCTTCTTTTCATCTTCTGTGACACACCTGAGATACTACATTTGTTGCCAAGAGGCAAACACCACTAACCTAACAAGAGGAAATACTGATTGGCAGGAGTGAAGTGCCCAAACTGGGTATCCAGACACATGGCCATAGCCCACAGGAAAGTCAGGGTGCCCACAGCACCAGAGCTCAGTGAGATGGGATCAGGATGCCCCAGCTGGGATATAAAATGAGGAGAAACAGGTCATTACAGATGTTTCATCTCCAAGAAAACATGTCTACTATCGTATGACATTTATGATTCTAAAAAAAAAATAGGTAATATTACTGCAATGGTAGCAGTTAACTATAGGTTCACGTTTTCTGGTTTGGGGTTTTTTTTTTTTATTTTTTTTTAATTGTGTACACAACTTCGAAATCACTAGTCACTGAGATCTTGATTCACTTCATAAAACCTGTTTACACCACATCATTTTCTCTATAGCAACTCTGAAGCATCTAAAATTCATATCATCAATTGCTGCTTGACAGGAACAAAACACTTCATGAATTGTTGGGCTGCAAGCCCACTATGAGCCATGGCAATCGAATAGCACAGGTAAACAAAGAGGATCTAAACCAGCAAGGACAGGATTTTATTTTCTCTGGAAGAGCCCCAGAGAATCCTTTCAAGTTTGAAGAATTTCTGTAGAATCAGGAGATATACTACACCTGTTCTGTTCTATCAGTATCTTTAAAGTCTTTGGGTTTGTCAGTACAACGTCTGCATCTATGCTGAAGTAGTATTCACATGCTTCATCCTGGCGACAAAGGTCCCTAAAAAGACAAAAAGGAATGGTTACCTCACACGTGTCCAGAAGAGGCTGACAAATGCCAAAAAACCCACCCTACCCTAGTTGTACATTTCATAAAAAACCCTTTAATATATATACTACAATAGTCAAAGAAATATATCATAAATGTAAGGCAGACAGAGCACGTATCTATGTATTTGGCAGGGTAGACTTGCTAGGCAGCAGCAAAGTAGAATGAATTTGGCCTCCCTGCACCAACAGAACAGTAGAAGATCAAATGTACTTTTGAGAAAATGGAACAACTCCTCAAATCACACTAGAGCAGCAGCTTTCTGTCATGCAAATGGGATTATTGATTTTGTCTGTTCTCCCCACTATTATTTACAGAACATGTATTAACTCTGTCATAACAACGTGAAGCGTTCACGTTGTTTTACTTTCATGCTTTAAAGTGTCTACAAACATAGTTTTAGTTCAAGTTCTATTTGATTTGATCGTTTCTGATTGGTTTTCTGCAAAGGAAAGGAACTCTGTCACTTCAGGGGAAGTGACAAACGGTGGATGTGACAGGTTGCATACAAGTCAGTGACCACTGGCACAGCTCCCTGCTTACATCTCCTCCATTCCCTTCCACTGCCTAACCTAGCACTTAGCTCAGCACTTAGTACATCTCCTGTATGGATTATTAAACAAAAGACCCCAAACTTGTTGATAATCACATGTCCTTATGCTTAAAGGACTTTGGCATTATGGCTTTGTGGAAATTACAGTAGAAGGTAGGGCTTTATTATTCCATAAATTTCAGCAATCTTTTCTCTTCAAACTCAGTCACTCAAGATGTAATAATGACTTGAACCAAATTTTTAAAATACTGAAGTGACAAAAGTGGTGTTATTGCAACAAAAGCCAGTGTTTGGATGCAGATACAGTGTGTAAATCTTAGCTCAGTCTCTGGCTTTTCCTTTACTAACATCTCCTTCACTGAAAGTTTTCTGTCTTATGAATACATGCTTATATGACCACAATTCCTTAATCAGCACTTTCTCACATAATTGCCCCAATTGAAACTGGCAGGTTTTATTTCTGCCATAACACAGCCCAGCAATTAAGTCTTTATGGCATTTGCAAATTCCATTCAAAGCTTTACAACTACTGAATGCAATTCACCTGTATTTTATATTAGCATAATTACAATTATTAGTAGGAATCATTCATATTGCACTTGACACTAGTTGTTAAATTCATTCCAGAAATATCCAGCATCCCTATCCCCATTCCATTAATGAGGAAGCTAAATCTGAGAGTGACAGCTCTGTGCTGGTCCAGGGTTCCAGCCACAACATTGACCAACCTTCCCAAAAGCTGCAGTACAATATGCTGCTATAAATATATGAACAGAATTCATGTTTTTAATTATCAACAATGAGAACAAACAATCAGAAGAGATTTGTATTTTCTTGTAAGCAAACATAACTGAAAAATTATTCAGTTGTTCACATTATTTCAAAATGTATAGTCGTTCAGCTTCTGCCCTTTTTTAAATAACTAGAGTTTTAAAAAATCTCTTTCAATATGTTTTCCGCTGACAAAACTTCTGTTCTTCACTCACATCTTAATCCAAAACAAAACACTAAACTAAAAGTTTCAGATTAAGTTGTAATTGGTCATTCAGAAATACACTGAGATTTCTTTAAAAACATTACTACCATAAATAGTCTGGAAATGTAGCTATAGTACAAACCAGTGTGAAAGCTCTAACTTCAACTTACATAAACAAGAACATTAAATATATTTTTGTATTTATACCTATAGTATATATTATGTATGCTAACCTCTACAAATTACATTTGAAACTATTTAGTATGTATGAAGTCACAGCAGGGAACAAGTGGAAACTGCTTTTTAGCAATTCTCATGTGCATAGTAATATACTTCTAACTTAAACTCAACAGCCAAAATCTGTAATGTACTTTCTTTACATTCCTTCTGCCTAGAAACTATGACCAAATGTTGAAAAGAAAGCTCAATTTTTGTATGCAACTTACAGCCATTTCAGTGCAGCTATTCAGTAGACTTAGTAAATTGAACAGAACACAAAGATATTTTGTTGGAAGCATGAAGCTCAGCAGATTAGCTTACAGTATTTTGAAGTCAGAAAAATGTTTAACTTTACTGACAAACACCAGCCCATCTAGAGCACTGACTTCATCTAAGAAGGATCAGAATTGCTGTTCTGCACATTATCCCTTCCCCTGAGATCTCCTTGCTTATTTATAGGGGAAACACATTGTCTACCCAATTTCTTTAGCATTGAGTCATTTGTAGCTTGATTAGATACAATTTGAATTAGCAATTTATTATTTTCATATCCCTCACAGTTTGGAAGTACAACTCCAGATGTGGACTGTGAGCAAACAGGAGAGCATTCAGGCATCAGAAAGAACTCTGACAGAAAAGGTCCCTGGTTGACACAGACAGACGTTGCTGCCATTTAGGATCGCATTTTGCACTGCTCAGTATCCCAACCATAGCTATTGCTCCTCCCAGCAGAGCTCCTATCACTATCACTAAAAACAAATAAAGGTAGCCATAGAACAGATAAAGCACCAACTTTTAGATTTGCATTTCGGGCTTTGGTAACTTCACCACAATTGCTACAACTGGAAGCTATTGTAATCAGATATGGGTGGGAAAGTTGTATTTCTTTTGCAACACTGAAAGTTCAGAATGCTGAGACTGAAACCCAAAACTGCCCAGGTGTTCAAAAGAAGCAGTTCAGCAGAAGAAGCAGGAAAATACAAGTCTCCAACACTTGACATTCGAGAGAGATTTAATCCTTGCTCTTCCTTTTAACCACATCCAAGGTATTCACCCTACTCACAGGCTATCCAAGCCATCATTTATCAATAGCAAATGGGAACTCAGACGTTGATGTAATATCCTCTAACTTTCAAGAAGCACACAAGAGAGACAAAGTACATCTCAGAATCCAACAGTGAGATTTAAAAAAAACAACCACCATTAACCATTAAAGAAGCATTTGGAAGGAATACACATGCAGAGACAAAAATACTCAATGTGCAATTAAGATTTCTTCTTTGTATTCTCCTTTATTTTTCTTCTTTCCCCACTCCCCCTTCCTCCTGTTTCTGCCTGTTTAACCTATGCACTCCTGTTTGTTTATATTAATGAACCCTAATAACTCTTTGATGGTTATGCAATCTGGGGTCTTTTCCAAAATGTATCCAACTATCCAAAGCTCAGGAGAAGGATTTTCCATATTAACAGACAGCTAGAAAGTAAATACTTTGCTATTACTTATTAAATGAATGAGAAAAGCAGGCAGAAGTTTGCTGCATGGATATGGGTGGGGGGAAAAAAATAAGTTATTCTAATCATATTTCTATTAAATGTAAAAATCTCATTCACTAAGAACCTCATCATGATTTATCACCAGGTTTTACTAAGACAAAATGGGGGAAAATTATATACGAAGAAAACTGAGTAGCTACATTACACATTCAGAAGTATTCTCCTGAAAACAAACTGTGCCTTCAATGCCCAAGTTGTCTTCTGTTAATTGTAACTTCAAGCACTGAATTACATTAACTGTTTGCTGCATTAAAAAAAAAAATGCTGTATTAAAAAAAAAAATCACCGCATCAGATAAATTCCTTTTTGTGTGAAATGTGCAAGTAAGAATGCCAAATTCACTCTAAACCTACTAGAAATAAACTAAAATCAGTTAATTTGGAAAAACAGACAATTCAAGTGTCTGAAGGAGATGAAACACAATTACCAATTAATGTGTGGATAGCTGCAGGAGAAATAAATGTATCGATGTCTGCAAACCGAACCCTTAAAAAAGGTTTGAAGAATCTCTGTTACCAAGTTACTTCCATTGCAATATTAGTGAGAAACAAGAGAGGTTACATTGGAAGCTATCTGAAGAGTTGAGGGCTAATAATTTTACTGAAACTGTCTTTGCCATGAACATCCAAATTCTGAGCTAGATTTTCTGAGGAAAAACACAGTTGTTCCAGAGAGCTGCTGATGATTGGAAGACAGGCCAAGCACAGCACAAGTCAAAGGAAGCAGCAGATGACCTGAACCTGACCTACCCCAGCCAAAAGGAAAGGAGCCACCTTTGGTGACATCTGCATTGTTCACACACACGTAAGATCATACTAATGCTTTCTGTATGAATCATTTTGGGATGATCTCATCTCATATGCATTAAGCTTCACATTTCTACTTCAAAGAATTTGTGAATGTCATAGTTAACTGCTTAGAGTTTACTAAAAATAATGTTTCTTAAGAATGTGAATGGCTGCTTCTACAGCCATGGACATCTGTACTATTTCCTAGAAAGGCTTGGAGCTCAGCCAAATTTCATTTCCCAGTGGCTTCAGAACTACAAAATCTTGTTCAAATAAAACTCCAAGAACACCAAGAAGACAAGTCCCTTCTTTCAGCTGCTACACTCTGAAGCTCCAAATATAACAAAAGACAGACATTTTAATATATATTCACGTTTGTGGTGAGTATAATGTAAAAATAAACTGACATCTCTTATTTCTTCAGTCTGTCGTTGTCTGTGCCTTCATCAGAAGTCAAGGCAGTAGACTACTGAAGTACAGTAGACCTACCAGGAGATGTTTTCCATAAGTAACCAATAGCTTTTATATTAAACAGAAGCCATAAAATACTCATCAGTTAATACTTTATATCTAGGGCTTGTTCTAGACAAAAGCTTTCACTTCTGTACTTTAAGATGTGAGATCGTTAGTATTTAATATGCAAAATAATATACATTAAAGACAAAAAAAAAAGTGTTAGCAGATGCACTGTTATAAAGGATTTAGAAATTAGAAATTACATTCCCATGTTCCGGGCTTCTGCTTGACTCAGATTTTCTTCAGGTCCAACAATTTTTATATTTCTGATAATGTTCTTGGCTTTTTCCCAGAATTTCTTGATGTGCTTTTCATGGTAAACCTCCTGTAATCATGTTAACATTGTTTATAGTGAATGAAAAGTACAAATTGCTGTGAAATCATAAACACAGTGTCCAAGAACAAACTGTATTCTATCCTAAGCAAACAGATGGCAAGCAGTATTTGAAGATATTCCAGTATAGCTATCATCAAAAAAATCAAGTGCTTCAGTCCAAAGTTTTAGCAAGAAAACCCAACACATCAGCAATATAAATCAAAGCTGTACATCCAGACCAATGATGCAATTCACAAACTGTTTATGCAGTATTTTATCATGATTCTTGTTTTACAAACATCAAACTCCATCCTCAACCTCACCGGCACAGAGGAATCTTTATGTCCAGAAGGGGTTTAGAGAGAGGAGAGTTGCCATCAATGGTGCCCAGCCAGAGAAGGACAGCTGTCCAGTGCCCCAGCTCCAGCCCGCAACTCCTACTCTATTCTCCCTGAGGAGAGAGCAGCCAGTTGGAAGGAAGCATTCAGTGCTGCCAAGGTGGCTGTGAACAAAACCACACTCAAGAGTGCTTATTTAGAATATCATCAGCCTTTCCGAACAAAGTAGGCAAAAAAAGCTTGCTGGTATCATTTCTAGAAGCAATAATGGTGGCAGAAGAGGTTGAGATTAGAGTGCAGGGGTATTTGTCTATTATCTTGCTCTAATGTGATAAAACCAAATTTTATTTTTTCAATCAACTAAAAACGCTGCATTATCACTTTCTCAGAAAAGCAGTCTCAGTAATTGTCTCTTTAATTTCTCATTACCCTAACTCTAATTTAAGGGATCTCAGCAGTATACAGTGCTTCCAGACCACTGCCCTCATTTTTAGGTTTTGCTATAACGGATAACTTCATAGTAATTAAAGATAATGGTTCTTTCCCACCTATAATTAAAAAGCTATTCCGTCTTAAACTCATTTTGAACACCTTTTGACTTCTGGCTGAAGCAATGAAACCTAGCATACTCTACAATTCCTACATGCAGATCATATTTATGTCCTTAATAACTCCTTACCAAAAGGCATCGATAACTTTAAAGATTAGCTCTGCTTCTGCTCTGCTTCTGTTACTCAGGACTGTTGTGCTATGTCAACAGTTATGTCTGCCTAATTAAAAAAGGCAGAATTCTAATTTTTTCCTGACATTTCTCTTGCAACCTTGTTTTTCCATGAGACTTGCACATATGTCACCTCACTCATGCAAACAGTAATACTGAAGTCACTAGTGAAGTATAAGTATCACCAGATCATTAGATAATTAGCAAAAAGCATTAAAAATATTTCAAAAAGCAACTCAACTATACTGCCATTCGAGACCTATCTGGGCACAGCGGTCTTTCCCCTGGCACCCAGCAACAGCATCAAAAGAAACAGATAGGATATCAACAACAAAATGAAAAGGAAATCCTATGACAACTATTGTTTTTACATCAATTAGTAATTCTCCCTGAAGCGTACAGCTTAAAATTCAATTTCTAAGTAGCTTCTTCCAAAAGATTTCAGCAAGCACTGACTGAACTTCATTACTGTATTTTTTCCACTTCTGTATAATAAATTATGAAACATTATCTCCTCCTATGCAGTTAAACAATAAATATACAGAAAATCTATGTACTTTTCACCTGCATTTTCATTCATACCATGACTTCTACAAAATGAAGCTTTGCAGAATAGTAAAATTATACTTACATTATTATGAATGAAGATACTGAGAGCCTCCTTTGGGTAATCCAGAGTCAACAGTCTGTCTAAAAATTTAGGTAGGAAGGGAGTGGGTTGTTCAATGAAAACACCAATTTTTACTCTGGGATATTCCTAAAAAAAAATGATATTTTGACACAACCAGTAAGACTTGCCTTGTTTCTAAGATGAGTTTTATTACAAAGCAACTAATGTCATGCTGTAATATACTTGACCACACAGTTTTCAAATGGTCCAAGCCAACTAGCTCTGATGTGCTGCTACCCATGCTTTTGTTTATTATCTGACAAAGCAAAGATAATGATTCAATATCACTGGAAAAGTTTTTGAATTCCAATAACAGAAACTGAGAAATTGAAGTCCAAAACTAGTGTAAAAAGATTTGTATTTTTTTCTCTGTTAAACATATTTTAACAGAAAAAATACAGAAGTAAATACACCTAGAAATGCATAGCAAAATTGTTGCGGTTTTGTTTTGTTTTTGAATAACTTGTATATACATGAGAGATTTACAGGAAAACATAGGGAACTAATTTTTAAACAGAAGTTAAATAATAAAGAATATTCAAAATATTTCAGTCATTAAGACAAAGACTGCAAAGCCCTTGCACATCCTTTTATATGCACTATATCCCACAGCTATCATAAGTGAGTTGTGCATTACTTCCTGCTAATTGATTTTATTAAGACCTGTAATAAACAGTAACCAGAGCATCTCCCCTTACACCAAAGGAAGCCACCATCTCATATCAATTCACATCTTTTAAAACTCCTGGTTTGCATGTGTTTCATACAGAGATCATGGCCGCTAAAACAAACCTAGACAGAACTCAGGTATTCCTGAAATACATTATTACATTATTTGATTCAAATAAATTTAACATTCAAAGGTCTTTAATCCTGCACAAATGCACTGATTCAACAAAACTTCTTTCCCCTTTTGAAGCAGACAGTCCACATGAACACCTAAGCCTACCAGGGGCTCAGAGAGAAACCTTATATGCATATAGAAGACTGCAAGTTAGTTTTCCTTGAGCAAGCCCACACTTTCTTGAAAAGCGTCTGGATAAACAATCAGTGTATGCTGAATTTTCACAGTGTCTCTGTCGGCACTGGAAGTCCAGAAACACGTTGGCAAGTGCACTAGGAAACATTACAACAGCAAGTGTTTACCCAGCACGTCTCCTATTTATGGCTTCATCTGCAAACCCAACAGACACTTACGCAGACATCCCAGTAACCTCAGAATAGCTGACAAAGGTACGTACACTGACAGGTCCTGAAAGCAGCAACTGCAGTATTTGCTGGAAACTACTCCACTGTGACTAGAGTTGGACTAACTGATACTGATAACGCTGATCACAAGCGATGAGGGGAGCAGCCTGTGCCACTGGGTTTACTGGACAAATGTGCTAACAATAATGGAGCTGCTATCACAATTTATTCTGAATATTTTTCTAATTCAAAGCCATTCCCATATGTTTTCCAGAGCAAAGAGAAGCAGGTTACAGCTGGATACGCGAAGATTATAGGGACAAG
The DNA here is from genome assembly GCF_002078875.1 of Numida meleagris. NCBI lineage: Eukaryota > Metazoa > Chordata > Aves > Galliformes > Numididae > Numida > Numida meleagris. The sequence goes on from NC_034412.1 coordinate 13,893,850, forward strand.
CACCAAATTACTAATACTCCTCCAAAATACAGGAGCATGAACTGATTGGCTCCAATGTCTACACTAAAACTCAGGAGCATGGCAAAAGCAAAACACTGTTTAAAGGACTAGAGTTTGAGATTCCTGCAAACTGCACTGCCATTATATCTCCTTAAAGCAGAGTTCATTGACCTACACCATCATTCACCATACTTATAAGGAGATGTGACTGCATAATCTGAATCTATGTCTGAATGAACAAGCTTAATCCCCAGTACATGAGTATATCAAGTCTGACGTGTTGGTTCTTCCCAGTTATGCCCTGGGAAAAACACTTCAGGAGCACCCAGGCTGCACTAGGTGATATTGCATTTTCTCTGACAGATTTCCTCATTTTTACTAAGGACATCCCACCTTTTAAAGCTTACTTTTTCACTAGCAGTGGGAAAGTGCATGACAATTTTTGGAAGTAACGCAGGGCAGCACTCTGAAGCCATACTGTGAAAGAGTCCAGAAGCCCTTTCAACAGGAGATGCCAATGCAACACAAGGAGCAGTAAAGTCATCCTTGCTGTTCACATGCAAAATTTTCTACACTGGTAACAAACCTCAGGATTTAAGCATTAGCCCTAGGGACATTACATTTGTTGTTCAATTTAATTTAGGCTACTAGAACTGTATTACTACTCAAACTGCCCCCAGAGAGCACCTTGTGTGTTACTGCTCAACGAGCAGAGTCCAAGGTGACACTTCCATCCCCTCCACCTTGCACATCCCACTCTGGCCTTCACAGTGAGAAGTCCTCAGAAAACAATGTTAATAAACTCATGTGACAGGTTGAAAACCAGGTGCTAGGCCATTGTATCTCCCTCTGATGTTGTCAAGTCAAAGTCTGCAGGTCAGATCCAGCCCAAGATGTTTGAAGAGCAGCAGCTAAGTTCACATCAAGTCAAGAACCCATGTCATAATTCATCTGAAGGAATTCAAAGCTTATGACATACTTGCAGTCAACAAATCTGATCCCGTTCTTTCTTGTGAAAAGAACAGCAACAAAAAAATCTTCAGTGATATGAGTTCATCAATGCATAAAGTCAAATAAAGCAGTACAAGAAGGGCAATTACAGCCCCAGAGACAGTTAGACGGCACCCTCAGCAGCCTGATCTAGTGGGTGGCAAACTTGCCCACAGCAGGGAGCTTAGAACTGGATGATCTTTAAGGTTCCTTCCAACCCCAGTCAGTCTGTGATTATATGAATGCTCTTTGCCCTTAAGATTTCTAGTGAAATAGCAACCAGCCAGGCCAGAACAGAAAGTGTGTTCAGAAAATGAAATATTGCTTGTACTAAGAAATGCCAGAGGTAAACACTTGCACAGAGGCCAAGGAAAAGTCTCACTATTTCTGCTGGCAGAGTGAGTGAGGTATGATGTCCAAAGAATGAGCTACAGTAAGGAAGATCCATTCCAAACTGATGTACTTAAACTATACGAAAAGCCATCCAGTAAATCATTGCAAGTTACTCTCCATTACTGGCTTTAAGTTTAAGCTACTCCTCAGCGAACACCTTCAGATACAACATAACTTTTCTCCTCAGGTAAACTTTAACATACAGCTGAGAGTGCAAAAAAATTTCAGAAAAACATCAGTAGAATGTTTTACTTTCAAATCAAAGATGTATATGTAAACATATGTGTATATTAAAAGGATGTGAAAGTTACTACAATTCCAGCAATAGCTTTTTGAATTTATATCCCATTCCATAAGCTTCTTATTATCCAATAATTGTCACACTACTTTCAGTGCCAAACAAACCACCACTTCTTGCATGCTATCCTCAACCCTCATGACCCTCTAAGCTCTGTTCTCATTCATATCTTCACTACAGACTAGAAATGAAACAGCTGTCAGAAACAGCTTTTCAAGAATAATCTGAACATTCTTATAAGTACAAGCCTTACATTTCCAAACTGTAGATCTTCATATTTACTCTGTCTAAAATTTACTCAGTACAAGCTGAAAAATGTACAAAGACATCGGATGTCATGTATGGAGCCAAAGAGCTAAAGTACGCTCACAAATATCAGAAACTCAGAAACACACACACGTGTTCAGGTAGGTTTGTCCTATAAAAATTCTAGGGACTTTGCTAACATCTGCTCTCAATTATATCGAATGTATTCCACATATATGCATTTGCAAGTACAGATATCTGCATCATTCTTTAAAAGGCAAAGAAGTTATGGTTATCTCGATACATTTCCAGAGACAGCAACTGTAAGCATGTTACAGTTAACTGTTAATCTCTATTTACAGCAGAGATTATTAAACATACTCTAGGTTGGTTTCTTTTGTAGGTCTTTACGTAAAACTCTGAAATGTCTAAAGGATTTCCATACTTACCAAAAAATTCAAGTTATTCACTTGAATCTTGCATGATTCAGAAATGATCCACTCATCCTCAATGAACAGAGGAAAGGATCTGAGGGCTTTTGGGGAAGGGATTAGTTTCAGTAATACTGAGGAAACCTATATTAAAATGCATGCATGAAATTATTTCCACAAGTATTGGCATTTCCAGTAAATTAAACTTCCTTCCTTGTAGCTTCATACACGAGACAAAATATCCTCAGGTGCCCACTAAACATAAGAGTGCATACCAAAGCCCCTTTACCTCAGAAATCACTATATACCTATCAAATGCTTTCAGAAGGGTTTTGCTCTTGTGGAAGTATTCTTACCGTTACTGTTGACAGGTCCAGCATGTCTAAATCACAAATACTGCATCCAGTTTCCCGTGTCCAAGCATTGGGGATATAGTTTCCCAAGTAATTCAAGTAAATCTGGTAACAAATGAACAATTCAGGTTAATGAGATGAGCATACAATTGGTGATTTTTACCTTTTACATAATTCAGGCTTAACCATTTAATCCTTTATACCTAAAGGCAACTGACTCTCATTTTATCTAAAAATGAAAATAACATAAAAAATACCTGTGTCTTCTTATTATTTACAAGCCAGAGATGATACCCTCCTAATTTCTACCTTTAAACAAAAAACTGTAAGCAGGTCAACTACCAACTAAATGCAGGCAATACTTACAAGAAACAAACTATAGATCCAGCTCTCAAAAGCTGCTGTGCATGTTTTCATGCCAAAAGATTATTCTAGTTAGTTCTCGTAAGTCTTAAAATCAACACTTTAAAGAAGACACAGAGATCAACCAAATGAAAAGCACATAGAAACTGTAAAGGACGTATTCTCATGATGTATGATGGCAAACTATGCCATGACTCAAAACATATTCCACTGGCTGGCTTCTAAAGCAGCATCTACCTTCTTAGCACATTTAGAATTGGCACTGAACAAAATGTGTGCTTCTGCTGATGGACTGCCTGGGCTGCCCTGTCCTCCTGGATTCAGCAGCAAACTTGTGTAGAGCTCCACGCTTCTCTACTACTATTTGCAATGGATCTTTTATACCAGGGACAGCCTGCCTGTAGGAAGGTTGCTATTCATTCCTTCTCCACTAGCTTTTTCCAAATTGAAAGGATAGAATACCATTTCACATAGAAAACACACTCCAATCCAATCTCAATCTGCATTTTATCATATTTCAGAAGCTTTGTTCATGTATATTGAGAGACCTTATACACAGATTATAAACAGAATTGCTTCCGCTTAATTTCAAAGATGTACAATAAAGTCTAGAAAAACTTGGGGAAAACAAAAAACCCAAAACATCAATGTCAGAATAATTCAGTATCTATTTAAAAGAAAGACATCCGACCAACACAATTACTAATGGGCAAACAGATTACATACAAAAGAGAAGGTTCTCATGAACACAAATCTTCTGCTATTTGAAGTTGATTCTGGAAATTACTTTAGTATTAGTTCATTTACAAACTAGTGAAATCTTGCTCCAATCCCATTATATTGTTGTTCTTTTAATATTGTTCTGTGTTTAAAACAGAGGAATCTAATCCCAGGTTGACCAAAGAGATATACAGTAGGAGTTTCCCTAGGTTTTAAAATGACATAATTACATGGAGAAATTAAGTTTTGCTTAATGTAGCATAGCTTGTGGATTGGTGTAAGGAGTTCCAACATAAACTGCTTGCCCAGACGTAAAATTACAGTAGCTTTCTTTTTACTGGCTGAACTCCTACAAAGCCCATGATAACACCTAGTTTGAGGATCCAATTGAGGCAAAATAACTGGATCAACAGGGAAGAATTTGGTCATATATTCCACCACTACAAAGTAATTACTAGCCAAACAGACAACAGCATTGGTAAAGTCACTAATTCAGAAGATAAAATACTGTGAAAGAATCTAAAAAGGTGCATTCATTGGGACATTTGTATGACTTCAAACTATTTCATTCTCCTTCGAGGTTCTTTTCTGAAAATAATGAGCTACAGTAAGGGACACATATTCAGAAGAACTTCGAAAGTTGTGGTGTCCCTCCTTTTAAAAGCCAAAAGAGGCTATTAGAGTTGATAGGCAGGTGATTAAAAGAAGTGCAGCTGTCATATGACCAAAGTGTAGCCATTTCTTCCTGAAATGTGCCAGGTCCTCTGGACCACTGAATCTTTACAAGTGGAGTGAAACTAGCAAATCAGATATTTCACATGGCAGGCAGAGTTCTACAGCGGTCCTAAAATTTGTGAGTCATGGGTACATTGCAGGTAGTGATCAGTGATACTGAAGATGCAATACCAGATGTGATCTGTATGTACACATACCCCAATATGCTGTATGTTTTTTAATACGTGTATACACACACTCATGCAAGTAGGTCTGTGGTAGGATCAGATGTGCTGTTGTTTTGCACGGCAGTTTGCATCTCTTGGTTAGATTTTTTTCCTCTTGGAAACCTGCTCTTCTTATTACACTATTTAATAAACAGACATTCTTTGACAAGCTGAAAGAGCTGGGGCTGTTCAGCCTGGAGAAGAGAAGGCTCCGAGGTGACCTGATGGCAGCCTTTCAGTAACTAAAGGGGAGCTACAGAAAAGAAGGGGACAGACTCTTTAGCAGGGTCTGTGGTGACAGAACAAGGGGAAATGGCTTCAGGTTCAAAGAGGGTATATTTGAGTAGGATCTAAGGAAAAAGTCTTTTACAGTGAAGGTGGTGAGGCACTGGAACAAGTTGCCTAGAGGTGTGATTGATGCTCCATCCCTGGAGACTTTAAAGGCGAGGCTGGATCAAGCCCTGGGCAACCTGATCTAGCTGTGGTGTCCCTGTTCATTGCAGGGAAGTTGGAGTAGATGACTTTTAAAGGTCCCTTTCAACAATAAGGATTCTATGATTCTTCACTAGCTTTAAAAATTGTTTTGTGGTAACGAACAAATTAACATCAGCTTATTCACTTCTAATATCCCTTGCTACTATGAATTTGGGAGTGGAGTGAGCTGTTTCAGCAGTGCTATCAAGTTACTGTGACAACAAAAGAACAATGTAGAGAGCTGCTAGAATGGTTTGTTTACCCGTGCAATTTTTATTAATATTAATTCAAAGTTAGTAGTGGTTGTGTGCTATAACTTTTTCAGACTATTCCATTGTTTTTGCCTGAGCTAAAATTGCTGTCTTTGCACAAAACCGAGAACAAAGTGTCACTCACTTTAGTTGGACCATTTCCAAGAACAGTGATCGGTAATGTTTCATACACAGAATTCCTTGCTCTTACTTTCCCTTCTTCAAAATTCAGATGAACTTCATCTGCAAATTAACAAGGATCATACCACAACAGGTTTACAAAAAGATCAAATTTCAGAGTTCTCTAAGTTCTTGCTGGTACTGTACATCCTATCGTATTTGTCATTGTTAATGATATTCATAAGGATGGGGTTTTTTTTGTTTGTTTTTAACCAGACCTTGAATTCTAAATGCTTTATACCAAGTGATGGTGCATCAAACTTCAGAGTTTGCCATCAGCAGCGTTCAACATTTGAATAAAATCTGCTCAAAAACTCTTTTGCAAAAGCTATTTATAAATAAATCAGTTATTTTAGATATGATCTGAATTTAAAGTTGCTAGATAATTGCAGGCTGAAGGTAAGGAAGGAAGCTCGTACAAATGTAGTTTTCAATTTTAATTCATGACAATTAAAGAAAGGAAATTAGACATAACTTCTAAAATGCAATTTTAATTACGGGAGTAAAGACGGTAATTAAGTTTGTGAAAGGCTGATGGAAAAATGGTTCCTAATTTTGGATTTATTGGTAACTTCATTTATTTATAATTATTTTTCTTATTTTAAAATCAAACTTTTTTTTTTTTTTTTAAATCAGTAGAGGAAAGCAACTAATATTAAAACCAGAAGACATGTGACTGGACTGGAAATCTGGTTTACCCACCCAAATATTTCATCAAAACAGAAGAGCGTATGTTTCAGGAACTATATTGATGGTTAGGCAATGGAAGTGTTAATAACATGGTTAATGAAACACAACATACACAAAGCATACGCTTACCAACAGCTCCATTTAAAGTCTGGAAAATAGCACATTTGTGGTCCAAAGTAATGTTCAGGCGTTCCTGAAATAAAAGCAGCAAAGATATTGAGGCATTCTAAAAAGCCAAAGCTTTCACTGAAGTGCTACAAGATATGCTGCACTAACAGCAAGTTAATCAGTTCTCAGATGGAATTCTTTATTTTATGCCGTTAAGATTTTCCAAGATTCCTGACTTGTTCAGTTGTATAGCAATCAATTTTACATATGCAAAAGCCTTATCTAAACTTGTAGAATACAGATCATAACTCCCCAAAGAAAATGCAATTTGGCAGTATAAGCTAGAGAAAATCTGTATCGTATCTTAAAAATATTTACAGTTCCTGGCCAACCAACAAAACATCCTAGCAGTTCTTAAATCAAAATCACTGCATTTCATTGTTTCAAAAAGAGTCAAATCTAAGTATCATGACACAATAGAAAACACGTTTGCTAAAAACATATTCCTACTACTAAACTATTAAACTCACCTACATTCATATTTAGTGTACTTTGTTCAAAAGTTTTTAACATGTTGATCAAAACACATATCCTTTAAAACAGATTTAAAAGCTGTTATTTAGATACAAGTACTTTGTTTTGAATGATCCAAGATTTCCTTGCATATTCTACAGTTCTGTGTATTACCATACAGAGAATCAGCACTTAAGAAGCATATAGAATCTCCACAGTACTGTATATAGCCAGTACCTTTATAGGCAGTACTATGGAGGTGTTTTGAACCATTGTGTAGTGGGGAACTATGCAGAGGTACACACTTTTTGTCTAGAAGACAATCTGTTCAGACAGCTAATTACGCTACTTCTGAGTTTGGTGCAGAGTCAGCTCTAGTGTCTCCACATACTGTCCTTTCAATTGCATATCTACCATCTGACTTAACTTGCATAAAGACAATTTAAACATTTCTGTTCTTGTGTCTAAACATGCCCTACATCCCAGGCATAACTTGATAGAACTTAGGAGAAAATACATATATTTCAAAGACTTTAGATCTGCCTTAAGCACCCAAACGATCAAAGTCAATCTCAAAGTTCTGCAATATCAGCTTCTAGAAGTCTTCTTGCATCAAAATATTGTTTAGCCTTTTAAACCCACTTTTTCTAGTACCCGGGCCATGCCTCTAATCTACTATGTTTTAATGCTCCTAATCAGCACAGAGCATTGTTAAGCAAGGGCTTGGAGAGGTCTCCCCCCACAATTTATGATGCAGCCTCATTGAACATATCTGCACAAAAAGCCGAGGAGTCGGAGGCAGCTGCAGGCAGGACCTGAAATGGCAGCAAGCCAAAATATAAAAACACTAGATCAGCAAGTAGTTCAGTGACATCCTGGAAAAATGCCATGTTCTCTGGCTGTCAAACTGCAGACTACATTGGACCCTCATTGAGATGAATGTGCCTGATCATATACCTCAGAGCTATTATTTCTAACAACGAAGCACAGCCTGCCTAGATCTGCAGGCAGCCTGAAACTGTATTTCAAGCTATGACCCTTCCGAAGACTGTTCATCACTCTGACAGTAGGAGCCCCCAGAGAACAAACACCACTGTCAACATGGCATTCAGGAAAGAAGGAGACAGCATTCCTTTTTAGTTTTATCTCCTGATGTTTTATGAGGAGAAGCATGTTATTTCAAGCAGAAAGAAATGAGGAAGCCAGCCACTACCTACCCTCGCCAATGGGTCAACATAGATTTTGGTGTAAAACAGCTGGTCATCGTCATTATCCTGCAGATTCCATTGCTGCACAATACGATTTATATATGGAGCATAACCAATAAATCCTGCAATATTAAACACACAAGTTATTTCCATAAAAAGCAATTCTCTGCCAATGCTCTCCCTCAGTCAAGGACTTCATTCAAAGTGTTCGGTGCCAATGTATGAAATTCATACAGTTTGGCTTAAAATTCTAGTTTTCTGTCATATGCATTAGTTCTGGTCTAAAGAGCTTGCAGTTACAGGTTACTTTTATAGTAACACTATTTTAATGTAAAAAATAGCAAAGAGACGTGTCTAAGATGGAAACAGAGAGATGTGTTGGATGGTCCTGAAAACTCCAAAACATGAGACTAGGCTACTACTGTTCCCAGGAAAGAAGCCCACTGTAGAAAAAAAGCTTCATTTTCACTAGTCACTGAATCACAGATGGCTGAGATTGGAAGGGAACTCTGGAGATCATCTAGTCCAACCTCCCTGATCAAGCAGGGTCCCTGTGAGTACATTACCCAGGGTTGTGTCCAGACAGCTTTTGAGTATCTGAAGGAATCACTTCCTGCTGGCAGAGAAGTCTGAAACTAATCCTGCCAGAATTACAAGTGGAATTCAATTCAAACCTGAAACTACATTTAAGCGAAAACAAAACAAAATAAAACAACCCAAATAGAAACAAAAAAAAAAAAGAAAAATCATAGAATCATAGAGTGGCCTGGGCTGAAAAGGACCTCAAAGATAATCTTTGACAAGATTTCAACAATCATAATTTCAACCCCCCTGCCATGGGCAGGGTCGCCAACCACTAGACCATGCTGTCCAGAGCCACATCCAGCCTGGCCTTGAGTGCCTCCAGGGATAGGGATTATAGGCTAGGTAAAGAGAGAAAAATGTGGGGACATCCAGATCTGCAGAGTGCCCAGAACTGTTTACCCAGATAGAGTGAAGTACTGTGCTCTGTGGCAGATAAGCAATGTCAGAGTTAATGTATGCATGCATTAATCTCCTGCAAAACTATTTAAAAAGTTGGCATTTAAAGGAGACTTCAGAATTAACACTGCATTGAGATTAATGGGAGTAACCCATACTTCTCTTGGAACAAATGATCCAAGCCATTCTGAGCAGACTGGCAATCATCACCAGCACAAGCACACAAGGTGCAGAGATCCCTTAGAAACAGGGAGCCAAGGCAGGGAATTCTGTGGCCCAGATCATGATCTGTCCTTGTAAACAGCATGTAGTACTTTGGGATTCTACCCCTAGATCAGCAACTGGGTGATCCCTGCATAGCATTTCATTGCAAGGCAGAGTTATACCTATACAGCCCATTGCACGGCTTTACTTGATTTACATGCTTTTCACAGCAGCATTGCCAAAAATACCACAAGACTTGGAAGGAGATCTATTTAGAGAACAAAAGAGCAGACATTCAAGGGACAGAGAGTGGTAAACAGCAAATCCAATCTTCAATTAGTTCTTGGGGAGCTCAGGAATAACTACACATACAAATACATAAAACATAATGAAAGAGTCATGCTCAATTTCAAGATTTAACGTGTTCACAAATCACACTTACCTCCTGAGTTCAGGAATCGTTTTCCACTCCGGACCACAGGATACTTGTCAGCTAGCCTTTTATCTGGCCAAATTAGTCCATCTGCTGCAAACACCACTTTATGATTTGTTTCCTGAAATTTCTTAAGCAGTTCTTCAGGTCCCCCCGCAAAGATAACATCATAGCTGAAAAATGAAGTAAAGATGTCCACTGATTTTAATGATTCTGTGTTCAAAGCAACAAATGGTTTGATTATTCAAAATCTTTAAAATCACAGACTGCAATTTTTTTCTGAAAAGTGACTTATTAAATTATGCTGTACTGTCATGTAAAAATCCTATAACCTTCTAAGAAAATAAGTCCTCAATCAATTCTATTTAATCAATGCTTTCCCATTCCATTTACACTCATTTTTCTGAGCCTTCTACATTTCTTCTTCCTTCAGAATTTGTCTACCTGAAACTCACTGTATTTCATGTATTTCACGAATTTTGAGTAATATATGAATATATATCTTTGAAAGATTATGTTCTATCTTCAAAAGAATATTTGTAGATGAGGGAGAACTTGAGATGATCTTGTTCCAAAACATAGTGGTGCAGACTTTTTTCTGAAGTCTCCTCAAGCACATACTTTTATTTCTCAACATATATTATTTCTCAACACAGGCTATCCTTAAACTGTGCTGCATCTTGACAATACATTAATTTCTGATTTAATTTCTTTGATGTGCTGAAGACTTCAGAAGACTCTAAATTTCATAATATTTACTTATAGAAGAAGTCACCTATTTTTATGTATTCATCAAATTTAACTCCCAATTCTCAGTCACAAAGACCTAAAGTTGGAGAGGCTGGCATCTAAAACAAGCAGTTATCCATAAGATTTCAGCATTAGCCAAAAACAGAAAGTGTGCAGTTTTAGCAAAGCTCATATAATGATGGAGTATCACAAACCCAGAGGTTACTTGCTGTTAAATAACATCTAAATCAAAGCCTCAAACAAACCATAAAATGAGTATAAATGATTAAACAATTTAGAGTATAAGGCTCCTTTGTTCATACTTGAGATCGACATATAAAAGCATTAATGCACAAAACACTTCAAGGTTCATTTTACACAGCATGAAGTGAGGACACAGAAATACTGGAATCACATTGTAGCAGACTAATCTCTGGCTGAAGAACCAGAATGTCTGAATTTAATGGTAGTGTCTCAGCTGTTATGTTTATGGAGATATTCTTACTCCATGCATCTGCCTTAGTTACCTAAAATCAGCAGTCCTGAAATAGGGCAGAGGAAAGGTACCGCTACCAGATCCAAAGGTCTCATCTTCATCAAGATTTTGTTCTTGCTAAGTATTTTAGCCAGGCTAGGAGGTAGGACAGCAGTACCCCACCAGCAGTAAACAGAACTTTTTGCATTGCAATGTGTTACTCAGCAATAGTGCCAAGAAACCAGCCCTTACTGCCTTCTGGTGCTCCTTTGTTACAGTTCTGAATTATTTAAAACATCCTTTCTTCAAAAGGGATTTCATGCAATTGGACTAAGAAAACTGAATAACAGCTGGCTTACAAATGCAACAGATCTCCACCACAGAGCAAAGCATGAGCCCTGGAGAGGAAGTGTGTTATGTAGTCTATATAAAGTAAGTGAAGTTCTGCAAACCTTCACAGTGTTGTTTTTTTGTAACTTTGGCAGAAGAATGTATAAAAAAAAAAAGGAAAATGTATCGTACATTTTGGACCTTCCCCAGTTTTGCAAAAACTGCCTGCTTCTGCCCAAAATATACAGAACAGCACTTCCCTCCCTTTCCCATTCAATTGGTGTAGCCTGATTCAAGGCCAGAATGGGCCTGAAGAACAAGCAAGAAACAGGAGACAAGTTGAAGACAGACAAAAACAGAGATTTGTCTGAGGCTTTAACTTAATAGCTTATGGCAAGCTGTGCTTCTCCTCTTTGATCAGGTTAGTGTTGCTGCTGCAATGATTTGCAGCTGCAGGAAGGAACCAAACACCCCTGGAACGTTGCTTCCCAATGAGTGTCATTCTGGAGAAAAAGCCAAAGCTGAGAAACATGCTGGGCTAGCCACAGGCTCTGCTTGGGAATGGGTTATGCTGTTTAGTACAGCACAGTTCATAATACAAAGCACAGCACAGAGTTCAGCTCAGAACAGCTAAACTGTATTAGTAATTATTGTAAACTTTACATGCAAATGAATATTATGCAGGAGCATGAATCTATTATGTATCTACATTTTCCACTGATTTTTGTGGCCCTCTATTTCATCAACAAGTAACCGTCAGGAATACCCCACATCCCCTCTCCAGGCAGGACCTCCACCAGTCTCCTGCTCCTTACTGCCTGTCCTCATCTGCGGCTTTACACAGCACCATTTGTCTCTGACAAACAGAGAACTTCCAGAGCCAAGCTTAAAACCTACATATTAATCATTTGCCCTGCTTCCCTGATATGTCAGATTATGTTCAGTGTATCCAGCACCAAATTCCTATCATAAGGAAGACTCAGTTCAGGTCTACATCACTGAGATCATCACAAAATGGGTTCCAGGACTATCTACGACAATAATGCATGTGAATTGTGTTCCAAATTTGAATAGGACTTCAGAATTAGACAGAGGAGAAAAAGTAGAGATATATCCAGAAAGAGGCAGGCCATTTTGGCAAGCTGGAAAAGCTCAGATACTCTTATTTATACTTCATAAATCCTTTTGATTAACCAGAAGGTGGGGGGGGGGGGGGGGGGGGGGGGGGCAGAGAAAGTTTCCTCAACTCCAGTCCCATTTCCTGAAGTTCCCAGATGGTTGATGTTCAGAGTTGGAATCCACCCAGCCCTCCTCCTTTTTTGGCCCCAAGTCACGCCCCTTGTGCACCCAGCACCTTGTCACAGCTTGGAAGTGATCACGGGGTGCAGACCTTCCAGAACTGCGTGTAACTTTGCACCCACAACTTTATAACAATAAAGACTTGTTACTTTTTGAGCTGCAGGTTAAAGATCTCCAAGTACAAACAAGGGGGATTTACTGGCAACCAGCAATGCTGATCCCATATTTCATATTATTTAAATGGACTATTAGGCCACACACTTTGTTATTTACAAAGTATTTCTGCCAGAATCACACCTTAATTGCATTTTCTGCATATCTCGAAACAGTTATCCCTCATTCCCTGGCAAACGTTTTGAAAAATGATTGAGATTTCAACAATCTTCTACAACACAAGCAGATTGCTGGGGGAGTTCTGGGTGAACAGTCACAGCACCAACCATTTCAGCCCAGTCTATGCTGGCTGCTGGCCAGTTCAGTCTGAAATGGTCCAAAGTAAACCAGCAGCTAGCTCTCACAAAAACAAACCTAATTTAAATTGTATTCCATCTGCAGGCAAAGAGTTTTGCTCTCTGCACCTAAACACAAGCTGACCACGAAAAACAAAGTTGAAACGAGTTGCAGGTCACATAAAAAACACTGCTCAAAAAAGGCAAGAAGCTGCATAAACAGTTCATTATAAATTATTTGCCTAGTTACAGTAAATAAACCAGAAGATTCCTTCCACCCCCCATCAAGATTAATATTCCAAATGCTTCACAATGAATATAAAGAAAAATACTTGAAAAATAAAGGAAGCTTCTATATATATACTACATTTCTCAATGTTTAAATCAATAACCAGGATTCCTGGAAACGAAAACGTTCTTTACAATTAAAACATAATGCTAGAAATCAGAAAGATTTTTTTTTCTTATTTGGAATCTGTCCCAATAGCTTTAAATCAACACATATTCGGGATTATAGCCTTCAAGAACCTAGGAGGCCTGAAACTGAAAGTTTTCATGGCAAGAAAGATTATGACATCTGTACTTGAACACACATGGTCCGCCATGCCCTCTCATCCACCCCCCCTGGAGAGAATAAATTATGTTGGAGAAATTTGAGCTATACCCAAATCTGATAACAAATGTAAGTATTTTACCATATAGGGAAAAATATTGAGGAATTGAGCTAAGTTAGAAAACAAGAAGTCAATATAAGCAGTGAACATTCAGGAAACAGATGATTCATCTGAGCGTCTAGTAAATATCAAAGCAATTCTCCAGATTACTCTTAAATAACTTTCAAGTCTTTCACGATCACTAGAACACTACAAGCATGTAAATATTTATTTTTACAAAGTTACTTTTTCTACTTATTGAATGGAAAACTGCTAATCAAGTTAGTAAGAAAACAAAAAAATGAATGCGTAGCTCCAAACTGTATGTCACTTTGAAAGGTACAGAAGTGTAAAAATCCGTTTCCCATATAAAGCTTGTTCAAAGTGCTGAAGGAAAATTCAGTAGCAGACATTGCAAGATGAGCTGGTAACAGAGTGTGAACCACACAGAAGCTCCAGGCCTGCCCTCAGCCGGCCCCCCAGGGCTGGCCGCACCCGGGGCCTCACAGCCCCATTCAGGACATAGCCCCGCATCCTCCTTGTAGGATTCTTTCAGTGCTGCGACCCTAGCATGGGTGTGAGAGGCCTTGGTGGCTGTCATGAGCAGGGCCCATAGCTGCTCTCAGCATGCTCTTGTCACAGGAAGAGAAAAAGAAAGAAAACGTGCTCAAAACCCCTTGTGCTCCCTGCTTTCTGCCACAGAAAGAAAGCTATCTGGCCTCCAGCAAGGATGCTCAGGCATAGCCATGCTGTGAGCTGTAATCTGGCACCCACAGCAGCCCTGTCTCCATGCCTCCATCCGCAGACACAGCAGGCACTGGGGGGCTGTATGGCACAGTGCCTCGCTTCTGCTCTCCAGCACATAAAAGGAGTTCTCTCACTAAATGCTTTCCTCAAGAGCCTGTTTTCCAGCTTCCTCCATGTCACTGTTACTTGATGGAAGGAGATCACGCTCTGGTCTCTTCTGGCCATATTATTTCTGGAGCTGCTTTTGCCAGCTCCCCTGCTCCCAGCCCTCAGCCACATCCCACACTACCACAGCAGAATGAGGGACGGGCGCATGCTTGCCTGAAAGCTTGTCAGCTCCAACAACATTTTTTCACCCCCTCGAGGCAGTAGAACTATGAGCAACTCTTACATCTGTAAATCCTTTTAAAAAAGCAGCGATTGCTCCAAGCACAATCTACTATTTTTATGAATGAAGAAAAAGGGAAGCAAACATTCTCAAACAAACAGAGGGGCATGCAACTTTCAGCATGTCACATCAGCTACTTCTGAGTGCCCGCCCAAGCTAAAATGTAACGGCAACAAGCCAGGTTTGCTCACCATTCAACAAACATTACAATCAAGTCCTCTTGATCAGCATAGCTCTGTATGCCTTCTTTCAGCAGTCGGACTTTCTGCCCTCCACCAATGGAGTTCGCTAACTCACCACCTTTCCACTCTTCACCTTTTCCAAGTACCTGGAATACGTAAAAAGTGTTTTTTGCTGGTACCAAAAAGCAAGAGGCTTTTGAAAGCAGACCCTTATTGAAAACAGATGTTAAAGCAGAAGCAACACATTAAAGCACAGCAAGCTAGCATTTCCAGCATCATAAGTTTTCCATGTCTGAAGCAGCATTCAGCACAATGACATCACTGCAAAAACATGAGACAAATTTCTTAACCAAATAAGAATCAAGCAATTGCCTGCTACCACTGTTTATTTAAACACATTTCCATCAGAAAAAGGAAAAAGTGAATAATCTTTTCAAAACTTGTATTAGAAGAACATTCTGATTGAGACCTTTAGAAGACAATTTCATCATTTTAGGAACAGGAAGTATCAGAGAGCTTGGGGGATCAGGATATTACTAATACAAATTTCAAGCTCCAGTCTTCCTGAAATGCCCCCAGAACACTTTCATACAAATGAAGGATAGATTCCCCAATTTACAGATGGCTGCTAAAATCAGCTAAACAACATTCCTCCTTAGCCAAGAGCCAAGTGCCAATTGTACCTTAAAACTTTTGTGGGTATTGAGCATTTAAAGGATAAAAGATTTTTGGAACTCCTAAAAGATGCAAGAACTGAATTGCATGCTGTTTTAGACAAATCTGCAAAGTGAATACATGTTTGCAGGGCCCAGGCTTCTCAAGTGCTTTAGCACAATATTAACGTTAGGAAAGGTTTTCTCAGGTTTTCAAGTTCAACAGCAAAAGTCGAACTTCAGAGACCAAATCATTTCCTAATTACAGTTCAGACATTGTGGTGAGTAAGCAAGCAGAAAAATTTCATAATACAATCTGAATTCCTGGATTTTTCTCCTGCAGACAAGAATTCTGTGGAAAGTTACAAGATGGTCAGGGCTTTTGCTTTTTCCCAAGGTCAGGTAGAGACCAACTTCAGTATGTGACATATAGAGATGTGGAACAAGGCACAAGAGGCTGGGAAGACCAATAGAAATGTTTTGTACTCTCGTAGAGTTACAGGTTCTTAGGAAACACAAGGAAGCTTGCAGTTATGACCTCCCTCCTTCCCCACAACAGGACCCCAGCCTTGGTTAAGCAGGATGGGGACACCCAACACCTCATGCGCTGCCAGCACAACTTCCAGCAGCAGACATGCAGCTGCTCAAACCAAATGAGTTGCGCTGCAAGGCCAGGCTAGATGATAAATCAGAACAGAACCTACAAATGACTGAGGGCCCTGACCACAGTATCTACTAACCTGCTGAAACGTTCCCATGGCAGTGAAAGGAGCACCTCCCCAGCAGCAAGGCTGGCTGGGCCAGCCTGGTGTCTGTAAATAATTTACCTTACCCTGGCATGCAATCTAGCCCATGCACCTTCAGGAATTACTGCACTGTTTCTATTATACTACTGTGTAGTATGATTACTTGGCATGAGAACATACAGTACCTTCACTGTGTAGTTGAAGTGCTTTGCAGTTTGCATGAAGCGATGAAAGCCATCGGTTTCTTTAGTTGCTACAGTAAAAACTAGGAGGTTATCTGTGAGAGAAAAAGAAGGAACATGTATTAAGTTTTCAGGCCACAGTTACAACAAAAGCACGCTGTATCAAGGGACTTCACAATTTGCCTACATCTGATTCCAAGAAACGAGGCAAATACACTATCATGTCATAGGCATGAGACATCAGCAGAACTTCTGTGGACAAAGATGCTGTATTTAAAATTATCCTCAGGAAGAGGAAGCAAAGAAGTATCTGCTCTGTAAACAACTAGCTCAAGAGATAAAAACAAAGTAAGTATGACCTCTGGACAGGAAGGAATCTTTGAAACAAAAATAATTTATTACTACTCCATCTGAGCTAATCCTGTTACTTCTCATCACATGAGTGAATGGTACCACAGAGCTTCACCCAGCAGTGAACAGTGGACACCAGAGCCCAGCAGGTAGCACTTACTGCTTTTAAGTCCTTGGACAGTGACAAAAGAGCATGGGTTTTTGTTTTATTCAGAATTTGGTGTCTGCAAATTATACCAGAGCTAGTTTTGCCTTCTTACTGCACGCAACCAAGTGACCATGCAACCAATTTCCTCTTTATATCCCAGGGCTTTTGACACAGTTCAAGCAAGGCCAAGAATTCCCACTAAACAGCTTGATATTTTCCTGATTGAACAATATTCTGTACTCTTTACAATATGCTCCATAATCACGGTACACAATTCAAAGCTATCAAAAATTTAAGGCCCCTATCCAACATTGAGTACTTAATCAGATCTGCCTGGATCCCAGAGCACATTGCAGTTCCCCCATTTGGTCTGTTAAGCAACGGCTGACCTCTAAACAGAGCCCAGGAGATCAATTTTTACAGAAAGTAAAATTAATCACTTCTAATGGCTATTCCAGACACAGTGCCTGTTGTTGCCTCACTTTTCTATAAAACATCCTCTAGGTTTATCCTTCCCAGCACAGTAACATTTGCTAGAAGTGGCTGCTGTGAAAAACATTCCTATTAACCTGTCAGTCTTTTCCACTAGTGCAAATTTTGCAGCCCAGAGACACAGAAGTGTTCATCCTGAGTGCATTCAAATTCATCACCGCCTACCATTTTATTTTTGTTTGAAGCCCACAAAATTGATACACCAGGAAATGATCTGTTTCCCTTTTTCTTCATAGAAGAAATGCACTTGCTAGAGACAATGGTGCTCTACAGCCAAGTATCAGTGTACTTCAGAGGGTACTAATGAGCAGTCAAGGTAGCAAAAATAGTTGTATTAACACAGATACAACTTGCAGAGCAACAAAAAAAAAACCACAAAAACATGCTCTAATGAAATTCCTATCTGTCTAATACAGCTGCAGCAGACAATCTATGGAGATTGGTCTCAGGAGCCACTGATTTCTTCTTTTCCTCCCCCAGTGAAATAACACAGATTCAGTATGAGTCACCAGCTCATTCCCATAAGCATTCCAACCAGGTCAGACAGTGATGTGGCAGGTCCATTCTCATCTACAGCCATGAGAGTACCATGAAGAATAGCAAGGATAAGGCAATCATATACAATGCTTTCTTATCAGCCTCAGTTTTCCACGGCCTAGATGTGGTTTCTCTACATCTTCAAACACAAGATCATTTCTTTACCTTGCTCTTAGCCAGTCATCCACCAAATTGATGTAAACCTTAAACAATGACAGCCCCCATGTACCAGTACCTACTTGAAGGAAAACTACTTTGTTTGTTTAGAACAGGCTTTCTACAGCTGTTATCTGGTGCTGCCCAAGTTAATTACTGACTCTGCCATACCACACTGATGTTCCTGCAGTGCAACACACAGCAAAGAAACCAGGTGTATTTGAAATGCTTCAGTCAATTTGGTATGGACACCCAAAAATTTTGGGAAGACAGTTTTGAAAGGTGTATTACTCCACCTTTTTCCAGCTTGAGTGCTAGCAGCCTTTTGTGGTCAAGAGTCAGAAGAAAATCCCATGTGCACACCTAAAAAGGGCAGGAGGGCCATCCCAGAGAATTCCAGTGCAATGCACTCACAGACACACTGACTCACAGATGGACATAAGTTCAGCGATAATGGTATGATATGTTCTTTTAAAGGTTACGCAATTTAAAGTAATTCTACAGAAGTCACCACAGAATGGTGAAAGAACATGACATCTTAGACTATGGCTAAAACAGCTGAAGACAGAGGGTAGGATTTTTCTCTATGGAACAGATTAAGGAAAATCTGATCATGCTAGACTGTACCACCAAGCCAAGTGAATCCATTGCTGACAGTTTCCTAGGAGAACAGTCAAGCACTGACTGTAACTGCAAAGTTTGGTTTGGGATAGACATTTTTCACACCTACTGCTTCCTGAGGAATGCTCTGAGCAAGGATTTCAACATCAGTTCTTGACAACACAGTATACGTGATAAAATGTGGACTGCATCAGATTAATCTTATTTTCTCCCCCACAGTCACTAAGTCTAAAGACTGTCTTAAACAAATTTACAAATACAGTTTGACAAGTACAGAACAATCTACTATTCTTTATGGGATATCATTACTCTTTTTTATTGAAACCCACAGTAATTCCACCTATACCTTGTTCATGCATTTCAAGATTCACTGCAGAATTCATGTGAAAATAAAAAGGAACCTGTATTGCGCTCATATCCAGTAAGACTAAATAAGCTGCCTGAGTCAGTTTTGCAAATAGTCACGGAACAAACAGGAAGCTATTTTTATAAAGGTACTATTTACTTTGGAAATGCTTTCAGCTTACTTGCCAATGGTCAATTTTTTAAAGTTACAGATGAAGAGTTTTAAAAGATATTATTTCAGTGTCACTGAATTTTGTGTGCATGTGGTATTTAAATAGTTTTTAAATGGAGAAGAATTGTAACTACAGCATTCAGAATCTCAGATTCTAAGTAGACTCTTCACAGAATATTTAGTCTTTGGGCTTTTGTTTGTTTTGCTTTCCTGCTTAGTTGGTTCTGTGTGCACGTGTGTGTGTGCATCTGCTTTAAATAAAAGAGCAAACAGAGTATGATTTTATCCTGTTAATAGCGTGCCTGAAAAGGACAAGGAAAAGTACATTACATGACAGTTACCTTGGCATGTTATATAGAGGATTACTAACCAAATTAGGAAAGTAGCTCCTTTTCCATCTCACTAGCAAAACATTACAAAAACATTAACGTAATTCCTACAGGCTCCTCCGTCTTGATTTAGAAGTGATAACATGTACCAGGTTTGCTGGCAGAAAAGATGCATGTTTCTTCCTGCGGAAGTGAGCAGAGAGGATGCTTCTGACCATTACTCCTTTTTAACCCTTTAACTTCATTCACTTTCAAGTCTATTCCCATTTAGGTACAATAAACACTTAGAACACTGATCACATTTATGTCCAATAACACAAATCCAAAGTGACTTTCAGGAACTCACAATAAGGTGAGTGTGCAAGTAAAACACAGATTCTGGGGGATTGATTACATCCAAGCCCCCATTCCACTTTCAGCACATGCTTGGCTACACCTCTTTAGCTGCCAGCACGGCCTGTGCCACAGTGAGCAGTTCTGGTGGCAGGAGCAGCACCAGACCTGTGCCAGCAGCACGGCTGTGCAGGCTCCCACTGTGTGCTGCAGCCCAAAACTGCCCCCAGTTCCTCAGACCCCAAGTTACAGCTGTGGCCAGGTGTTTTCCAGTGAGAGAGACACAAAATCCTTCACTCATACACCATGATGACTTCTGGCTGAAGCAGTATAGTTCCTGCTTTACTGCTCAGTTTGGGAGCAAACGCCTACCCTGTCCTCCACACAGCAGCCTACCCACAGGAGCTCTGCGGTGTGGTCTGACATCCACACTTGAGCTACCCAGTTCCTTCACTCTGATTATCCCTTTCACAGTAGGGACGAAGGCACAGTCAGTAGTGTTTTCCAGCAGTAACAGCATCCCCCAAATATAAACACAGATGAAACCACGGACGCAGCAGGCAGCCAGCACCCTGCCCATTCTCAGGCTGGGGCTGCACGCAGCACATAGCCACCATAGCAGACACTGAGGATTACTGCCTGGTACCCACTGCCACAAGTGAAATCAGCCTGTGTGAAAAGGAAATGCAAACCCTACACCAAGGTTCAACAGGAAGGCATGGGAAAAAAAAACTCCGAAGAGCTTCATGCCAGATATGAGGGTGCTGATGTTATTACAGTGCAATTATTCCAGACAGCTTTCAGATAGTTACGTTCACAAAGCAGCTGTTCTGTTTTGAAAACAAGCCTGAGAGCACATGTTTGGCCAAGGGAAGTATATCCAGTGTCAGGCAGAATTCATTTTTATGTGCAAATTAGGAAAGGGTTGAGTACTCAAGTTGTGAAAGACAACACTGCATAAAGAGCTCGTGCAACATATTAGCAAACTCAATGACTGTTTATCAAAACATTTCACTCCTTCACTCAATCCTTAGGGCTGCCACCATCAGGGATCTGCCTCATAAATATGTATTTCCAGAAATAAGAGCTGTAAGCCAGTGCCTTTGTTTTCACTGATTTGTGTGGAGGTCTCAGCCAGCACTGCCATGGCAGGACCGCGCTAAGTTGCAGTGACCTCTCTGCTCACACCTCAGCAGAGGAACATGCAAAGCACTGCAGTCGCTCCTTGTACACCCACATGGTTCTTATTTATCATGAATGAACACTGACAGAGATTACTACATAATTTCTACCAGGGGTTGCGGGCACTAGTACAGTAGCTTTAAAGCAGCCAAAAATGAGGCTATTGCTTGCAGCCACATGGGAGCTGACATTCAGCTCTTGGATTCAGCTGCCAGGGACTTCTCTGGAATAGGAACGTGCAGTAAGATCAAAGGACATATGTGCACAATATGGCATTATGCCATCAAAACCTTTGCCTATCTGTAAAACTAGTGGCTTATAACAGTAAATGATGACTGGTTCTTGATCCATGTCCTAGTGCCTATAAAACACAGCCTTATTGCAAAATAATCCACCAAAGGCTTCCAGCAAACAAATGAACAAACAGCTACAGGCTACGGAAAAGGTTTGGGAACTGAAAACCTAATAGGATTTAAAAATAAATTATATGCATACACACACACACAGTCAAAGAAAAGCTGAGTTATTACAATTCTATCCCAGGTAGCCTTGGCAGTTATCTGTGTGACCTTAATCTAAGGCATAGTCTGGGCATTTACTGGGAAGGCATAAGGCATGTGAATGCATTCAAGCACAATAACGAAGCTATTGTGGTAGTGTCTGTTATGTCTCCCACACCTCCACAGATGTGGGAGATAAACAGAAGTCAGTTTTCCATAAAAACCAGACTGGATTTAGCTTGCCTTTACTCTGTGTTGGAGCATGCTTCTCCATCACTGGAGAGATGCACTAAAATGCACCACAGCTGAATAAGCGTTTTCAGTCCGGATTCCTCCTCTGACGCAGTTAAAACGCATAGTAACAAGGAATGTTTGAAAGTATGCTAAACTGAGAAGTAGCTGTCAAGGGTGACACTAAACAGCCCCAGCTAGCAACTTCAGAGTTCTGACTAAACTTCTGTTATTATGTATTCTTTCCACACATTAACTGTTGGGGGCAGGGGGGAGGGGAAAAAAAAAAAAAGTTTGTTTGGTTTTAGATGACAGTTTCCGATCTGCCTGTTTTTCCCAAGGCAGACAACCTACTCCATGGGTGTCCGACCTTTTGGCTTGCCTCGGCCACGTGGGGTGAAGACAGATCTACATCCTTAATACATGTAAAAAATAAGTTTTGTTATTATTTTTTTTTAATTAGAACATTTAGAAAAAAGAGCAACAAAAACATAAAACTAGTAAGATGTTTGATCTTGTTTTTGGGAAACCAATATATTAGTTTGGTTCGATGGTTGCAGTTTTTAGTAAGATCTCAAGATGTTCATCAGATTTTTGATAAAATTTTACTCTTCCTGCACTTCATCCTTGAAAATAATTGTTCACGGATGTGCATGCTCTCAAAAACTGATGATATTATTCTCTGGTATAGAAGTACGGTAAAGAGACATGATCAAATTTTTGAGTTGAATATCTGATTGCAACTCCATTCTGCTTGTAAATTCACAGGTACTGTATTTATGTCAACTGAAAATGGAATTGCAAATCGCCATCCCCAGCCATGTGCACAGCACGGGAGCTTGATGTACGCAGTTCCTGATGGGTTTGTCCCAGCATGTCACCAGCCCTGCTTGGGAAACATGCCACTTTAACATCATTGTCCTGATAAACACGTTGAGTACCACAAGCCTGAGTTAGAGAAAAAAAAAAAAAAAAAAAGAATCATAGTGCAGGTCAACCAGCATTGTTGTGAAGGTATGATCCACAACTGGAATTCCAGATGTAGATTTTTTCCTCATATCTTCATGATAAAGTGTTAAATTTTAAATGGTATTTAGTAACAGACTACAACTGTACAGCTAACTTCTTGTGATGTCTCTAACAGATGAGTTACATTTTTGGAAGATACACTGGAAAATGTAAAATACTCTTCAATATATTCTAAACAAGATTAAAAACATGGAAATCCAAACAACTGGCTAATATAAAGTATTTTGGAATATATCATTTACAGGTTAATTTTCTGTTTTGCACCCAAAAAACTAAGCAACATATAACAGTGAGTTCCCAGTTAATTCCTGAGCTCCGAAAGAGCTTTTAAAGAAAATGCAGCACAAGCTTTAAGCACGCAACAGAAAAGTGAACACTGAAATGGATCCTTGGCCTATGCAAAACCATACACCATCGCTGCTTCAATATAGTCATGATAACCAATTCTCTTCCCAAGCAGTTTTGATGACTTCACTAAAACCCATTCTTCCACGTGCTTCTGAGACATGTTGAAGCTCTGCAGATAGAAGGTCACTGGTGGTGCCGACAGCCATGCCGTTTTGATGTTTATACAGACTCACACAATACGTTGAAAGCTCAAAGAACTGCTAAGTCAGCTACAAAATCTGAATACCAAAGAGCACTTCCACAATTCAGATTTCTAGAACAAGATGAGCTCCCACTTATTGCACAGTAAGACAGTATTCAATTTTTATTTTTTCTTCCAGATTTATAGCCTAGACTTAGAGTCTTAAATCAAACAAACATTTGAAAACCCACACTCTTTGAAAAGATGACAGATGGAAACAGAAGAAACCCATTATATGCAATGTAACTATGATTATAAGTTATACCTACATACATATACTTGGTTAATGTAATCCAGCAGCAAACAAACAAGATCTTAAGTACACAATGCATAAGTTTAAAGTTTGTGTTTTTCACATCTACCCAGCGTCAGTTTATAAGATGTACTTATGGTCAAAGAAAGCAGTCGGCCAACAGACGAGTTTCTGGACAAACAAAGCTGCTGGCATAAAGAAGCAAAAGATAGAGCTCTATGACAACTGTTTATTCTCCCTTAGGATTCTGAACAAACGTACTGAGTTAGCAAGCACAGTCTTTCCTCTTCAGAAAGACTTGTTGAATTACACTCCAGGAGGGGAAAAGATGATTGGTGCGTAGAGAATACTGTTTCATATTTGGAAGTTCTCTTGTTTCTTTTGGTTTTTAGTTTGTTTGTTTTTAAATCTGATCTATATATTATAGAGTTGACTTCTGTTCCACACTGAACACTTTCCTATGTGCCACCACTCATCCCATAGCTTACAGTTTCCTAAAGATGCAGGCATATATCAAAGTCTCATTAGCTACAGCCGCAAGTACCTTGTAAGACTGGATCCTCTGATATCTAATAGAGCGGCTGGATTGCTGTGGAGGAGAGGCAATATATTTGAAAAACCTCAAGAAAGATAAGAAAGTGCTAAAATTTGAAACAAAAGATGAGATTAGAATTACCAGATAGCAAGTACAGTCGCGGGTTGCCCAAACACTTGCTGCGTACTACTTACTTACACCTGTATGTGAGAGGGATTTCTAAGAGCCAATGCTTCAAATTAAACTTGAGTGCCAGATTTAGAAGAATCAGATCTTTCTTTCTGCACAGACCTCCCTGAAAGTTAGTTCTGTTTTCCCGTTTCACAAACCTCTTGTTAATCACTGCATTTCTGCACTTGCATATCTTACCACAAAATACAAAGTGCAGAAGAAATATTTAAGCAATTTGCAAATCAGTGCCGGATTCTTCTTTGCTAATTGTCAGACTTGTAACTTCTTCACTTTAAACCAGATTTACTAAATTAAGGCAAATATAATTCTGCCTTTTTGAGGGTACAAGCACAGTTGTAGAACTTGTGTCACAGGGTTATTTGTAAACATCCCTAAAAATCACAGAGCAACAGATATTAATAACAGAACTCCAGTACTGGTCCAGGCCACAGAACAGGACTAGAAAAAGCAGGACGTTTTCAGCAATTGTCCAGGAAAAGAAATATAGAAGATATAATTTCTCAGTTTACTTTCGAGCAGCTGGTAGTGTTGCAACTTCCTCAGTAACAATAATCATTGCCTGTTTAAATCTTCTACTTCTTCTCTGGTTTTTAAAGAAACAAAGAAGCTGCATTAGCAGAAATGCATTAAAATAAGCAGAACTTGCTCTGAATTTTCTTGTAATATAGAAAATATATGAGATTATTGCTTGCTAACACACAGCCCCTGAACAGGGTATTAAATTTTACTGTTTTTTCCCCCCTGCTAAATGAAAGCAAACTGATTTTCTCTACAGCTTCAGAAAAGATGTAACATTCAAGAGTCCAATTATTGTTATCATTCACCATTCAAATTCATTCATAAAGAGGCAAAGAGCACTGAATGGTGCATTTCAGAATCTGAAGTATGCTACAAAAATATTAAAGATTCCTCATGCAAGTAAGTTCTCTCCCTTTAATTTGCAGTCCCAAAGGATGTGAAGACATTTCACTCCTCATATGCCCTGACTCCAGCACGAAGCTCACTGTGCTGCAGCTTTCTGCTTTTCTTATACCAATCAGTTGTGATGCCACCTATAATAGCATGTGAAATGTCTACATGGAAACGATCAATTGTTGAATATAACCAGTTCTAATAATAATAATGAACTATCACCCATAGATCATCTCTTTTACACATGCACACACTTCCAGATAAAGGCCAGCAGTTACTCACAATATTAATTCACAACCATTTTTAGAAGTCGTTTGCAAGTTGGTTGGCTCAGCCTTTTTCTTTTAATATTTATTTTTAATTTCATAGTACCACAGAGACAGTCAACACAGGCTCATTAGGGCCTGTGTGTGCACTCATCAATCACCACAGCACTGGCCATGCTCAGGCTTGAGCTCCTTCCAGTGCAAGATTTCCTGAGCAAAACCAGGCACTAGCGGCAGCACTCACAAGATTTTTCCACCATCTGCAGTAGACTTGGGTGAGACTCTGTTTATTGAATTGGTTTCTCCACAGTAAAGTAAAGATAAGAGATACTCCTTAGTCCCCAGACATGAATGTTTGTACATGACATCACTGCAAGGCATGAAGCAATCCCTCCAGGGAGAGCTGCCCAGAACCTGATGAGTGGGAGCAGGTCCGGTTACAGCCATTTATTAGTGCCCAGATGGCAGCTCTGCCTCAGAGGTCTCCAAGCAGTGAGGACGGTGCCGTGGCAGCAGCCAGAGCATGCGTGCTCATACCCATCAAGTGGCTCAGCCATACACTGCCACAGGGCTGTGGACTGGGACAGCTAACCCCAGCTGTCCGAGAGAGAAAGTTTACTCAGCTTCTGCCTTTTAGTAGCCTTGCCCTCACTGTCTCTCATAAATGAGTGCCTAGAGAACAGCACGCTGCTGTTTAAGCTGTTATTCAGCATATCCAGCTGTTTAAACAAGCAGTCACACACAGCACCAGGCATCATTAAATCCTGCTTTCAGACAGATAATCAAGCCATCAGTGAAATTCAGCAATTAAGATTTGTAATAAAGATTTCTCCTTCAACTAGTCTCTGTTTAACAAAGGAGAAGCTAAACTGGAGCTGTCTGAAGGAGACATAACTGTCCCCATGTCGTCAGCAGAGGCCACCACCCCACAGCTCTGCATACCACCCTGCTTCCAGGCACTGGTCGTGCAACAAATAGCCCGAGATCGCCACAGCCAAGCTTTGACTGTTCCAGTAACTGGACAGAAACCCAGGCCAACAAACCTTGGGAGGAGAAAAACCACACTTGCCCAAGAGCTGCTGTCTGCATGAAGGATAGACTGCAACTCCACACTTGGTAAGAAGGGCAGTGCATGTTCCAAGCAAGCCCATGGCGCAGCACCAAAGACCTGTCCTGCTTCTGAAACAAAACCTTACAACACTTAAGGTATGACAAACATTTCAGGGTGCTTTTAACAAAGAACAGCTGGGCTAGCAAGTTCAGTTATTAGGTTTATGGACCTGGTTCCAATCTCATGCTAATTATGTGTGTGCAGTTGTTTCACAGTGATATAAAACATAATTAGTAAACTGCTTATGAAGATAGCTCAAATAAACTTCTTTTTTCAACCTTTAATTTTCTAGTTAGCAAGGAAGTTTAATACAACAATCCGGTAGCCTGCAGTTTCATTTTAAGAATTAATACTACCATCAAAAAGAAATCTTTTTTTCCATATCCCAATGTCTTTTTCCAAGAAAATCTATGGAGGACAAATAGAGTTGAAACTTGTACCAGGAGGAACCCCAGAATACTTTTCAAAGGGCAGCCTGTAAGAGGCAGTGGGCCAACCACTACAAAGGGGCTTTCTTCAGAGTTGTCCTATAAATTTGAATGTTTTAAACTAAGACAGAATTCTACTATTTAACTCTGAATTATTAAGGAAACAGATACGTAATTACTTTGTTCTCCATTACAAACACACTTATGCATTTTGAAGAAGTTACAAAGTAATCCACAACATCTTTAAACCATATTTGAGTGGAAACAGACTGAAATGACTAAATATGTTAACAGCATTATTTGTCAATAATAGCTAAATGATCACTAGACACCTAAGTGTCTGCAGTCACATTTGCAAATAATAGAGTCAAAATATTAATTAAGATACATCCACATATGCAGACACTGAGAACATGAAGATGTTACTCTCAAGATCATCAAAACAATGATATATTCTTTTTCTTTAATGGACTTCTTATTTCCCCCCATCTACTGGGAATTTTAACAGGCATTCCAGCTGCTCGAAATAAATAATTTGGGACGAACCGGAGATTTTACATATTTAGTCTATTCATGCACAATATAATCCTTACTTTGAAAACTGAATTCAGTTCTGTTGCAGAACCAGGAGTCTGAACATCACAGTGGTGTCAGACTGTGCTTGCAAGCACGTATTCCGCAAAGATTAAGTGTCACTTATCCTACAGAGCTATGACATTCCTACACATACAAACACATTCCTGTCAAGCTGTGCTTTCTGCTAAAGGGAACTATACTCTGTAGAAATTAAGAGGGAACAAAGACTCTTCACTTTCAAAGTTGCTCTCCTTGCAACTGGTCCCACAAAAACTATAAAAACAGACATTATAAATGAAAACAAAAATGCCCTTACTGCAATCCTACTACCATCTGTGCCAAGGGATTTCACTGGAGCAGTGTGCCAACTAATTTAAGTTTTAAAGAGATTAGTAGCTTTACACAAATGGAAAGATGCTCCTTTCAATCATGCAATGTAATGGTGGTAATTCAACAGACAAAACTAAATGCTTCCCTGTGAAGAGGCTGAGTCAATTCTCCTTAAATAAGCAATAATGATGGGGGAAAAAAAGGCAGGAATCTGGACATAAATCATGACTCTCCAGAACATTTAATCAATGCAAATAAACCTTTGAGAAATAATCTGTTAGTTCTTTGACAGGAATACGTTTCATGCAAAACCCTCCTGGTTTGGACAGCAATTGAGAGTATCAAATACTGATAAGAACTGTCACAGCTGTTTTAATTAGAAATGCATTTTCCAGTCAAATTTTCCATGGTCTTAGCCAACTGCACTGCCTATCACAGAAACGCAGTGTCACATCCACTACTGTGGCTTACCTCCACCACCTGAGGAAAGAAAGAATATGGCCGAAAAGCTCCAATTTGTTCCTCCTCTACATTGCACAGCCTCTCAACTTGGTGCTACAAAGAACTCAGATCAAAGTCTTCGCAGGCAATATTTCCAAGGGGGAAACAGGCTGAGCCTTCCAGTTCTTTCAGTAAGTACGCCGAAGTGGTTACATGAGCAAAATCCCTTGCTCCTTTACGGCACTACCTCAGTGAAAGGCTTACAGCCACTGCCATCACAGTGTCCATTTTGTCTGAGCCTAAAAAAGTCAACAGCATTCACAACAGCACCTGCTGTACCTCCAAGCAGGCCCTCAAGCAGCCACATCCAGTACCCATCACCGCTTGCAGTGCTTGTGGCCGGCAGGGAAGGCTCACTGAGGCAGAGCACAGCTGGCAGCTTGGCCACGGATACTGCTGCAGCTCCAGGACACATCCTGGCCACGTCGGCTCTGGAAGCTACCTCCGCTCCCTGTGACAAGCCCTGGCCCCCAGCCACCCTTCATGTTTTGGGAGCACTAGGACAGCAGCAACACAGCAGGCCTGCTCAATGCCTTTACAACCCATGGTGGCTACGTGGCCACACAGCCAAGCGGCCAAGCCCACAGCCACTGAGGAATGGACTCCGGGAAGGCAGGGAAATTTCCTGTGCAGAGAGCTGATTGAAAAAACATTCTCACAGGAACACCCAAAACAACGACAAATATCTCTTCCTGCACTGTGTTACATGATAAGCAACAGGTACTCGGTAAGCTCAGCACAGCAGGAATATGTTAATGCTGTTGTTCTAGCACTGAAACTTTTGCATCTTTACTCCACAGAAGTCTGAGTCCGCATACGGAATACCAGGAGACTTCTACAAGGGAGGACACACTACGCTCTGTCCTTCACCAAGCAATACAACCGGAGGATAACATTTAAGGGTTAAAGCTGGAACAAAATCAAGTAACACGGCAGGCAATGTTGGGGTCAAGAAGTTACCCAAGGAGCAGCCTGCGCTCAGCAGTTTGCTACAGTCCAATACAGACCACTATTGTTTAAATTAAGAAGAATAGTATTTTCTTGTTTGACCACCTATATAAAATAGAACAGTGCTTTCCAGCAGTGCAATTTGTGTAGCATCACTTCTATCATTTATCTAGATGCAGCAGTCTATTTCTGGTGCTGTATCGCACAGTGCTGCATCGACCACTGAACTATACACTCTCTGCTTCTCACGCCTTTGAACACTGACAGGGTTTAAAACCAGGAGTCATTATCAAGCCAGCCGTTACCTTATACCAGCACAAGATCTCACACTTAGATCAAGTAGCTTAAAAAAATACATTATTTGAATAGATATCTTAGAGGGAAAAAAATGCAACTGATTGCAGTAATCAACTGCTAAAGGAGCATCCTCACAGCCCCACTGCTACAGACACAGGAGCTCTGTGTTTTGCCCAAAACACCCCAGGAGGACACAGCCCCATGGCCACGGAACAGGGATGCTCACACTGCCCAGAGCGCGAGAAACAGCTGCACGCCCGCAGGGAACTCCACAGAGTGACTGAAAGCAGCAAAAGGAGAAAGCTGGGACTGAGCAGCAGAGCGAGCAGCCTGGAGTTCGCCAACGCCAACTTTTCTTACGCTGGTTATCAGCAAAGGCAGCAGTTTCCAAACTCAGAACTTGCTGGAATAAACTTGTCTCTCAGAAAAGTGAGCTGCCTTCAACACACCAAAGCGAAAATCAAGCTAGGTAATAAAAATAACTTTATTACACACTCGAGTAAACAAGCCAGGAAACAAAACTACTTTGATTTCATGTGGTAATAGTTCAGCAGGATGGAATACCTTTCTATTTCCAGAACAGAAATCAGAAATACAGATGCTAAAACAGTACTGGATAAGAAATCGGTTTTGGCGTATAGCTTGACACACATGTTTGGACACCTCTCCGAGGGAATTTCCTGCGTGCATTCTTTTATTTTACACGCTGAAGATACAGTTGTGTTCTACCTTCTCACAGACGTGACTACAGAACACAAGGAACAGAAAGCTGGCGGCCTCCGAGGGCCAGCAAAAGGCACGGCAGCCGCCAGCTCACTTTTTTCTCACGAAGTGGGAAACTTCTCCCCAAGCTGAAGAAGTTCAGGCAAGAAGCGAACGACACCGTGCTTTTCCGTGCCGTGGAAAACCCCCCTGCCCATCAGCACTTTGTCACAGGGGCAGAGAAGAGAAAGGGGGGAAGGGAGAAAGCCAGAGGCGCTCCCTTCCCACCGGGGACTCTATTTTTACTTTTTTCCGAAGTTGAATCCTGCGTCTACCGCCGCATGACTCACCCCGGAGATTTAAAACGCTTCCAGCAACTCCGAGCGACAACCTGGGGAGCCCCAGGGGCCGCGAGCGGCACGGAGAAGCGCGGGGCGGCAGACGAATAGAAGAAACACAGAAATAACCGGGAGAAGCGGCAGCACCCACGCGCGCACCGCGGGCCGGCGGGGTTCCCTCCCGGCGGACGCTCCCGATTCGGGAAGCACAATGGAGCCGGCGGCGCATTCCGGCAGCGCATCCCCGCCGCGCCTCCCGCCGCCGCGCACCTCACCTGCGGGGCCGGGCCCGGTGCGCCGCTCCGCCGCCGCCGGCAGCGCCAGGGCCAGCAGCAGCGGCAGGAGGAGCCGCGGGGGCCGGGCGCCGCTCCACGCCATCTTCCCCCTCCGCACCGCCGCCGCTCCCCGCGCCGCCAGCCCCGAGGGCGGGGGTGGGAGAAAGGGGAAAAGCGCCACCAGGAGCAGCCGGTGCCGCGCCCGAGATGCCGCTCCTCCTCCGCGGCGGGCAGAGCGAAGGGGGCTGACGCCCGCCCCAGTCTTTATACGGCGGTGGGAGGACCCGGGCGGCGAGGGCGCCCGGCGGCGCAACAGGAGCCGCTCGTTGCCTCCGCGCCCGGGCGCACACCGCCGCCGCGGGAGGGGCGGGGCCGCCAAGCTCCGCCCTCGGGCGCCGCGGGAGCGCAGCGCTGCGCGGGAAGGGCGCGCCCCGGCCCGGCCTTGTGCGGAGACCGAGCGCGTCCGAAGGCATTACTGCGACAAAAGCCATCCGGCGGCAGCGGTGACAGCACCGCGCGTCCTCTCTGCTGGGGAGCAGCGTCGCTGTAAACACCCGAGCACCGGAGCATCCACATTTCCATATCCAAACGCCAAACAAAACCAACAAAATCTATTTTTCATGGGTACCATCATTTTCACACAGCACCACGGTGAGAATGAAGGAGATGCGCTGCACTGTTTCCACGCTTTTCTTCCTGTTGCAATACAAGATGTATTGAAAACAGTAATAACTTAAGTGCTAATAAGTCCCATACAATCATAAAAGCAGATGGTGGCCTATTGAGATCAGTGAGGGTTTACGCCTTGGAAACATTACTGGAGGACCAAAGGCATCATCCAAACCAAAAAATTAGTGCTGAAAGCAGGATTCATGTATTTAAGATCCACCTATATAGCAGTCAAGTAGACACCTCATTTTTTATCTTAAATGCCTCTATGGACCTACCAGATGTGCTTTTTGGATCCACAGAGTGAAAAATAAGGGTGAAAGAAGGGAAAACTTGACTGTGGCATCCTTTGGTTTGGAACTCCGAGCAGAAATCAGGCCCAGCGTTATGTGCCTTGGTGCTTGCATGGCTAATTGGGAGAGCCGCACCGAGCAGTACGTGGCAGGGAGCGAGAGCACAGGAGAACTCTGCCCCTGAGTCCCAGCAGCTCTGAGGACATAGAACGCCCACGCAGGCGAAACAGGGAAACGCTGAAAATGAAGTGATCCATCAGTGAAGCTGCAGTTGATAACTAGAGGATTAAAAATAAAATCCCCTCTGCTTCCTGGGAAATTACTCATGGCCGACTTTCTCCTGCCACCTCCGTCAGGCTCACAGAGACTGAACAGAGAACAAACATCTTCTGAGTACAGACTATGAGCACTGCTCAGCTCACATCCCTGTTTCTGCTTGCCCTCCAAGGAGCAGCGCTGCTGCATGGCAGAAGTGCTGCGCTGGCTGCAAGCAACGCCATGACCTGGGTACACTGCAAGTGCTTCTTCCTTCATTCATTTCAAGAATCGAGTTCAAATGTTAGATAAGATACTGGGTTAAGACGGGAAAAAAATAGTTACAACTATAGTCTTAAGGTAGAAAACAGGTAAGAAACTTTGAGAAAGAGGCCCTAGCAGATAAAATCTCACCTCAGGTCCAGTTAACAGAACAATTGTACTTAGAGATGTAAAGAACGTGTAATTACAAGGCTGACAAATAAGAAGTCATCGGGAAGGAATTAAATCACAGCAGATATGTAGAATAGCATCAACCATGAAAGAAAGGACAGACTTCTTCAGTAAAGCCAGAGTGGAAAAAGAAAGACTGTTGGGCATCATTTCAGAATAGCATGGAGCTGAGGTCATGGCTCCCACGGACAGGAAGCAGGAAAGCTCAGCCCTCAGGATCGAGGGTAAAACCATCGGCTGAGTGTCACGTCCACACAGTGCTCCAGGGAACTGATCCCACAGCACAACCCTGGCAGAGGCACAGCTTCACTAGACACCAATATGCAGATCCTGGAACAACTCCCTGTGACGTGAACATCAATGGTTTGCAAAAGAGGAGGAGGTATCAGAGAAATCCCAGGAAGCGTTTTGTTACCAAATGTTCACGTAGGCTGTAGTAGGAAAGAATGAAAACTATTAATGAAAGAAGGATGTAAATATGCAATAATTAAGTAAAGGAGGAAGCTGGCAAGGATACATTTCTAATGTATGACAAAAATGGGTGGAGAAAACTGTAATAGAAAAAAATACATGTACATAACAAGTTAATGCCCAGAATTTGACTAGAGTTCTACTTTTTCTTGGTATTTTCCTTGGTCTCTTTTAAGCTAATTTGATTTTAGAATTTTCTTAGAAAATTCAAGCTTTTTCCCCAGGAGAACACAGAGCTGAAAGCAGTGCTTGCAAAGCAATAGATGTGGCCAAGCCATCTCCTGTCCCCAGAGGCTTCGCTCTGCCTGACAGAAAGGAAAATGCTTGTGAAATGCCAGCACTGAGTGCGGCCAGCTGCAGAATGCCCAGGAGCTCTGTCTGGCCCTGCCTCCACAGACACAGGGTCAGAAGGGCCGCTGCTGGCCAGAAATACCAACTTCAAGGCCTGAGCTGGCACATGGAGGTTACTGCTGTTACAGAGCCCTCAAATCTCTGAACGAAGGAGGAACTTGTCCTCAAATTAAGACTTTTAAAGAATAATGTATGCAGTGTGTTCTGTACTATGCAAGTATGCAAGCTGTGCTACAGAGGTTAACTCCAGAAACAATTTGTACAAGTATCCCAGGAAATAGCCTTACATTGTCACCATTTGCACCTTCGACTTCTGATCTTATCAAACCTTCATAAAGAATAAAACCTTCCTTTTCCTCTGCCGCGAGGCCATTTCTTCATGGGAAATGAATAGATTTGGTTAAGCAGACACGGAGGAGGGGAAAGAGTTCATTTCTGCTAGTTGTACAGCTCTTAAATGGGAGCCCAAAGGATTTTCGTGTCCTGAAACTCCAGCAACAGTAAGCAAAACCAGAAAAGGGAGCAAGCAACCGCAAGCAGTGCTCTCTTCAGAACGTTACCATGAAAAGTGATTTTCTGTAAACTCACAGCTAGTTGCCAACTACTTTTTTTTTTCCAGTGCAGTGCATTTTCAATGGATCAGCAGTAACATCTAGGATTCAGCTGGCAGATATTTGGGCAACATTTTTGGGGACCTCTGCAGGAGACAACAGTTCTCTGAGTTGTTAGAAATCCCCATTCCTTCAGTGCCTTTTTCCTCAGATGTCCAGATACTCCTTTCTATCCCCATCTCCTTTTCCCATCTGTTTCCTAACTGCATGAAATCATCACAGGGCTGGCAACTTCCATCTTGCCTAAACCACTGACAATGTTATGATTCAACATATGGATAACTATTGCAACGTGGAATGGAAACACACATAGTTCATTGCATTGGAAGCCCATCATTGCAGCCAGATGGAAGAAGGTTCCATCAGAGGAAGCTGACTTCTGAACTATAAAAGCTGTAGTTATACTCTATAAAGATGAAATTACAGCAAGGAAGGAGGGGTCTTACTTAGCCCATGTAAATCAGCAGTAGTCAGAGTTGCTTCAGATGTGTTCAATCAGCAGTCATCTGGGTAGTGCAATTAATGAGGAGGAAGGGTGAAAGGCATGGGAAATCAGTGATGAAGATGGCAAAGCCTTCACAGTATTTACAAAGGAACAGTAGCTCTCTTTTAATACTCACCCTTTGTTCGTTACATCCATCACATGAAATGAATAAAGTTGTCATGTGCTGCAAACTGAGCTAAAGAAGAGAAGAAAGAGAAGATGAGCCTTCCCCATCTCCAGCATTTCAGGTAGAAACATTGTCTTTCCCTGAAGAAGTGACTAGAAGGCTGTTCTCTCTGAAGCAGCTCTTCAGCCCTTTCGCGCTCAGGCATGGTTCATCTTCCACAATGATTTTTGCAGAGAAGCTGTAAAACCTAATGTGTAAAACAAGCCAGGCAGACTAGAGATTACTTACATCTTCTTCTAAGAGACCTTTTTCATATCTTCCAGCTAGTCTTTATTATACTGTAAGAAAAACAGAAAACCACAGAATGAGCTCCTGCTGGGCTTTGCCTGTCCTTGAATTCATCTCACTCTGCATATCTAAGCATCCAAACCTCTTTCATTCAGGAGCCTCACTAGCATACCTCCTGTACAGATGCTGAAATGAGGCAACATTGCAGTTGTTCATTAGACAGTAATAAAATAAAAAGAAGAAAAAAATTTCAAGATTAGTCTGTGGAAAACCATGGGACAGAAGGAATTGTCAGCAATTCCTTCACTGGCAGCGATACTTCAACAATAAAAAAGAAATATCAAGTAAGATGTTACTAGTTTCATGTCATAAATACTCAATAACCTGAGCATTTCTCTTTGAGTTTAGATTAGTAATTCATACCTATTTCCCCAAAGAAATGATTTACCTTTTTGAATGATAAATTCAACACATCAGTATTTTACATGAATTAGGGGTAGTATCTGAAAATAGCAGGGATTCATTATAGAATAATACTAAAACTATATATATATTCCAAAGTAAAAGTTGAAAAATCTCTTTTCAGTTATAGCAAATCACATTCTGTGGGTATATTTCATTGAAATTATTATGTCTGTTTTCACTCAGCCATAAGCCTATGAAATACTAGAGCTAAGCTAGAGTGAAATAAACAGAAATATATGGGTGTTGTGTTTTTTTTTTTTAACAAGTACATCAAGACGAGCTTAAAAGCCCATCTAGCAGTAATATAGCATTTAAACATGCCTCACATTGCCTGACCCAATAAGTGCATGAGAGTCTTTAACAAGGGCCTGTTAAGTAGTTCGACCCTAATAAGAAATCTCCCATAGCCATTTTATTTTCAAAGAATCAGGCTAAATGTTACTGAAATTCTACTCTTACTATCTGAAAATAGTTTCTCTTTGGTTGCCTCCCTTTAATTTATCCTCAGCTCCAATAAGAACTGAGCTGCCACCCCAGTCTTGTTATTATGGGCGCGATCCAGTCGGTGGCTGAGAGGCCCAGCACTGCTCGGAGCCGCTCATTTCAGGGGATGTCCTGCACCTTGCACTGCTGAGCACGGCGTGAATCACCCGGGCTATATTCATCATGTCTCTCCCAAGCCATCCAATCAGAAATTACTTCGTTGCTTTCGCTCATTTATAATTATAGCCATGAACAGACCAAATGAGCAAAAGATTAATGGTGCTAGCAAACATTTCCAGGGTATAATCAGCTGTCGACCCATAATTACTCAAAAGATTGAATGAGTGGCTTTGAAATTACAAGGAGAGTTACATTCCTTCACTGAGACTGAGCAGCAAGACATGAGTGCCCATGAAAACCCGTGCTACGATTTTTGTCTGCGGTCCATCCTCTGGTATTTATGACATGCTTGCTCCAGCCTCGAGGTCCAATCCTGCACTACTGAAGTCAGTGTGCACCATAAGCGAAAAGTATCCTGCTGACCGAGCCTTAAGCCAGACCTTCTGCACTGAGGGAGGTCTTAAGCATCTGGCCCAGGGCCAGGTCTGATCCCCAGTTTTTGCTTTAATTGCATTAATTTGTACATGATTTATTTAGGCACAAAAAGCTGT
This sequence comes from Numida meleagris, assembly GCF_002078875.1. Lineage (NCBI taxonomy): Eukaryota > Metazoa > Chordata > Aves > Galliformes > Numididae > Numida > Numida meleagris. The sequence continues at coordinate 13,930,760 of NC_034412.1, forward strand.
AAATTAAACCCTGCAGAGTGCATCTTATAAACCCCGCTGACCAGGGCTGGTCTTGTAAAAACTTCAGTCCCATCACCCCATAAACTCTAAAATGCTTTGCAGGACTTCAAATGAGTGGTGTTGAAATGGACAGTTAATCATGAGTAATTTAAAGGCTTGCATTTGTTAAAGTTTAGGGATGCAGAAAAGAATATAATGGAAAAGGAACTGGCATTCAAGAAAACGAGCTTAAAGAAAAGAAGTTTTAAACATTTACTGTGGGATGAATAGGATCTGGAGGAAAAATGCACTCATGAAATTGTCTGAAACTGGGAGTCTATGTGAGCGTTTGTGTCTCTGTCAACAAACCATCGTAATGTAAAAAATGTTCCTCTGAAGTAAGTCTGTGGTATTAAACAGACTGAAGAGTGTCCCATGTGTTCAGCCAATAGAGGAGAGCAGGTCAGTACGTGTTTTCCAAGAGTTATCCTAAAGCTTACTTTTCTTTTGAGATTTCAGAAGCCTGTTCGAGTCTCCTAGAGTGGCAATTTGGGAAAACCGCTGGAGCAGGGAAGCTTGTCCCACAAGTATTCCCCTAAGGGTAGACATCAGATTTCATACTCTCTGTTACCGGAATGGGTTTTGGTCTGATTTTCTTTTCCTGACCCTGCTCTCTGTGAGTTTTATGGCTGTTCTGCCTGTCCACAGTGATCTCATTCTCTCCAGCCCACTTATTTAAGGTAAATAGAAACTGCTGTCTGACAAAACCTAGTTTTGACAGGTAGGTCTTTCTGAGTAATTTAAATAAGTAATTTAAGTTTATTTAAACAAAATTGGCATCAATTTAGTCTTATTTCCTACTTCCTGTGTGACATAAATGAGGAATCCCAGATGGCCCCAGAACAACTCCTGGCAGAATTTCTGCAGTGCTGGATTTGAGGAAGACAGTAGATGGGCTGGCGATGATTCCGCTCTGCTGGAGTGCCTTTACAGAAAGCCCTCAGCTTTCCAGCCTTCAGCAGGCATTGTGTGACAGGCTGACCACAGGAAAGGTGAGGAAATCTGAGAGCCACAGATCGTACTTATTTTAGTTCCTCCCTGGTTGGTCAAAATATCTTAAGTCTCTGCATCACACCTAACTATTTTGCCTCTTGACAAGAAACCTTTTAGAGAGCAAAAAAGGTGGCAGCCAATAGAAACACATTGAGGAAAGTAAAAATACTATCTTTACATGAACAGTTAAATGCTGTTACCAGGAAAGTTGAGGTTGTGAGCAGAGTGTCCCTGACACAAGAAAGCAAGCAAGAAAATTTCACAACTGCAGAAGTAGGAGAATGTGCTTTTCTCCTTAGAAACATTTAGGAGCTAAATTCTATCTTTGTGTGTGGTTTTTTTTTCCTTTCATCCTCTACTCCATTATATTACACATGCATATAATTTTATTTTGTTAAAGGGGATTTGAAGAGAAGGTGTGATCATGATCAGTAGTACAAAAACGTTTCTGCCCAGTAGGAGTTGCACCAATACTGATACACATAAGCGCTGAGCTCCACTTCAGGGCAAGCCTGAGATAGGCACACATACAAGCCTTTAATAGTAAAATGGACAGGAGTGGCTGAAATAATGCAGAAGTTTTAGGTTCCAGGAGGTCTGCTGTGAAAGTGAGATATATTCAGCCTGGTTGCTTCTCAGTTGTACTTCTTAGGTCAGCAGCAAAAGCACAGATGCCTTCTTTGGGACTGGCAGCTTGACTGGGAGGCACACCGTGAGCAGCAGCGTGGGTCTGGTTGACACAGTCTGCTCTGCATTCAAGGCAAGCAATATGTAGTTCAGTGCTCACCTGTCTCCAGTCCAGGAAATGACTGGAATAAATGGAGAACTTCCAATGGAGCATCGAGAGGGTTCTTCTCAAAACTTTTACAATTTTAATTATATTTTAGCCAGAATAATAGCTGCTTTGAACCTTTGAAATAATTTCCCAGCCTACAGTTCGTGCCGCTTTTGTTAGGATGCTCAGAAAGATGACAATTCTGATGATTTGTCAGGTTAGCTAAACCTGACATTGGCAGTACATTCTGCTCCTTTAGTCTGGGCTGTAGGAGGGTATTTTTGGAGGTGATCTGGCTGCTTCCCTTCCAGATAATCCTAGGCCTGCACTGTACAAGACAACCTACAGATTAATTCTACATTACAGAATGTGATGGAATGAAATTCCTTCCTATTTAAAGAAAACTAAACAGCAGCTTCCTCCAGAACAGAAGAACATCATGATCACCATCAGGAGTCACAAGTAGCCCAGCAGCCCTCCAGTGCTGTGAATGGATGTTCATAAAATCACAGGCAGGATTAAAAATGTGGCCAAAATTGAACATAGACTGAGAATTACGTGTTGACAAGCCTGGGTCACTGTCTTTCTGCTGTTCCTTCTTCCTCAGGCCATCAAGAGGATACGTACAGTACAGAAGGCTGCAGCCAAAATCACTTTCACAGTGAAGCATGGAACTCACAATCCTCAACCTAATCGTGTCCTTGGGTAAGCTGTGCAGACAGGTTCTGTCACAGTGTACCTAAAGGAGGAAGCAAAGTTAGTAGGCAGAGAGCACACATCTCCAGCCCACTCCTAGTAAATAGCGAGGTAAAAGCAAACCTGTTATCATAGCACAGAAAAGGGATAGATACAAGTACCCTTGTATAATCGTATGGACAGTGTTGCCTTTGATATGTATACGCTTAGTTTAAGTGTAGTCTGATAGCCAGAAAGAAGTAAGGGAAACCTTACAGCATCCATATCTGACTCTGGCAGGCAGCTACCTAGCAAATTATCACCTCCACAAAACCCTTACTTGCAGGAAAGTCTTATTAACGTGACTCTCATATTGTGCTTACATCTCCTCCTAGAACACAGAACCCTGCTGGAATAAGGCCAGCAAATCTCAGGATGGCTCGGCTGCAATGCTCCCCACAGATCGTGAGGAATATTGATCTTAATTCTTCTAGTTCAGTTCCTGAAGTGGGATTTGTACACCTGACCCAAGGAAGGAAAAAAAAAGAGGGGGGGGTAATACTGTTCTTGCTGCACTGCTTGTACTGACTATGTAAAAATTTGTATTAACTTCTAAGTTGTTTCCATCGATAGATTTCATGCAAATTATAAAGACAAACATCACTTGCAGAAAACATTTTCATATAATTTCTGTTTTGTGTATTCTCAGTTTCAAAATGCTGACTCTTCACATTTTCTACCAAACCTCTATTTTCTTGCAAAATTCCTGTGTATCCAAAGCTGTGCTAGCACTGCATTAGCCTAGTCTCAAGATAAATGCCTCTTTCAAAAGCTCCGAGGGTCAGTACATATTCCATTCTCTGTATTTCAGGACAGAGACACGTGACTGTCTTTAGCTCAGTCTCCTTTTGTCATGCATTATCTTTTGCTCTGCCAGCTCTGTATGGAAATGACTCAATGTCTCTAAGTCTGCCAGCCTGCTCCAACCTGGACTGGTGCTCAGAAACAGCAGCATTCATTTCCAGGTCTTTGGTAAACGCATTCAAAAATGAATACAACATTTCCAGTCATGTGGCCTCCATCTCTTTTCAAGATCCTTTTGAAGTTGTCAGTTCATGAGATTCAAGAAACAGGTCCCAAGACTATATATCACTTAATCATATCCCTTTGGCTGGAGTTTTGTTCTTGCCAGATGGAGTGCGTGTACCTAAACGGAACACAGCTCGATGGAGTTGTTGGATCTGGCCTCCAAGGTCAGTGCCATCTGACGGATTTCAGGCTGCCAGGTAACATAAAAGCCATGGTTTCTGCTTCTCAAAATAGTGTCCATGAAAGTCATTTTGAAACTGTAGTGCATGCAAGAAACTAGGAACTACTATCAGTGTTTCTAGTGTATCAACTGAAGGCAAAATGTTTTAATCTTGCCCTCCTAAATAGCACATTGATACTATTAGCCCCTTTAGAAGCTTTTTAAGATAATAAGAAGTGCTAAGTGAACTCCTTCCTTCAAACAGGAACATTAAGGCATCCCTGTAGATAATTAATTTCATTATTGCTATCAGTTTGGCCAGTTTGGTAGTGCTTGTCACAGGAGGAGCATCAGACACCCTGCACAGCATTGCATTGGAAGCGTGCAAAAGCACACTGAGCAGAACCCTAGCAAGCAGGAGACTAACCATCTGAATGATGATAAATCTACTGCTAAGTATTTACTGAGCCATGAGGGCTTCTCAAATCACTATATAAAAACATTGTGAAGTACTAGTATTGCCACAGGCTATTCACGTTACCCAGTTTGAAGGTTCACCCCCCTAGAGAACCACCCCGGCTTTCCAAGTCAAAGAGTAGAAATCACTTGCTCAGAAACCAAATATAATCTTAAAGTTGTACCACACTTAAAGCAGCAACTAAAGCCAGAGAGAACATTATGATGCAATTTCCAAAGGAAAATAAAGGCAAGATAAAGGCAGAAGAAAATCCCCTCTAAATCACAATAACCCAAGAAAAATCATTTACCACTAAACCTAGCCTTTATTCTTTAGGCAAAATCTCAATTGCAGCCTCTTTTGCTTCTTGGTACCTTGTGTATGTTTTTCCAAATTAGGGCCAGAGGATGAAGATTCCCATTGTTTCCATAAGAGCAGGCCATTTAATACTGCTTTTCATATCTTCCCTCTGCCACTCATTAGCAGCCCAGCTTGCTGCATGTCAAAATGCATTTGCTCTGTTGAATTATTACAAATGTTTCTCCACTCTCTTGTATTTAGATGGAAAATGTTGCAATGTTTATGCTGTTGGAAAAGAAAGTAAAGATTTTTTTTTTTGCAACAAAGGGAGTGGGTAATGGGGGAGGAGGGGAGGCATGTGGCGAATTAGATAGCTCTCCAACATAATTCCAATGTTTTGTTCCCCCTATGCTCTAGGACTATAATTGAGACATCTGATGGTGCAGCTGAATATAAGCTTCCATAAACAAGCACTGTACATTTGAACACAACTGCACGTAGACTATCCACATACTTTTTCCACTCTGGCTGTTCCTCCCTGCAGGCAATTGGTGAAGATATTTTGGCCACAACTCTGCTGTAGATTACTCCACATTTTAGTCTGATTGGAGTGAGGAAAAAACTACTGGTTTAATGTCCATGATTTTCAGCCAGCAATTCCTCTCCTTTAAAAGGAATCATCACTCCCAGGCTGACCTCCAAGGCAGAGCTCTCCTTGTGACAGCATATACCCTTCAACAGTGAATTTACTACATCTTCTGAATTTTTACTGGCTCTGATTGCTTTTGATCCAGTGCAAACAGGGAACACTAGGCCAGGATTTGCTTTACAATAACCATTTATATCATTTACTTTTTCTTTTTGTCCCAGAGAAAGCTAACCTTTTTCCCAAGGAATTTCTCTGAAGTGAGTCACAGAAGTCAGCTGCTGCCCAAGCACTTACAGGAAAGATGGATTTACATTTTATGTGCATTTTTAGGAAAACTCTCCTGTCACACTATACATCTCTATGACTAAATTAGGTCATTCTTTTCCTTTTTGCCTCTTTGCATTGTAGAAGAGAGTAGTCGTGATCTATCAGTCTGTCATCATGCAAAAGGTTTGATTATGAGTTTGCCCATCCACTTCTAACTCCCCACAGACTTCAGCCTGTGATTCCCATCAGTTTGAGGCTCCATAATCAGAGCATGACTGGGCAGAGAAAGGCTTTGATAGTTCAGCAAGTAAACATGTAAAAACACCTAATTTAGATTATGAGTGGTTGACAGCAAGGAAACAGCAACTCTCTGTGATGTGGTCTCTTCCTAACATGCTGAAGAATATTTGGCAGTCAGCAAAGATTCAGAAAACAGGTACCAGCAAGGGTCTCCTCCTCCACGTACATTGTGCCTGAGGAGGCTGTCCGTGACAGGTCACTGGGAGGCAGCATTCATCACCGTTCAACAGGACTACAGCCATGCTGCACAGCACCTTGGTCCTCTCCAGGTGCCCCAAGTCTGCCCCTGGCAGCTATGCTGTAGGGAATCTTGTGCCTTTTTGGTGGTAACAGAGGATGCAAATGCTGCTTCCACATGTTTGATTCCTTTGAATGTCTTCTATAGATTTTAAATGTATGGGATAAGTTTTAGGCTTGCACTAAATCTCATCCGGGAATCACATACATAGACTTTCAAACCAAAGTACCCCGTTGCACTGCCAAATGCTCAGCTATTAGCAAACGACTAACGGAACTCAGCTTAGTTACTGCTTTACAGGCACAGCGATCTCCAAGGAAGAGGCTACTAACTACATCTGCTGAAATCGTTAATTCAAGTGTCATTATTTAGGGAATTCCCTGACACATGGAAAGATTAAAAACCTAACGTGTGGGGTTAAAAGGAATGTAGTACCTTCATAATTCTATTTGCTTGCTTTTTTTTTTTTTTTTTTTTGGTTGAGGCAGGGGAATCATAATTCTTATATATTAATGCAAGAAGAGATACTTGATCATCTGTTTTGACCTGAATATCACACTCTCTACATTCATAGAATCATAGAATGGCCTGGGTTGAAAAGGACCACAATGATCACCTAGTTTCAACCCTCCTGCTATGTGCAGGGTTGCCAACCACTAGACCAGGCTGCCCAGAGCCACATCCAGCCTCGCCTTGAATGCCTCCAGGGATGGGGCATCCACAACCTCATTGGGCAACTTGTTCCAGCGCATCACCACCCTCTGAGTGAAAAACTTCCTCCTAACATCTAACCTAAACTTCCTCTGTCTTAGTTTAAAACCATTCGCCTTTGTCCTATCACTATCCACCCATGTAAACAGTTGTAAACAATCGTTCCCCCTCCTGTTTATATGCTCCCTTCAAGTATTGGAAGGCCACAATGAGGTCTCCCCGGAGCCTTCTCTTCTCCAAACTAAACAAGCCCAGTTCCCTCAACTTTTCTTCACAGGAGAGGTGCTCCAGCCCTCTGATCATCTTAGTGGCCCTCCTCTGAACCTGTTCCAAGAGCTCTGCGTCTTTCTTGTGCTGGGGGCCCCAGGCCTGGACGCAGTACTCCAGATGGGGCCTCACAAGAGCTGAGTAGAGGGGGACCACCACCTCCCTCTCCCTGCTGGCCACTCCTCTTTTAATGCAGCCCAGAACATAGTTGGCTTTCTGGGCTGCCAGCGCACACTGCTGGCTCATGTCCAGCTTCTTGTCCACCAGGACTCCCAAGTCCTTCTCCGCGGGGCTACTCTCGAGGAGATCTTCCCCCCAGTTTGTATAAATACCTCGGATTGCCCCAGCCCAAGTGCAGCACCTTGCATTTGGCCTTGATGAACCTCATTAGGTTCTCATGGGCCCACTTCTTCAGCCTGTCCAGGTCCCTCTGGATGGCTTCCCTTCCCCCTGCTGTATTGACTGCACCGCTCAGCTTGGTGTCATCTGCAAACTTGCTGAGGGTGCACTCGATGCCATTGTCTATGTCATTGATAAAGATGTTGAAGAGCACTGGTCCCAAGACCGACCCCTGAGGGACATCACCTGTGACCAGCCTCCATCCTGACATAGAATCATTAATCACAAGAACCATTAATCACAAATTCCTCTTACACGCCTTTGTATCATAGCCAAAAAAGTGAGTTATGTTAATACCTTTTGGTCCTCAGCAGACTGAACTGTTGATGCCATGCTGACAGTCTGTTAGCAGTCACCAGCTATTAGCAGCATTTTGTAGGAAGGCATTTGCAAATACCTTATCAGTACAGCCTTACTTCAGCAGCAAAAAGGACACACAGCCTCAGTTATCATAGCCTGGCTGGGATGGATGTGCCATGTTCTTCCTCCTGGTTGAAGAGAAAACGCTTTAATTGGTATGAGTGGCAGGTGGGTAGCTCAGGTGGAGAGGAATGTAACTGTCTCAAGGAAAGAATCACAGAATCGCTCAGGTTGGAAAAGACCTTCAAAACAAATAAGTCCAGCCTCAACCTAACCATACTATCCTAACGAAAGGATGAAGTTCCAGGAACTGTGACAATTCTCCACATACCTGTAATCAAGGAGCACCCAAGCATGTCTCCAAGGAGCGTGCTGATCACACTTAACTTCTTAACTGCCCCAGGCTGCTGCTTGATTAAGGTGTAATTCTAAGCTCTGTTACTTTTAGCATCATTCTTTTGTTTCTTTTCTGTTGACAGATATATTGAATTTTTAAATGGTCAGATTCTAGTCTCAAATTTATATTAACTAAAAATCCCCAACTCTGTGCCTGGATAGAAATATTGATGTGGGTGGATCTGAGCTGAGTCTAGGAGTCCTCTGGCCTGGGCAGTTAATTGCCTTTGACTTTGCTGAGCTCAGTAGGATTTTGAGGTCAAACATATTTCATTAAAGTTTACACCTCATTACCTCTTTAAAAAGATAAAAACTTGACTAGTGCTTATTTCTGTTCGCAAATTCGGTTTGAGTTTATCTGATGGTGAAAGCATTTGCTGAATTTCACTACATAATTACCGAAGTGCTAACCCCCAGGAAAAAACTGTTTGCTGTAAAAATTTTGTATTTGCTGCTTAAGAGGCGTTGATTAGTTCATGTTTTACTTTGGTACTGCATGGTAGTATCTCCCTTAAAGCATATATAACCACCAATGATTTTCATAATTTATTTTTCATAAATTTAACATGCACTTTTGCATAAACTGCTTCTGCAACTTAATGACATAAATTGAGCACAGACAACGAACATAAAGTTAGTTGATTTATTCAACAGAGATTTTACCTTCCTGTCTCTTGCTCTGTTCTCTACCATGAAAATATTAACTATATGCTCTTATTTGCTTTTTTTTTTCCCCCATAGGAAAAAGTGTGCTGCAACACACAGGTAAGTTCTTGTTCGTTTCAATGGCTGGCTCTATTGCTTGGTGCATTTTAATGTTAGCTCACCACCTCTCATGGCCTTTCCAAAGTTTGTTCAGTGGAAGAAGACAGGGCACAGTGAGCCCTTGTCTGTGTTGAACAGCTTTGCTTGTATTTCTTTTCTACACAGTCTGGCAACAAGCAGAATACAGACACAGAACACCAGCAAGCTTAGCCTCAGTCTACTGAATGGCCTACATTTTCCAGGAGCCACACATTCTGCTTCCTGAAAAATGAGAAATTTGCTGAAACAATAAAGCCTTTGCTCCATTGTACAGCCATACTCAAAGGGATTTTAAAAAGTAAAAAAAAATACTGAAGTCACTGTTGTACATCAGTTAAAAAGCAGGACTGCCTGCAGGAATGAAAGACAACAGGATTTAGCTGCTAAGGTCTAAGTTTCTGGCACATGTACACAGCACCTGTATAATTAGAAATTCCCTGGGCCAGACATTGTTCTGTCTCATACCACGTGGAGAGCCACAGCAAAACCAGGAGACAGCACTCGAGCTGAACAAGTAGCTGGGAAATGTCACTAACAAAATGTAAAGGCTGCAGAACTGAGCTCCTCAGTAGTGCGCACAACAGCTCAGGGATGTGATGGGCTGCAGTGAAACAGAATGCATAGAATCATTAAGGTTGGAAAAGACCTCTAAGATCATCTAGTCCAACCATCCACCTTCCACCAATACTGCCCACTAAACTATGTCCCTCGGTGCCACATCTACCCTTTTCTTGAACACCTCTGGGGGTGGTGACTCCACAACTTCCCTGGGGAGCCTGTTCCTGTGCCTGACCACTATTTTGGAGAAGTTTTTCCTAATATCCAACATGAACCTCTCCTGGAGCAACTTGAGGCCATCCCTTCTCTTCCTATGAAAGCAGATGGTCACATAGCCACATTCATGCAAGTCCAGGTACTTCGGCAGACCGTGCTAATGCCAGCTGTGCCCCAAAGTTCCAGCATTCAGATGGAACTTAACAGTCACACAAGAGGGACTGTATGCTAGAGCAGGAAGATGCGACTCGGATATCAGCTACAAAACACCATCAGACTGGCATCTAGGACACACACAGCACAATGCTGTAAGGCAGCACAGCCCCACATTCCAGCAGCGTGTGGCTACATACCTCTTGTCCAGCACAGGCTGCACCTCCGTGCTGCCCACCTCAGCAGGGCCTGTTTGCTCTTCAATAAACGGCAATCAGTGGAGAAATACTGACTTCCTTGTCTGCTCCCAGCTGCTCTGGTTCAATAACTAGGTCAGCTAAAGGTCAAGCCAGCAAAGGCACAAGCAGCAAGCTTAAATACCAACAAATGAAAAAGAAAATGACAACCATAGCCCCAGGGGCAGCCCGGGCCTGGATTGCCTCTCTCTTGTCCACTTCCCCAAGCGTTCACGGCCCTGGGGCTGCTCAGCCCATGTCATGGCCATGTCCCCTTGTGTCTAAGGCCCAAACTCACCTCAGAGATAAATCAATGCCATTAAAACAGCAACAAAACCACCCTGATTCCTGTAATGCACACTTCTGTGATACATTCATAAATTTTTGTGAAGCCATGACTTACGTCAGAAATCACAGCCCAGATCCAAATTCTTGCATGTACTAAGCCTAATACAACTTTTAGGGCATTACACAGTATTTGGCAGTGTGTTCTCGCATGCTTTCACGTGCATTTTTTTTTATTTGCCTAGTGGCACATCACTGCATTTGCAGCTGAAGATTTTGAAGCTTTGGTGGGAAACAACTAGCTTTCCACACACATGTAGGGAATACATACTTCAGAGATACTGTAATCTGCAATTCTTTCACAGAGAAAACGAGAGGGAAGCTCACAGTGCGGGCCTTAGGCCTGCAACTGCCATTTCCACGCCGGCACTGCCACCTACTGCACACAGGCCTGCTTTTATCAGTGCTAGCAGGAAAAAAATGGAAACGAACCTACCCCAAGCAGCATGTCAAATGTCTCTGTAGAACAGAGTGTAAAGTTTCTCCAGGACAAAATCTGTAAGGTGTCTTTCACAACTTGCAGATGACATGCAGGATTCTTCAAAATGATAACAGGAACTGGGATGCAAAAAGTCCTGAGAAAAATAAATATCAAGATGCCTCACGTTTTATACATTATATGGAGGTGGAGGTTTAGGGTTTCTTCTTTTTCCTCATCTTCTATTCAGAACCAAATACACTGAGACGAGCAATCCACTGGCCCAAAGATTCTCCAGCGCTTGTGTGTGCTGGGGAGGTAGGAGGCTCCTAGGAGGCAGCTTTGCTTTGTGTTACTGCAATATTGCTGTCAGTAAACAACAGAAAAGAGAGGATGAGAAAAAGGAGAGTGTAAGGAGAGAAAAGACATAACACACCTCTCCAAAAGGATGCAACATATCTTCCTAAAAGGAGCCTTATACCAAATGACCCAATGGAAGCTTCAGTTGCTCAGTCTATTTGTTAGTAATTTCTCTATGATGCAACAGCAATTAGTTAACCATCCAATCAACAGAAGACATACAAGTGGTTATGAAGGTTCAAAAGCAGCTTTTTGAGGTTTAGGGCTAGGTTCTATACTGTTGCTCAGTTTTGGAGGAGGACTGTAAAAAAGGCGTAACATGGAATAACACATCCAAATCCTAGAGTGATCCAAACCAGTATATAGGCACAGCATGTATAAGCATGTGTCATGAAAGCATGTATAGAGCACTTACATAGCCCTGATATAAGACAACAGATCTCTCTGCTGGCTGGGTTTGCTGCTCCACCTGGAAGGGCAGCAGATTTTTGTTTGTTGTTTTTGTTTTTTAATCTCTCTTACCTCCTGTCTCACTAATTCCAACATCAGGCTTCATTGCATGATTGCTTTTTGACTGAAGCGGCTTCTCCATCTTATGGTGTAGTTCTCCTTCCATGCAGTAGGTCACTGTTTCCGTGCCCTGGTTCCAAGAGCTTCCTTACCTGTGAGTCCCCCAACTCCACAACTTCTTCCCCTGCATCATCCAATCATCTTTTGCATTTATCAGTTTCCTATGTATTTCTATTGCAGCGTTAGCATTCATATTCACACAATGCCTGTTAGTAGTCAAACATCTATGCCATGAAATTTTATAACACATTCCCTTGAACGATTTTATCAACCCCCAGCATTCCTAATAAGCTATACCTGCACTATGGTAAATTTTTCCAGAAAGGAAAAACTCAGGAAAACCAACTGCTTTTCCCCTTTCCTAAATAACTTTTATTGTTCAGTCCCTGCTCCCGTTCTCAGTTCTTCAGCATTGAGGAAAGTTATTCTTGCTAGTAAAACCAAGGAGAGGTATGCAAGGCATGTATGGACTGGCTTTGGGTCTACGAAAGGACCTTTATAAAACTCATCTGAGTTCAAGCATTTTTAGAAGACAAGCTGTAACATACTATACACCTCTTGTCCAGTTTGCAAAATTATCTTCCATCAAGTAGCAAAACTCCAATTTTGCTTTGAGACTTTGGAAGGGGTAGATGTCTTTTTTTCCTCTTTCTTATAATTTTGTTTTCTGGGAAACTGGAATTACCTACGCTTTATTTTACTGAAAAACATCATATAAATTATGCTTTGCTCTGACATATAGACCCTAGGGTTTCATTAAGTGACTGCAACTCCTGTACAGCTGGAGATGAAAAACTTACAGGGATGATACAGATGGAAAGGTCGTTAACAGAATGGTTTTATGTAACAGTTTTCTCTAACGTAGATGGAACTGAATAACATGCAGCATGCTGCAAAACTTCTTATGTTTTCCAAAGCCTGGATTTATGGATAGGGGATAAATCACTGTATTGCTTACAGTCTGATGGATGAAAGTGGGAATTTCTAGAGCCTCTTTATTAAATATGGATGCTACTACGGATTCTTCAAAATGAAGAAAGACTGCTTAAAGAATGATCTATTCTGCATTTAGCACAACCAATTTCAGAAATGCACAAGTGAACACACCTGACTCCTGGAGTTCTTGAAAAAATAAAGGAATAAGCATTCTGCAATTAAATATCATTTGGAAACAGTAAAAGATTATGACAGTGGTAACATACCATTGGTGAACATAAGAGTTATCCCTTGGTAGCTTTAGTTATGACTTCTCATGTAATATCTTCAGCTTCACAATAGATTATTGTTTAAGAGCTGTGGAACCAGTATCAGAACTACCCAGCTACTCATCTGCTGGAACGTTCACCTAGTCCAGTGGTCCCTGTGTGCTTCAATGATTCAAGATTGTAGAATTTCTTTCCTGTTATTACAATAGTTCTGGCAAATCTGTGAGGCTTAGCCCGCGTTTCTTTCTTACAATATTTTCCCTATATAGCTTGATGCGAGAGACATATGTGATTGTTTTTGTCTAATTTTGCACGCAGGTTGGACTGAGAGTGCCTTCAGGCCTTACGCTGAACATCTAAGCAAAGCAATACTTGAAAAGATTTTGAGTTACCTGGAGTAATGAATATAGGCTCCCGGTTATGTCCCATTAGACCAAGGTTCCTAATATCTTTCTTATATTTGCATTCACTCTTGAATTTTTTAATCAAGGGAATAATTTATGACACAAGATGCCTTTCAGCAAGTACTAGTGGACTGTTAAAAAGAAGAAACCACAGGCTTTTATGTTTCCAGTCTCCTCTAACTTCTGTTGGTGAAAACCAAAACCTTAAGTTTCAGAAGAACCAAAATTAGGAAACTGTTCCACTAAATGAATAATATGACAGCAGACTCATTACTAGATTAACACAATTTTTACAGTGAATTCTGATAGTTCTGTTTGTTTTGATTACTTGGTTTTGAACGTATCTACTTGGTAAGCTGAAAACAACTGAATATTAACACCAAGCCAAAACTACCAAAGAAGGATACACAGGAAACAATCAGAACCTCTTTATTAGGCTGACTGCTTATATTATTATTGAACAAAGAAATAGACCTCTTTTTTTAAGAATTAAGAGTTTTTAATACAATTCCAAATTTATTGGAAAAAAGGCTGCTATATATTTCTATACATTACAGTATTGATCTGTACAGACAAAAGGTGCTTATTTGAATACAAGTGTCATTAGATTACAAAACCAGAAGCTAGACAATAAAGCTTTTAGTTTATAGAAATGTAATTACAAGTGTAAGATGTACACTTCTCACATTCTCACTGGAGCTCTGTAATCCACTGGAAAGTTGGGTGGTTTATTTTCTTCCTTATAGATAAAAAGTTCTAGATTTCACTGCCACACTCCTGTTCGCTGATGGCTATCACCAATACTCTCAAAAAACATGAAGTCCTAGGAAGGAAACAAAAAGCAAAAAAACTCAATCCTTTTAAAAATCTCGTTCTTAATTTGTGGTTGTTTTGCAAGGCATTTAAAGCAATTCCCCCCCAGAAACCTTAAATGATGAGAAGCAGCTGGGAGTACCTCTCTCCAACCTAATCCCTGAGTCTCTAGTAGAGACAAGAAGGCATCCACAAGAAGAGAAAAAGGTGGTGGAAGCCCAAGATGTTTAACTTTATCATTAGCAGAAGGCATGCTTCCTTCACTTAGGATTTCTATCCTGACTTACTTCAGCTTGACTCAGTCCCTTCAATTTTACCTCAAACTGGAGTCTACCACAATGGTCTCTATCTTTACTTTACCTATGGGAGCCCCATATTCTGTGCCTGAAGTCCTTGCTTCTTCATACTACCTGCTCTTCAGCTACATCCTTGCACCTGAACACACTCAGCTAAGGAAAACCTGGTCCATATGCAGGACTATAAAGGCTGGTGAGAACTTTCCAAACTCAGATGCTGCATGAGCCCCTTTCCTCCCTTTCTGGAGCCCTACCAACATGGAAACAATGCACTTTTGACGCAGTACCTGATGCTGAATTGCACAGGTAAGCGGAAATGCAATCATGGCAGAGTCAGAGTGCTGAAGAGGACTGTATAAAGTTTACCTGCCCCCACAGAAGTCCCTGCCAATACAAACAACTCCTCTGAGAGCGTTTAATCCTACTCATCTCAGTACTTCACGTATTTCCAAGAAGGAGGGTTAGGAAAAGGTGAGTGCAGCACCTATCTGTCCAGTTCACCACCTCAGTGGGCTGTTCTGGCTTTGGTTGGCTCCTTTGGCTAATGCTGTTCTGTACTTTTCAGGTCTCACCACCCACAGAAACATGCTTTCCTCTGCTTGCGAGTATGTAAAGATGTCTTTTACAGGATTTGTCAATCTGACTCTTCTTAATACAGTCAGCACTTCATGTAGTCTAGAATAAGCTTATTATCCAAAATATTCCCTCCAGGGTTAGTTTTACACCCAAGAAATCCACAAAAAGCTCTCAAGCACTTTGAGAAGCCCAGAATCAAAACCTTTACCAGCACAATTTGAACACTGAGCTGAAGCCAGTTCATATTCGAATATTAATAAATTACAGACTTACGATAAGGAAGCAAGCACCAAGCATCACAGCTTTCATTTTTACATCAAGGTCCATTGGAAAAGAGACTCCAAAGTTATCAGTATCTGTAAATGCTTCTTTCAAGAACCCAGACCACTGCTTAGAAATCCTTCCAATATTAGAAACCTCATCCAAAGTCTTCACCTATTTTAACATAAAATTAAAAAAAAAAGTCATTCATAAATCCCCAAATTCTTTTCATTATAGATCCATTTGAAAGCTTTAAATTGTGTTATTAAATTAATGCAGTCATAGAATGCAGCTATTGGTTCTGAAAGAAAACCCTGACTTATCAGAAAGTCAGTCTGAAGTAACACAGGCACCAACTTAATTCTAAATCTGACTAGAGTTCAATGTTTTAATGGTGTTGGAAATCAGCTACTGCATGCAAACATGCACGTGTGCATGTACACACACTCCGCTGGGAGTGTTGTCTTTTAGCCAACAGAGTGAATTAGCATATCCTGCCACGCATCAGGAACAGCTCAAGGGAAAATTAAACAAATTACATTCTCCTGTTCCAAAAGAGAGGTTAGCCTTTTCTTAACGTTGTTTCCTAAAGCTACACACAGTGTTCATAGTTCGAAGAAAGTGTAATCCCCCAAAATAAAATCAGACTCAATTTGCTTCAACGATGATTTACAACATCATTTTAAACTAAGTGGTAGTTTGTCTATTAGTTAATTTGTATGAAAATGCTAATGCATTAATCAGTGTTGTTTTTAAATAAAAGTTGTAATTCTTCAGTCATTCAAATGTATATTTTCGGTCTAAATTATGACTTACTTGGTTAGTGAATGATTATTAAATGATTGGATGAGTGGTTGCAGAAAGTCATTTTAATAAACAGCTGATACAACTGATAACTTTTTTTCCTGTTAGGGACTAACATCATGGATTCAAAAAGATTTTGCTACCAAAATCTAATAAATATCTATTAAAAAAATGCAATAAGTCTCATAAATCTAAGCCATTAAGAGATTTGTGTGCAATCACAATGAATCAGATCACTGACGAGTGTCTTTCACACATCATTTCTGGAAGTTTGGCAGGCTTTTCTAGAATGATCTACATACCTAGAGAACTGAATTGACTATATTAGCATTAAAAGATTATGTTCTAGTTATTTCAAACGTACTGCAGCACAACTGTCTTGTATTAAGAGAAGCAATAAACTACTATCAAAATACTGTTTGAAAGAAGATATATGCAAACGATTTTCAGCATTACATACCTCAAAATTAACATCCTCACAACAGCTGCAGACAACACATGGGCCACTAATTTTCAGTACGTCTGTTCTTTTCTCATCCTGAATAGTAAACTTGGGCAGGCAGGGATGCCAGTTCTGGACAACGTAACCTACTGGTGTTCCTGGAGGTGCCTGAATTTCTATCTTCACAGGAAAAAGAAAATCCCCACATGAAGCAGTTTATACTTAGCGATATTCTTTAGACAAATCCACACAAATATGCAAGCCAAACACAACTTATTCTTCCACAACAACCTAGCTTTCCAATGAAGCTGCACTAAGTTTTCTGTGAACAATTTCAGAAAGCTGCACACAAATTCCAAAATCAATATGCAACTTCTACCTTCACTGAAAACAACAGCATACTCCTGAGGCTACAGAACATATAAGCTATGTGTCTACAGTGGGAAGATCAAAGTCTAGTGAAAGAAAGACTCTGAGCATCCTGAAAGTCAAGGCCTCGTAGGATGCAGCTACTACACATCTGTCAGTAAAATCTCTGAGACGGCTCAGATTTGAGACTCCATCCATAATCATCACCCCAGACTCATCAATGTTAAAGATCTCATCCCTCATGGTGAGAAAGCAACTCACCTCCTGTAAGCAGCAGGGGAAACAACATGAAGAACACCTGAGGGGTCTTTCCAGCCTTATCACCTCATGGCCCAGATTGTCCATAATCTTGATGGTGAAAGGTCGTGCTGGCCCACAGCAGTTCCTTGTGCAGCAGTCAGTTTCCTCTGCTGCAAAGTACACCCTTTGCCCCAATGAATTCTTGATTTCATATTTGTTGTTTGATTCAAATCCAATAAAAACTGAAAAAAAGTAACAGCACTATTAGTTCTTGAGGTGCATCTGTGCGAACAACAGGTAATAAATGCACCAAGCTAACCCTAACCTACTTGCTTGGGAAGGCTTCATTTGGAGTCTGTCAGAGGCAGCTCTGACAGCGGGAACAGTGGGGAAGGGCCCTCAAGCAGAGCAGTCCAAGAGAAGTTCAAAAAGGACAAGCCACCACAAACACAGCAACACAGAAAGAGCATGGAGATGTCCACCAGCTCCCCTCCCTCCAGACATGGGTGCCCACTGCCAGAGCAAGCACCACTGCTCCTAGCCACACAGCATGGAAGTTTCCTAGGGAAGACCAGAAGGGGTGGTGAAGCAAAAAAGGGGTTCCAGAGGGCACAGTTATGTCCAGAATGAGAAAGCCACAAGAAGGCCTCACAGACAAGATTCATAGCAGCACAAATAGAAGATGGCAAGAGCCAGGGCTGAAATTTTGATTAGTTTCTTCAACAAAAATACCCTTGAAATATTATGGAAAGCAAATGTAGCAGCATTTGGTGTCAGCTAAGGTGGGTGTTCCATTTTATTTATTCTGTTTGAAAGACATGGAAAACATGACTTTCATATTCTTAAAGTGAATGGAATGAAGGGAGCAGAAGGAGAGCAGTTCAATTCACTGAAAGAACAAGATCACCTGGAAATGACATCAGAGCAGCAAGCCAGCCTATGGAATTAGATGTAGTGAGAATGGAGATAAAAATATATTTAAATAGGGAAAAGATGAAAGCTGAAATCACATGGATAACGTGAGAGTTATAATCAGCTACAAAGATTACTGAAATAAACAGCATTGCTGTATATCTGTTAAGATATAGAACCAGTTTAAAATCCTCTTCTTAGCCTCCTGTTTTCCTATTCCCTTCTCTCCTCCAGAAGTTCTCTGGGAATTGAGATAGAGAACAAGCAGGAAACACTGAGGTGTCAATCCATAAAAGGATTTTAAACAAGCTTTGTCAAAGAAGGTCAAAATTTTACAGTTCTTGGGATTGTTAGATTTAAACATTTCTCTGCTATAAAAACATTTCACTTACTCTCAAGAAGTTCAATTTGCTGATGAATTAATATCTGGTCAATCTGTTCATGGTTGAAAAATGAAACACAATAAATAGTTAGCAAGTTGTAACTAAGAGATATCTAGTTTTAAGAAGCATTGTTGTTTCATTTCAGAATGCAGCGTTATGGATCAGTCTCTACCAGTAAAGCTGCAGACATGGCTCATGTCTGCCTGCCCTGCCCTCTCTCAGTTTAGCAGAACAGTGTTTCAAGCACCAGAGCCGACGACAGAAGCGGTACCCAGACTGGTCTGGTTATGTGCCCGTGCTCCTTTCACGACTTGGTGTAACTCAGTAACACTACAGAGACTGACATCCCCACACATAGGATGCCTGTATCAGGAGTCTGCACAGAGCAAAGCAGAAACCACCAGGAGGGAATTCAGACATTTTAAAGCAGAAGCTCAGCTACTGCTCAGCTCTGAGTGAAACTAAGGAAACACCAAGTTTGGTATTGGTTTATTTTTTGAGAAATATGCAAAACTGTAAACATCAGCATAAAACCTTTATATTTGCTCCCAGTGATGAGATGAACTATGCTTTTACAGTTGAAGGGCATATTCTGTGATATATACTGCAATGTGGGAGCAATTTTCATTTTGCTATGAGCATTCTCTGAGTTTGTGAAGTTTGACTAGTGCCTCTGCCCAAACCATTACAGAGAGGCACTGAGAAAGTATCATGTAGAAAAGTAAGTGCATATATTGTGCTACAGGTGCCCATATATGTATACATATATATATGTATATATATAATGCATCTTGACAAATTGCATTACATCTCACAAACAGCAGCTTCAGAAATATGAAGGATATGCAATGGCTCCATGCCCACTGTCCTTTAGCATCCCACTTGGCAGGAGTGGGTATTCCCCGAAGTGTTCTGGCCATAACAAGCACCTCCACACTCAAACGTGCATCACTCACATTACAAGAGGCCTCACACAGCAGCCACTCATGCAGCTGTAACAGACAGATGTGGCGTTTTTTTTAGCTCTCTCCCAGATGCAGTCTGGGGAAGGATGAAGGGTGCCGGTTACCTGCGTGAGATATTCCAGTCCAGGAGGGCAGTTGGGAAGAGGAGGAGGGATGGGCATCCAGATGGTCCCGGGGGGCTGGTTCTGGATGGGAGGAACAGCAGCTCCGGATGGGGTTCCCATGGGCTGTGCCTGGAAAGCATAGGGCCCTGCTCCAGGAGTGCCTGAAGAGACAGGAGAGATGCAGTCAGAGATCTGAGGTCTTGAAAAAGAATTGTATCACGGATCTTCAAAAGAAAAGAACAAACTAATCATTTTGAACTATGCAGATTCTCATATCTACACTGTATTTCACTTAGGGATACCGCAACTTTCATGAAGGAAGTCATACTGGATTGGGAAGTTCTAATCTCACTAGACAAAACCAAATGTAATAAACAAAAGCATCTCTCTTGAACACTGCAGAAATACTATTCACAGAGATTAAAAAGCTAGAGCCGTTCGATGGATTCCCGCCCGAGAGGCAGCGGCCGCAGCTCCTCCCGCAGCAGGGAGCCCTTCGTTGTGCGGCGCCGCGCCGCCAGGTGGCGCCCGCAGCCTCGCGTCGGGCAGAGCGCTGACGTCGGTACCAGCACCTGCGGAACGGGAAGTGCAGGCTGCCCCGTCTGACGCCGTCAGGGCAGGCTGGTTACATCTCCGGTCTGATGCACAGTTCTGTATGTTGCTCAAAAGCCCGCAGGAGCTTAAAAGGAGAAGCCAGCATGAATACTTTTGTAGAAAGTCCAAGGAGAACTGGTTCCAGAGATGGTGACTCGCGGACCTCGTGGTTACCCTTAGCACCAGTGCCTCATACTGCGTTGTAAAACACAGACTGTTTCATGGGAAACGTGATGCTGCGGCCATAAACCATGCAGTGTATGCAGGCGCGGCGTACAGCCCCTCGATAGCGGCACTGCCCACCGCAGATAAGGCCCCAACCTCCCGCAGAGCCAACTGCTATCAGTTTATGTTACCGCATGCAGTACTCAGATAAAGCAATTGCTCCCTGGCCTTTGGAGCACAGGGAGCATGTGCTCATTCCTTGAAGGCTGCGTACTCCTTGAACTCAGATTTCCTCGCCGCAAGACACACAACATTTAAGTACATGAAGCACAGGAACTTAAGCCAAACACTTTGCACTTAATAAATAATTTATGCCTGGAGCCTGTTAGATACTGTTCAGTGTGATCTGGTTCTTCAGAAAGCAGTTTGCTGCCAGAACATGATTAGCCATTTGCGAGTGCTCTGTTCTGAATGGGGAGCAGAAAATAAGATTAAAGAGGAAATGAATGGACAGTACAGCCACATGCGAAGTACAGCACCAGGGGAAGGAACAGAAACAGGATCTATGCAAATGACAAAACTGTGAGAAGAAAACAATCCTTCAGTTTTGGATTACTAGAGGAAAAAAACTGAAGAACTGAAATAAAAAAAAATCGGATCTCAGCAATAAGCTGCCACACATTAATTGTGTTGCATCAGTCACGCCTCCCTAACAAACTCACCCCCAGCAACCACTGAGGAACAACCAGCATTGCAAGCTTCCTCCACTGCTGGCACTGCTCAGCAGACACAAACATGCAGCACCAAGAAGGAAAGAGTATCTGCTCTGGTGGAAGTCATATTAACAGAAACATTACAGAATTAATGCAGAACTGTAAAACAGAGATGGATGCCTCGATGAAACCTCCTGTTTCCCATGCATATCTCCTAATCAAACAGCAGACCTCTAGCCAAGCAACCTACCATAGAAGTTCCCAGCTGCATACTGAGGGTGGCCATAGGGGGCCTGGTTTCCTGGTGCATAGCCAGTGTTGGAGAATCCAGGTGCTGGTGCTGGGTTATTTCCTGTAAGAATGCGACATACACTTAGAGTACTGCTCATTTATTTCCTCTCACACATAGGGGGAAAAGTCCCCAGCACTGCCTTCTTTTACAGAGTAGATGTATAGAAATGAAGCTGCTGTTTTCTGAATAGCAAAAACCATATAATGAGCTTCTATTTTATCCATGTTAAATATGTATATTAAAGCACAGTATAATTTAAAGGAGTTCTGATCCTTTGCATTCTGAAAAAAAGACAGTTATTACACTGTTATGTATGTCACAAATATGTCACAGAATCACAGAATTATGATTCAAACTGCTTGGCTTGGAAGGGACAGCTGGAGGTCATCTAGCCAAGCCCTGCCAAAAAGGGTCAGCTCACTGTCTGTCTGGACCACAGGAAGCTTCAGTGCAAAGAACTGCCAGGGAACTGACAGGCTGCACTCCTGCACAGAACAGACTGGTTAACAACCCGTTCCCCACTACACAAAACTTTTCCCCCAGCTAGTAATGTGCTTAATTCGCCACCTGCTGACTCAGAGTTATGAATTTAGTGACATTTACTGATGTCAGCTCATAAGCAGAAGTAGCCTGTGTTTCAGATGATTCCCGATTTGAAAACATAACGTGTTTTGTAAATTATTAAATGTTAGTGTTTAGATTTAAAACATTCAGGCATCTTTCCTAAAATTATGAGGAAAACATATCTAAACTAATATTGCTTGAACACTTTAGAAAGAATCATGTTATCTTTACTATAACACAAGACAACATTGGTCTATTTTACTCACCTTGCATTGCTCTGGATCTGCTTCTAACTGTTCTGCAAAACAACATATTCATTTATTGGTTTTTGAATATACAATTTCACACAAAAGTCATTCACCATTCTCTACTAATTAGTGATAAAAGATATCTGAATGTCTAAATTACATGGGACTGCTGAATTACAAACAGAAGCTAAAATAACTAAATATCTCAGCTTCTTTCTGGGCCAGGCCTCCGCCACAAAATAACCCCACATTACCTGTGCCTGCTGCACTCCTGCTTTTTGTATCCTGAAACCATTCCCAATTCGGTGGAAAGCATCAGTTATTCCATTGCAACACAGGATGACATTGTGCAACTATCCAAAGTTATCATGCAATTCATATGAACAAGTATAACAGTAATTTCAGAGCAATTAGTTTAGTTATCGATGCGTACTACAAAATTTGCTTGGGTAAATCCTGGAGCAGCTGTGACAGCATGCTGCCACCTATTCAGTCTTTGTGCTACCCCACTTTTCAAGTGGCACTGCTAGATATCATATCTGCAGTTTTTGTCCCCATGTATAATAAGAGGTGGGCTTGCACAGGTGAGTGAGCAACCACAGCGGAATGCCAGCAGTAAAAGGGCCAGCTGTTTGCCTTTGCCTATTGTTCTAGAGTTTCCAAAAGGAGTTAAAAAACAAAGAATGCAGTAAAACTTAGAGGTACATTTTGTCTGTTACAGTTCATCCAACTAGTTCAGTTCAGCAAAGACACTCATACAAAACTGGGAATTTATACTGAAAGCACTTATTTTCTGTTTCTCACTTGCACAGCAAAAGCTGGTAATATAAGAGGATGCTGAATGGCTGAGGGTTGATGTGGCATCCAGCTCACTTCGCAGCTTACACACAACATCCTCTTTAATAAATTAGTTTTAAAAGTCACCTTTTCTGTTTCCTTTTTCTTCTTTACTAGCAGGCTTTGCTAACAAAAATACCAAGCTGTTTTAAGTATTTTAACTGGATTCTAGTCCAGTATGTATATAGATTTTAAAACAAAGTAATATAGAAAAATGCATCTTATTTAAAAAGAAAAATCTGAAATAATCTATTCAAATTACATAACTTAAACCTTGTTCTTACTGTTGATTATCTAGTGTGTCATGTTTAATATATGACCATATTAATATATGCTGACAAAAATTCCAGCTTGTAGGAATACACAAATTTAAGATTATTTAAATATATATATGTAAATGGATCTTTTGCAAGCTTCAATATATCAGCTTACGCTGTACTTTCTGTGTACCTGTTCTGTGTACCTGAACTTCTGTGAAGTACTAAGAATTACAACTGAACCCTTTAGTAAAGGTCAGGCAGAGACAGAATAATATGATTTATTCAACAAAAAGCCTTTACAGTAGCCCAGAATATTTTCTGTCCCTACAGCCACTCGTACGCTCCTCTGTGTGACTGATGATTCAGAAATGCTGAGGTGTGCTCGACAGCTAGTAAAGACTTCACAAAATTCACTTCCCATTTCATCAGGCATGACGCTAATGTTGACATCACTTCTTTCACTAACATTCTTCTTTCTCTTGCTTTTTATCCAGACTCCTTCTGCTGCCTCTGATTCAGCCACCAAAATTATCACAGCACTGCCAGTCACACTTTGCTTTTCATCCATGTAATTTCATAGATTGTGAAATAATGTAAAATTCTGAAGTACTAAAGGAACAAGGAACAAAACCTCACTTTTTTCAATTGTACTACGCAATAGATTGTTCAGCCATCCTCTTACGTGCGGGGAAATTCCCAGCTGGTGATGAAAATGTAGCAATGAGCAGACTAGTTGCTTTAAATGTTCTCAAGTTATGCTAGGATTGCAAGGGTCCTTCAGATGCCATGCTGCGTGCCACAAGGCCCCACTGACAGCACATCCCCACGGAGAGGAGGGGACCTGGCTGGGGCTGTGGGCCTGCCCCGCACTGGAGCTATTTGGGAACAGGACGGTGTGCCTGGAAGACCTCCCCTGTTCTGGTCAAGCACTGCCCTTTCCTGGCTGAGATTCCCATGGGAGTCCACAGCTCTAGGCTCAGAGGGGATATAAATATCCTCCCCTGCTACCGGAGAGACGTCTCAGGGTTCAGTTTACCCAGGGAAAAGCAGAAGTGATTTTGATGGCAGGCTCCAGTAACGACACATGAAATGGTTTCTGGATCACTGGGAAGCCTGATGTTTCCAGGCAGAGCCAGCCCTGCCACCAGGCAAAGGTGGAAGGGAAAAGGCTCTAGGCCTTCATGAGAGAAAGGGGCCAGGCCCAGTGGCCTCACTCACTCCCCATGCCCTGAAGCACTGTGCTGCTGGGCCGGTGCTGACCGCCTCCCAGCTGAACAGGAGCTCCCAGGCTTCTCCCTCTGCTCTGACACATTGCATTCAGGAGCTTCGACAGCTTAAACCCTGTCGACCATCAACAACAGCACACCCAACCTGTTATTTTCTCAAATCATAACTCTTAACAAGTGCCATGGAAGTGGCACAGAGGTGCAAGGTACTGCAGTTTTCCTTCTCTGGGAAGTTTGAGCCCAGGCACCTAAGGTTAGCCAAAAACTTTTGAAAAGGAAATTGTGGAATTGTTAGTTCTGAAGGAAATTAGAACAAAGCAGTTCCAGTTCAGAGAACAGTATGGGAACACCACCCTGAGACTGTCCCCTTTTAATAGGCTGCACAATGTCCATGCCGCCCTTCCGTCCCTTACTCCTTTTCAGAACTGCATTACACAGCCAGAGTTTCTAGATCTTACCCTGATGCATGTCTGCAGTGATGATGCAACCGCTTTCAAGACACCTTAATTCAGTTAACTGAAGGGCTTCTGCTTTCCATCTGAAAAGCAGCACTGGTTCCATTCGTGACCACCAGCTCTATCTCCCAACCAGCTGCGCTTAACGGTGCCAAGAGCACATTAGCATGAGTCCCCAGACACAAACACTACACACAGTGCCATTTACAGGCCCGAAAATGCCCTTTCCAAGAAGTCTCATGATTTAGAAAACAGACTTTAGGAGCCAAATTGCCGTAAGGCAAGCATTAGTTCACCCCAGCTAGCTTTGTGGCACTTCTTTCCATCATTGCATTATTTCAGACTGTTCAAACACTGGATTTTAACCTTGACTGCTAGAAAAACAGCATACTTAAAAATTATCTGCTTGACCTAATTAAGTAAGGGTTTTGTTGTTGTTGTTAAAATTAACAAAATAGCTTTTCAAGAAGGAATGAAATGAGCTGTAAGCTAACATAAAATTATTTTCCGGTGCAGTGTGGTACCTCCTCCCTTACACAGCCAATGCCCTGACCCCGGAGCCCCACAGCGCACAACCCCAGGGATGTCGTGCAGAGCATCCTGGCTCAGCCTCACCCAGATGACACCAAGCCCCCCCTGGGAGTGCCACGCCGAGCCATGGTGCCACCCTCAGGACTCCCAGAAACGAGACCTCCCCATAAGCCCATCTTCAGAAGGAGTTACTGTGCCACTTCAAACAACCCGCTGTTCTAGAAGAGAGAGATTTTCTAATTTACTGCACAATCCCCCAGTGGAAAATGCGGCCCTTCTGATCATTAGGCATCCCCGTGAGAAAAAGACAGGTACCTTCAGAAGCACGCGGAGGAAATCCTACGCAGCGAGCAGACGCCCCAGCAGCACCTGAAGACCGCTCCGCACTGCCGCGGCGCTCAGCGCCGCTCTCAGCCCAGCGCCACGGGGAGGGAGCGGCCGGGAAGCGCCGCTGCCCCCGGGCAGAGCGGAGACCGACCGGGAAAAGGCACGGCTGCAGAATCGCGGCGTGCGTCACGGCTCCGCCCGCGGCTCCCCCGCGTAGCAAGGGCAAGCACTAAAAAGCTCTGAGTATTTCTAGAACGTTTTGCACAGCCGAATATTTAAAGTGGTAATGGCCCCGTCAGTATAACTTCTGGAACGAAAGTAACGCAGGTGCTCTTTAAAAGGGTTTGGCTGTTCAGCTACTTGTTTCAAATGCTAGTCAGCAAAACCAGCTGGTTTATGGGAAACATTGCTCAGTGGAAGAATACGGAATGAAACCGCTTTTGCTTAGTACTTGCCCTGGATGCACTGTTTCTGCAAGATTTCCTGAAAACTGAAAAAAAGGCTGAGAGCGTCTTGAGTTGTTTGAACAGGAGCACAGCAAGTGGTTGGAGGGCAGTGATTGCACTCCTATACTTTGTAATCCTAAGGCTCGAGCTGGAATGGTGTGCCTGGTTTTGCACCTGCCCTCCCTGTGCCAGAAGGACTTTGGCTCCTAACTTTGGGCTGGGGTTAGGAGAGGGTCCCAGGACAGTCAGGGCTGCAGTACTTTGTGAGAAGAGGCAGACAAGATCGGAGTTGCTTCTGCTTGGAGAAGAGATGGCTGTGGGGAGACCTAATAGCCACATGCCCACATCTGTGGGGAAGTCATCAAGGTGATGCTCCATCCCTGGAGGTGCTCAAGGCCAGGTTAGATGGGCCCTGGGCAGCCCGAGCTGGTGGGCAGCAGCCAGCTTAAGGCAGGGGTTGAAGCTGGGTGAGCTTTAATGTCTTTTCCAATCTAAACCATTCTATAATTCTATGAAAACACCGCTGATTTGAGGAAGTTATTGCCTTGCCTTTGGTTCATTCTGATGTCTGATAGGTAACACATTAGTACTTAGCAATATGATGGTACCAGTTGGAGAAATACAAACAGTGCAGAGGATCCATGCTGCTTGGAGAAATGCTGTTCTTAAGTCTGAGCAGGTTGAGAGTATCTGAAAGTTTCCTGTAATTTTTAAAGCTGCCCCAAATTTATTGTGCTTTCCATGTAGACCCTGGGGAGCTGCTCACTATCCTTAATCCATGAGCAGCCCTTTGGTGATAGAGAATGGGAAGGCTCAAAGAGAGTACCAGGAAAGCTGCCAGATAAGAACAGCTGTAGTCTGGGGCCCAAAGGCTTGCCATGGCTATATTTAAATTTAAAAAAAAAAAGAAAAGAAAAGAAAAAAAAAAGAAAAAAAAAAGGGGAAGAAGAAAGAAGGAAGAAAAAAAAAAGGAAGACAGTTGTATTTCATCAAAATTTGTTAGTGGATGATCTAGACAGAAAGCGTTAAATACTTCCTTACAGCTCAGCCTCTTTTATAGAAGCTACTTTGTTAAAAAACATGTTGTATGTTCCACGTATTTTCAGGTTAAAGATTACCCAAGGATGCAGTTAACATCAATGCCACCTTGATAAGACTGGGATATATTTTATTGAAAGGCCTGGTTTTATAAGGGTCATTGTACGTAGGCCACTCTGAAAGTATTTATTTCTGTGAAAACTATAAGAGATACAAAAAGCACAATAACACTATTTGATAGAGCAAGTTCTCAGCTACAAAACACTATTCTTCAACACCATCACCACCATCAGCTGTGCATTTTTGCCAGCAACAAACAAGAGCCGGCATGCAGCATACATACATCTCTAGGCTGCTACAATCCTTTCATTATACATTCCTACTTCAGAAGGCTTAAGAGTATTTTCAGACAAGTAGTAGTAGAAAGTAATCCTGTTTGATAGATCACTAGAAACAAAAAAAATGCATTTTCACAAAAAGGGAGAAGATATTCTGCTCCTTCATGTTAAGGACTGGCTAGCTAATTCTTAACATTGATTGATCACACTGCAGGATGCAGTAAGTAGCACCATTCTGAAATATATTATGTATGGCATCACCATCACCTCAGCAGCACAACATCACCTCTTTGCCAGATCTCACAGCTCTGAACACCTTTGCAGCACCTTTGGGCCATGTGTTTTTAACCCATGGAACACATGGTTACATATATAAGTACGGGCGATAAATCCAAGCTGTATGTCCACATCAAAAGTGAAATAAATGATAGCTGAAATTATTTTAATTTTTTTCCTTAGGGGAAAAAAGAAATATATATGTATATATATTTATGTTTATACACACACACTTGTGAGCTTCTCAGTCCTGGGAACAAAAAAAAAAAAAGAAACAGTGGAAGGAAAGAAAGCACTTGGAGCAACATGGCTCATGTGCTGACAGCAGCGTTGGTGAAATCACCTTCTACTTCCTTTTTTATACATTCATGTAATCATAGAATCATAATGGTTTGAAAAGACCTCTAAGATCATCTAATCCAACCTACCACGCCTAATACAACACCCACTAAACAATGTTCCTAAGTATCACATCTCCACGTTTCTTGAACACCTCCAGGGACAGTGACTCCACCACTTCCCTGGGCAGCCTGTGCCAGTGCACCACCACTTGTTCAGAGATTTTCCTAATGCCCACCTGAACTTCCTCTGGAACAACTTGAGGCCTTTCCCTGTCATCCTATTGCTGTTACCTGGGAGAAGAGGCCTACTCCCACCATGTCACAACCTCCTTTCAGGGAGTTGTAAAGGGTGAAAAGGTCTCTCCTGAGCCTCCTCTTCTCCAGACTGCACAATCGCACTTCCCTCAGCTGCTCCCCTTACGACTTGTGCTCCAGACCCCTCACAGCTTCACTGCCCCTCTCTGGACACATTCCAGGGCCTCAGTGTCATACTTGTAGTGAGGGCCCGAAGCTGAACATGGTACTCAAGATGTAGCCTCACCAGAGCAGATACAGAGGGAAGATCACCTCCCTGCTCCTGCTGGCTGCTCTATTTTTGATGCCATTGGCCTTCATGACCACCTGTGCACACTGCTGGCTCGTGTTCAGCGGAACATCATTTCTCTGCACAGCCTTCCCACTACTCTGCCCCAAGCCTATACTTTTGCTTGGGGTTGTTGTGACCAAAGTGCAGGACCTGGCACTTGGTCTTGTTGAACCAGGTGGGTCACCTGGTTATAGGAGGAGATGAGGCTGGTCAAGCAGGACCTGCCTTTCATGAACCCATGTTGGCTGAGCCTGATTCCCTGGTTGTCCTGCACATGCCACGTGACTGCACTCAAGATGATCTGTAATTCCTGTAATCCATGCTAGAGCTGCTGTTTTCCATCTGTGTCTCTGCAAAGCAAACTGTACTTAATCTAAAACAGACACATCTAATCACAGTAATTTGTGCATGCATGAAGCCCAAGACTGCAAATCAAATCAGAATCCTTACCAGAGAAAAGAGAAATGAGTAAATGAAGGTCAATTTGTAGCCTTATATACTCTACAGCTGCCCTCTTCTACCTCCCAAAATACAGTCTTCATCTCAATATTCAACTTTTATAAATAAAAAAATATCTATTATTCTGGCCGTATATTGAATTTCACCTAGACACTGGGCATGTTGGAGATTTGGGGATTTTATTTTGCTCATTCTGTCAGGTACCTAAAAATCTAATCTGGAGTTGTCATTATACCACACATCTGCACTCAGTCCACTGAGGGGATTAATACTGGACACCAATTTTTGTCAGGAATAGGTACATAAATATTTTGATATGGTTGGAAAATCAGAAATACATGGTAGTATATGATCATACTTTTCAACAGAACGAAATTGTTAGCTCAGTTCAGATTTACATGCAGAAATGTAAATGCTATATTCCAGCAAACATGTCTGTTTGACATAGGGATGAATGTTGTTTCTTACATGAGGATATCTTTGTCCTGTTGAGGAGAACAGCAGCATATCCCTTCCTCTTCCTCTCAGTCATTATTCTGGAAGAAACCTACTCACCTGCAGGGGCAGAAGAAATATGCCATGTTTTACACAACACAAAGAAAATGACCAGTGTGCCATATAGAATAATACCCAGCTTGTTTTATCTAACTGGGATCACTGGTGTCACAACAAGCAGTCAGTGCTTGTCTGTTAGATCACACAGTGCCTCTTTATTTGCTCCAGTGAGCAGATTTAATCAGTGCCTTAAACATTTGGGAGAGAAGTTGGAATTGCTTCTACAGAAATGAGAAAGGCACCATGGTCCTTCTTTAGGTTGGTTATTTTAAACTGGAATGAAACATTATTTGTAGATTCTTGATCCCATTTTCAAGGTATGTTGCATGTATTCAGTGTGCTCAGAATATCACTTGCAGCTGCTTCAGCCTCTGGTCCCCCCAGACTCTGGCACCTTGTTGGACCATGTGGCACCCAGCTGTGATGATGAGACATCAACCCTGTTGATAAAACACAAAAAGAGTAACATCAGATCACCATCAGTGTGTCAGATATGATGAACATGTAGTAAAAGGCAGCTTAAATCTAAACATTTTAAAAACAGATAAATTACTATTATTATTTCTTTGGTATGGAACTGGGGCAAAAAGATTCCATCACATCAACAGCTGACAGATGGAGAAATGAGCCGCTGTCTCCCATGTCCCAGTTGTACTCTCTTTTTGGTTCAGTAATTAGGCCTTGACTAAGATAATAAAAGACGTATTCACGAAACCAGAAGAGGCAGCTAACACATTATCTCTGTATTAGAGCTTTGTAGCTGTGGTAACAGGACTGTTAGCTTGATTCCATTTAACAATGTCAAGACAGCCATCAAGCCTGCAGTCTGACTATTGACTTTCAGGTTCTCATTTGAAAAGGAAAATAGTGAAAATAGTTTTACTATCATTGTGTTTTTGTTAAATCAGCATCCTGGTAACAGAGCGGTATGGACAAGAACTCTGAATTGCATGGTCCTTGCATGCTGACCTGCAACGTATCTGCTCAGGCAGGCGGGGATGGTCATTTAAACAGGAAAAGCGATTTCCAGAGTGAACAAGCAGGTGTTGGTGGGGAAAAACAGCAATGAAACAATGAATGAATCAGCTCAACATACTGGATTTTGCTACTAAGGGTTTTTGTGCCAAACCCATTTCTTACACTGAGAAGGCTAAATGAAGTTTTGCTGCTGCCAGTCAGACACAATTTTGAATGTCAGCATTGCAAGTGAACTAGCATAAGCTGCTTTAGAGTAGGAAATCGGGATATAGAGTGGAAAAGAACAACTAGGCGTAAAGAAATAGTCCGCTACAGCTAGCAACATTTAGGATTAACTGGGATACTACAAATGTTAAATGCAGCTTGAGTAAATCCTGTTTTCTGCTAAAGTGTTCCTGATCCTGCAAATAGGTATTTATGAGCAACATTCCCATAGGCATGATTTTTTTTCCTAAAAAGCATAAGTAATTCAGGCTAAAGTGACAAATCGAGAAAGTCAGGTCCAGCCAGCTCCTGTTCCCCGTCCCGCAGGCATGCAGCGCATGTCAAAATGCACGCTCTAGACTTCCATGCAGTTTAGAGTTGCTCACATTTGTGTTTAAGCTTTTAGCACCATCAAGGTCTTGTGTTTAGGCTGTTGTAGGCAAACTCAGAGTTCTGAGCACTGATGAGGTGCCTGTGTCCCTGCACACTGCCCTCCTGCCATTCAGATGCTTCCAGGCCTAGCACTGCTGCAGTGCACAAACAGGGAATTGTGGCCAGTCAGTTCTGTTAGGATGCCTGGGGCCTTGCATTGCATTTACATCCATTTTTGAAAGCTACATAAAATAAAAACACTGCAGACAGCAGCAATGCATGCCATATGGGTGTGTGGCTGTAGTGAATAGGGTGGTGTTAGGCATGCAGGGGTCTGCATGCAGGCCTCCTCCGCTGCCCAGCCCCACTTTGTTCCAGCACAACAAAGAGAATCTGAAAGCACTCAGCCCACACCTGTTTTCATTTAAAGTTAGCTAATCTTATGGATCGTAGCACTGTTTTTGAATTTGATCTTGTGAAACAACAAACTTCACTTTGACTTTACTGTTGTTAACCTAACAGTTTAACAACAGGGGAGATTCAGATTAGAGATTTAGATATTAGGAAGAAATTCTTTACTCAGAGGGCAGTGAGGCCCTGGCACTGCTGCTCACAGAAGCTCTAGATGATCTATCTTGGATCATCTCATCTTGGAGGCGCCCAAGGCCAGGTTGGGTGGGGCTCTGGGCAGCCTGAGCTACTGGGGGACAGCCAACACACAGGGGTTGGAACCTGTGGGCTTTGAGGTCCTTTCCAACCCAAACTGTTCAGTGATATTATTATATGATAATCAGGTGCCATACGTCAGTAAGGGAGGTGCTGAAACAAGGAAAAGTCACAAATGGGGCTGTTAAGGCTGCGCCATAATGTACACTGCGCACTCACTTCTTTTTATCAGCCTGCATGTGAATTTTGCATTATCTAAACACATAGCCAGATTGAGAAGAGAATGTGCATTTTTTCATAAGTGACTCACCTGATTAAGAATGTCTGACGTCACTGAGGACTTCATTAATGAAGTAGATTAAGTAGGAAATTATAAAGATAGAAGGGACACTAGATCTGCAAAGTTTATGATGTGAATCGACAGGTCAATTAAGAATGAGTTTCAAGGAAACCCAGGACCAGAGCTGGCAGATACAGGGAGATCTGGAGGCAGGGAAGGGGAAAACACTGGAAAACAGATATTTACATCAGACATAAACTCTGTTAACCATTAAGTCTTACTTAGACACCAGTGTCAGGTACAGTGAACTCTCTTATCTCATGATTACTTTGGATGTAGAGTAATTACACACAAAGAGATTGCTTATCAAAGCAGAAACCTCTCTCTCAGGTTGGGACCATTCTTTAGAAATCCTGAGCACAGTTTTCGGGAGAATTAAATTTAGTTCTGTTACTTCTTAAACCAAGATTGTCAGATACGTTACTCACATTTCTGATAGACTTGGTCTATCACATGGTATTATAAATTATATTTACCATCTAGTTCCTGATTCAATTGTTGAATATAATTGAGCTGCAAGTTGTCAATGATTTTCTTAAAATATTCTTTCTTTCTTCATCATCTTCTGTCGGTGATATTTCTTACGTTCAAAACCGCAGAGTATTATGGCTTGAACAGATCAGCAGTGCACTAGAAAAATGACTTCAGGCAGATATTTATTCTGTAATGAATCTCCGCCATACTTTTTCCACTGCACTTACATTTGTAAGGATGCAATTAGACTGAACATGTAGTTGAAAGCATTCGTTTACTTTTGCCATAAATTTTTCATTCTTGCTGTGCCCTCCACCACTCCCTGCCCGCTGTTTTGTGACAGTCTTGCTCTTTCCTGGAAGTTACACTATCGTTTCACAATGATTCATCTTGGTCAGGCACTCCTCTGGCTTCACAGTCATCCCACCTTTCATAATATCAGGACAATGCTAGCCAGGGTGGTGACAGCTCAAACTAAACACGTTCTTCCTAAAACGTGCCAAACCCAGTTCCAGCAAGGGCAGACTGAACAATTGACCTAAAGGCTTCAGAGAAAGCTGAGGCTGCTTGTGCAAGCAGGTTGCTGTGGATTCAGGTCTCGTGTATGCTGATTTTTTTCCCTAGCCATGTAACTGCATCTTCTTATGCTAACAGTGTCCCAGCCAGTTTCAGGGCAGGAATTGCATGCAACTATTGGAAAAGACAACTTTTCTGTTGAAAAATAAAGAAAAATCAAGGCAAAATGGCTGTGTGCCACTAGTTCTGCTTCCTGCAGCTGAAGCAAACAATTTTAGTTTACCAAAGCTATTGTGACTTGCATGTGTACCCTTTCTTCAGGTGCTACACTTACTGGCACGCTTCACATCAGTATCAGCCACAGGTTCTCTGCTGCTAGGAACTAAGCATGCCAGAAGACACACCCTGCCTGTTTACACAGGCTCTGTTCCCTGCAGTCCCTTTCCCATGCCCAGTTTTTTTTCTGGTCTCTTACATTTTTGTCCTGAATTGTTCAAGTTACTCCCTCACACTGCTTGCTGGTATTCAGCAATTTCTGGCCAGGAGGTATTTCTGTATGGAGCAATGGCTACCAACAGTAGATTGTGTTCTTTTCTTTTAATACAAAACAACAGCCCTGTAAGCAGAGCACTTACCTGATGTGGTTGTCACTCAGAAAAAACTCCACGAAGTATCTCAGTGTGGAGAAACACCTTGAGCTAACACATCCTAAAGACATGACTTTTGGCAAAAATTATGTAATAATACAGAAGGTTCAATACAAATCTGTAGCTTTCAAACAGACTTCAAGGCTATCAGGGTACGTGAGGACTGGACACTGATTCCTGCAGAAACGCTAAAATGACTGTGTCCATAATCCTTTGCCAGAAGAAAACAGAAGATAATGGGGATGAGAAGTCTCTGTTATCATTTTTGCAAGAGAGTGGAATGCAAGACGTAATTGTGAATCTAGATTACTTTTCAATGGCAATCCAGGAGATGCACAATAAGGAAGTCACCTACAGGCCTCTTTTCACCATGCCAAAAATTTCCTGTCCTTTGAATTAAAGGAGTTGATATATTCGGAGGCACAATCACTAGGCATGCATCAGCCTGCCCATCTGATCTTTATTTTGTGAAAGGTTAATATTGTGCTAATAAAAGCACATTAACAAATATGGAAAAGAAAGCAGGAAGTTGTATCTAGCCTGGGCTGCCTCACTCCAAAAAAATAAGTATTTATCTCTTTAGCAAATTGATTTCTTAGCTTCATGTGAAAGGAGTGAAGGAATTAACTGCTGACAAATAAGTCAGTCTCATGGCGATTGCTAATGGAGTACTTCAGTAATTATTTGGCTTTGAGGAAGCTATTCCTAAGAGGGACTGAGTTTAACAAAACATCTTGGATTCCAGAAAAAATAACAAATTTCCTTTCACAGAATATGGGGTAACTTCCTAAGGATCTAAAGCCTCAGCTCTCCCTACCCCCGCCAAGGGTGTCATTTTTCAGGAAGGAAAAAGTACACTTAAAAACATGTAGTTGCTCTTCGAATTAAAGGAATATGCATGATTCTTACTTAGAATATATCATTCTAATTGAAAAGAAAGCAGTACAACTAAGAAGAGAGTCAATAGGAAGAAATTGCTTTCTCTTTTTTTCCTTCTTCAAAGAGACGTACTTTCATAACCCAAATATATTAGATAACCAGAAGATCTCAGACCTTACAGAGATGCTGTGTTGCCACTCTCTTCCCAGGTTCCATTGTCATCTGGGGTTGCGGCAATACTGGGATTTTCCATCCCTCTGCCCCAGGACAGCACACTGTGATGCACCATAACGATATGACACAGGGACACAGATATTTTACCCATAGAAACTCCCCATTCTTCTAGGGACCACACCACAAAACAGTTTCCTTCAGACACATCACTTTGTTTCTGCAGCAGGTGGGGAGTGCCCTGGAACCAGAGCTTTTCCCTTCTCCACTTGAAGAAGATAGACACTCCAGGTGCAGAAGATAGGTTTGGGGCTGAACAAAGGAAGAGCTCTCTTTGAGATAGACTGGCTCCTGCCCATGTTACCTCATGAGATATCTGTCACCTGCAATTCAGCTATGAAAAGCAGGCGATAAAGACAAGCCAGCATCTTGTGTCAAAGGTTTTATATCAGGCAACAAGGAAAAAAAACCCCTCCAGTTAAGGGTAGAAATCAGAGGTTAAAAATGTGTTGATCTTCAGTCGTTGTCCTGACTACACCTCGTGATCTGTGAAAAGCCACTCTTTTAATGAACTGTTGCTGCCATCTACTGAACACAAGAACTACATATCACACAGATCAATACAGCGTAGCTAGCCATCAAGTGGGAAACTTGTTACTTGGCTAAATTAACATACTTCTGTCTAGATGTTCAGGACATGCATCTACTTCAGACTGTACCTGTCCTTATGGGAAATACTGAATTGTCCTTTGGGGAGCCACTCCTAGCCACTGGGGAATTGTGAAATGTGGGTTTTGTAAACAGCTCCCAAAATGTGAAATACATTGCTGTTAGTAAGAAATTTTATACAGCTGCAGATTTTTTTAATTGCACATGTTAAGTTTTCTTTGGTAATATCACACAAAATTTCATCTTTGGTGAGCCTGAATTCCTGCCCTCATATAAGCAGGGAGCTTCCAGTTGAAAAAGTGCTGGCGATGGCACTAGATCTCTGCCAGGATACTGAAGGATAGGACCAAGGCCAAGCAGGCTGACAAAGAAGATCTCCTTGGTAGCAAGAACTGTCCCAGCCCCCGTGCTTTGCTTTATTTTGCTTTTTGATGGAGCCAGTTTGGGGTCAAACCAGAGGCTGCCAATGGGTGTAAACAGGGCATTCATACATACACATATGCGAGTGTTTTGTTTTTGTTGTTTCTTTTTTTCAAGGAAAAAAAATGTGTATTAACACACAAAAACAGCAACAAAGTCACTAAGTGCAAGAACTACAATACCATCATCTGGTTGCAATATATAAAAAAAAACCATATGCAAGCACACATTGCTCACCTACAAGGACACTGATGGCCAAATTCAGCCCTGCAGGTAAAGACAACTCTTATTAGATTAAACATGAGTTGGACACATTTGTTTCAAAGATGCCTTTGGCTTGTTAAGGCTGGAGAGCAGGGACAAAAAGTGGCAAATGGGAGCTGCTGGTCTCAGCAGGCACTGCGTTTAGTGGCACAGCACCAGTGCAAGAGCATGGCTTGGTGTGGGAAGCAAGATTGTTGCTACTAGAGCAGCTGCTTCTGTCTAGGGTAGCAAAGTGATTTAAAGGGATAAACTAAAATAGGAATCTGGTTCTTTTTCTCAGTTTGCATTACGGAAATTTAGGAGTGAAAGGACTGAATTTTATAAAACTGCTAGTGAGAAAAACAAGTTGGCATCGGGTCCTTCTGCAAAACCATACATTTCCACAGGAGGGAGCTTCTTGCCCGCGAAGCCCATAGCTAGTGCGCAGGGAAAGGAAACAGCAGTGCTCCCCGGAGTTCTCCAGTTCTGCCGATTCTAATCTGAGCCGCTGCTAGGAATTACAGCGAGCGCTGGTAGTGAAACGGTTAACAAATAATGATGATTGTCAGAGCTTGTTAACCGCAGTTATTTTCAAGACATATGTAAATCTGTATAAATACCTAAGTGTGGTATATAATCTAAAACATACTGTTTAAATCTATAAGCGTTCCTGAGTTAATTTCACTATGGGAACGTTAGTTGCAGCTTCCTGGATTTACTGTGTTTGAATTCATACCTTTGAACATTAAATTAAAATTAGTCTAAATATTTGTTGAGAATTAATCACCTGATAAATTTAGCTCTTTTTCATTTTTATGAATTATTCATCATCTCCTCTCCCTTCCGTTGATGTGTTTGGTTATTTACAAGAATTGAATTACCATTTTGTGTTACAAAATCCAGCATTCCAGGGGATTTGTAAAATGTTCCCCTTGGAAACTGTTTTTACCACCAGTATTTTATGGTACTTTTCCGCTTCTTGAAGAAGTCATTGTAGTTTTTAAGAGAGGCATAAGTAAGTTCATATATATATGCAAATACTTTGCAACAAAATGTTTTTATGTCTTGCACATACACAATGAATAAATGACTGATTTTGAAAGCTGATTGCAGTGAGAACGGGGTTGGTCTCTTCTCACTGGTGACAGGACAAGGGGAAATGGCCTCAAGTTGCACCAGGGGAGGTTTAGGTTGGATATCAGGAAAAACTTCTTTACAGAAAGGGTTGTTAAGCACTGGAACAGGCTCCCCAGGGAGGTGGTTGAGTCACCATCCCTGAATGTGTTTAAAAACCGTTTGGATGTGGTGCTCAGGGACCTGATTTAGCAGTGGGTTGTTAGGGTAGTATGGTTAGGTTGCGGTTGGACTTGATGATCTTGAAGGTGTTTTCCAACCTGAGCAATTCTGATTCTGTGATTCTATTATGTTCCTGCTCAGGAAGCCTGTGTTAGTAAAATCATAGAATCATTAAGGTTGGTAAAGACCTCTAAGATCATCCAGTCCAACTGTCAGCTCATCCCCACCATGCCCACGAAGCACGTCCCCACATATCCTGAATACCTCCAGGGACAGCAACTCCACGACTTCCCTGGGCAGCCCATTACAGTGCCTCATCACTGTTCCTGAGAAGAAATTTTTCCTAATACCAAACCTGAACCTTCCCTAGCACAACTTGAGTCCTTTACCTCTCACTTCATTGCTGTTACTTAGAAGAGGCTGACCTCCGCCTTGCCACACCCTCCTTTCAGAGAGTTGTGGAGAGCAATAAGGTCTCCCCTGAGCCTCCTCTTCTCCAGACTGAACAGTCCTGGCTCCCTCAGCTGCTCCCCATAGGACTTGTTTTCCAGACCCCTCACCAGCTTCATCGCCCCTCTCTGGACACACTACAGGGCCTCAATGCCTTCCTTGTAGTGAGAGGCCCAGAGCTGAACAAGGTTCTCAAGTTGCAGCCTCACCAGTGCTGAGTTCAGAGCAACAAGCATCTCCTGTTCCTGTTGACTATACTGTTTATGTTAGAAGTCAGAATGCCATTGCCCTTCTTGGCCACCTTAGCATACTGCTGGCTCATGTTTAGCCAGCAGTCAACTAACACCTCCAGACCCTTTTCTATCATGCAGCTTTCCAGGCACTCTGCCCCAGACCTGTAGCATCGGTTGGTGGTGTTGTGACCCAAGCACAGGACCCAGCACTTAGAATCACAGAATCAGCTAGGTTGGAAAAGACCTACAAGATCATCCAGTCCAACCATCCACCTACCACCAATAACCCCACTAAACCATGTCTCTCAACGCTATATCTAAATGTTTCTTGAAAACCTGCAGGGACGGTGACTCAACCACCTCCCTGGGCAGCCCATTCCAGCACCTGACTACTCTTTCAGAAAAGTAGTACTTCCTAATGTTCAGCCTAAATCTCCCCTGGTGCAACTTGAGGCCATTCCCCCTCGTCCTGTCACTAGTTACGAGAGAGAAGAGGCTGACCCCCAGCTCACTACAACCTCCCTTCAGGTAGTTATAGAGAGCGATAAGGTCTCCCCTGAGCCTCCTCCTCTCCAGACTGAACAATCCCAGCTCCCTCAGCCGCTCCTCATAAGGCCTGTGCTCCAGACCCCTCACCAGCTTCATCACCCTACTCTGAACACGCTCCAGGGCCTCAATGTCTT
This sequence comes from Numida meleagris, assembly GCF_002078875.1. Classification (NCBI taxonomy): domain Eukaryota; kingdom Metazoa; phylum Chordata; class Aves; order Galliformes; family Numididae; genus Numida; species Numida meleagris. Next base: position 13,969,761 of record NC_034412.1, read on the forward strand.
TCTTGCAGTGAGGGGCCCAAAACTGGGCACAGTACTCGAGGCACGGCCTCACCAGGGCTGAGTACAGAGGGACAATGACTTCCCTACTCCTACTGGCAACACTGTTCCTGATACAAGCCAGGATGCCATTGGCCTTCTTGGCCACCTGGACACACTGCTGGCTCATGCTCAGCTGAGCATCGACCAACACCCCCAGATCTATTTCCTCTACACAGTCTTCCAGCCACTCTGCCCCAAGCCTGTAGCGTTGCCTGGGGTTGTTGTGGCCAAAGTGCAGGACCCGGCACTTGGTCTTGTTGAACCTCATACCATTGGCTTCAGCCCAGAGATCCAGCCTGTCCAGATTTCTCTGTAGGGCCTTGCTACCCCCAGGCAGACCGACACTTCCAGCCAGCTTGGTGTCGTCTGGAAACTTAATGAGGGTACTCTCAATCCTCTCATTCAGATAATGAATAAAGACATCAAACAGGGCTGGCCCCAATATTAACTCCTGGGGAACAGCTGAATTTAACACCATTCACCACCACTCTCTGGGCCTGGCCCTTGAGCCAGTTTTTTTACCCAGTGAAGAGTACACCCGTTCAGGCCATGGGCTGCCAGCTCCTGCAGGAGAATGCTGTGGGAAACAGCGTCAAAGGCTTTGCTAAAGTCTGGGTAGACTACAACAACAGTCTTACCCTCATCTGCTAGGTGGGTCACCCGATCAAAGAAAGAGATCAAGTCGGTCAAGCAGGACTTGCCTTTCATGAAGCCATGCTGGCTGGGCCTGATCCCCTGGTTATCCTTAAAAGTCTGTGTTGGCATGAATGTTTAGGAGCACTGTTGTGAGGCACTGTGACAGCAAGAATGAGCAGTTACGTAAAACTTACCTGAAACAGAAAAAACTTCCATTGCACAGTCTTTACCACAGAGAATACCTGAGCTTGACAAAGAGAAAAGATAATTGTATCCCAAGGAGGTGTTCGCTCTCGAGTGGCCTCAGGAAAGGCTGATTGAGAAGTTACCAACCACCAGATATTATGAAGAGGACAAAAAAAAAAAAAACTTTTAATGAAATTCTTGAGTGGATAGGAGCACAAATGCTCCACATTAGATAGTTCAAATTTTAAGTGATTTGTGTGCACACAGGGGACTCTCTCTCAAACCTCACTGCCTGCCTTCATTACAGGCAGCAAAAGTCCAAATTTTCTGAATGGAGTTTGAGTTCCCCCATCTACTGTTGGAAGCCTAATTTCTGGCTGCAGCTCATTAAATAAATCTTTGCCATAAAATAAATAGCTAGCAAACATCATTTCCCTTCTTTCAACTCATTGAAATAGATACCATCTTGAACTTCCCATTGGGTGATGTCTTTATATTTGTTGCTTTCAAACTCAGTTTGTTACTATTAATTAAATAACAAATCAGAAAATGACTTCTGAAATTATGAAAAAGCAAAACCAAATCCCCCACAACACTCCCTCATGTGGTTAGTAACTGGTACCAGCACTCGCAGAGCATCAAAGAGTTCTTTAAACAGAGACTTTCATCAGTGACGCTGCAAGCCTTCATCTAATCTTTCATGATTTCCCATGCAGGAACATCAAAAGAGAAAGAAGAGAATAGCACTGTTCCAAAGGAACAGTGCTCTGTGGGAAAAATATATGTTTAGCTACAACGCATGTAAAATGTAAGTGGGAAATTATTATTTACAAGACACATATTTTAATAAACAACATCATTAGCTCCCTTTCTTTTCCTATAAGGAACAAGGATTTGTGCAGTTCAAAATCATGTCCAAAGCTCAAGAGATTTCTGGAAGAAAATGAAAAAGAATTAGAAAGTATCTAACATATAAGTCTTCAAAGCAAGAAGATCAATTTATGTTCATTTTTACTTACTGAAACACATTCTGCATATTTTATTGCTTCTGTCATCTTGTTATAATCCATCCAGAGAGTTTTCAAAGAACATTAAGTCCTACAAGTAAACAAATAGTGAATGGTAACAAAGGTACAAAAATGCAACAATTAATATCAGAAGTCGTACTTGTAGGCTTTTGTTACATAAATTAATTAGATTAGTCAATCATTTTCTATTATTCTGCCACTGAGCAATAAGAATGTCATAGGGCAGTCCAAAAATCTTTAGTAACATGAGTTACATTTCTAACGTAATAAAACCAAAATATATAGGTTGCTGGTATTTTAGAGCAGTGAATAATTTAAATAGTTTTGTCCTTTTATTTATATTTTCTGATGTACATATTCTAGACAATTGAAGTCACTGCATGCTAATATTAACATATTAGTGTTGTCAAAACAACACATGCTCTCTTTCAGGCAGTGGTTTGACTTTTGACTGCATGTATGCCTTTGTAGGGCCACAGCCGACAGCAAGGGCCCCTTTGGTCCCAGTCTATCCAGCTCTTGGGCCTACCTCTTGATTTTTCATACTTACGATGAGGAAGCATGCACCAATCATCACTGCCTTGATTTTCACATCAAGATCTACTGGGACCTGGATCCCAAAGTTGGCAGTGTTGGTAAAAACATTGTTTACAAATCCAGACCAGTACTTGGAAATTTTGCCAATCGTTGACATTTCATTGAGAGCTTTTACCTGCACCAATAAAAAATGGGAATAAGCCTAGACATAAATAAATCTAATACACACTGATTATATCTCCACAGAATTAATGACTCTGCCCTGACATGCAAAGTACACTATACTTGTCAGGCTGTTCTTTTCTTCTTGTCATTGAAATGCTCTACTAGTGTTAGATTTCTTTTAGGAATAGCACACAAGAAAGGGTCTCTCTTGCAAATTTGGAGACATCAGCATCTTCAGAGCTGACAGAAAAGTGGTGGGAAGCAATTTGTGGAAGTTTACACTACTTTTGCTCTTCTTTCACAATGCATTTTTTCCCTCTCTTCAGCTTCAGATATGCTCCAAGTCACAGCAGCAGCACTGCTGCTCTCCTACAACTGACAGATACATTCCTGATTATGCATCCATCTCCCCATTCCTCACACAATAACAAAATTAGGAACATTACCTACTGAAGTCTTCCAATGTGGCTAGAAACACAGAAGTTTTCTTATGATTATGTAACTAAGAGGAAGAGCTTTGTTTACATCAGAAAACTGTTCATGGTTTCTTCATAAATCTCTCATTCTCTCTTTTACACCCTAAATATCTCAAAGGTTCCTCAGAATTTCTTTTTTCCTGACAAATGAAGTTAAATGGATGCAGAATTGTCAATCCCATCCAGAAAACACCTGCAGGAATGTGCATGTAGAAGTCAGGAACTCCAGTGCACATGGTTGTGATTCTTTTCCCAAATTACTGCAATGTACATAATATTTTTAAGAGTAGAATGACAGGATTTTTGATTGAGAAGTTCATTCAAAGCAGTAAAACCTAAAATTCTTAGCACTCATAAGTTACATACCTCGAAGTCAACATCTTCAAAACATCCACAAGTTGCATATGGGCCAATTATTTTTAGTACATCTTCTTTGCTTTCATTCTGTATAGTAAACTTAGGCAGAAATGGGTCCCAGTTCTGTACAACATATCCAGCTACTGTGCCTGGTGGGGACTGAACTTCTAACTAGCAAACAAAACAGAATAAAATCTTATAAACTAATTTTATATTGGTGTATTTTTCCATAATACCATATCATTTATATAATTACAAAGTGTTTATTTAATGCATTTATGTATAATTTTACCAAACCATGAACAGGACATCTAACAGGGGCCTAATGCTGCTTTTAAATACAGTGAACAATACAGAGCTCAAAAGCTGCACCAGAAGCTATCATCTTACATCAAATGTAAGATCTGATAAAAGTTAAACACTATAGTGAAAAACAAAAAACCTGTACATTGCAAGTATCCCATAGGCTATTTTATGCAGTAATTATGCTACCCAAGGATTTTTCTTCTGAAAATCTGGATGCAGAACTGAGAAAACAGGTAGATAAGTCTCCCTATAAAACATTTTCCTAAAATAATATCTGTGAATGAAAGTCAAAAAAAAGGAGAAAAGATCTCATTCTCGACAGGATCTGTGTTTTTCACTCAAAGCAGCTGATTTTTGTAACTTTCTATGGCCTTGAAGAGGTGGAGCCTCGACACAATGCACGGGATTCCCCAGAGAGCTGCTTCCCAGCCACAGCCTGCACTGCCAGCACCAGGAAAAGTCCCGCCTTCCCACTCTGTGCTTGCAGTGAGTGATGCACACCCATAGCACTAAGTGATTTCAGTCTGAGAGGGGCGAGCAGTGCTTCAGGGCCGTACCTAAATGGAGGGAGTTCTGTGTTGTCAGATGCAGGGCTCTATTTGGGATGCTCATGAGAGGCATGTTAGGAACGTTACTTCTAAAAGGGCGTTGTTTATCAATAATTGCTGCTAAATGAAGGCCTTTGGGTTATTCTCTCACTTGAGGTGTTGCCTCAGCAAGTGCAGAGGCAAGAAGAGAAGCTGTCTCCATGCAGCCCAGGCTGGGAATTCCTTCCTGCCATCCTCACTGAGGTCATGCAAGGCTTAATTAATGCAGAGCACATGCAGTGAGATGCTCGGACAAAAGGCAATTAGGCAGTACTCACCTCTTGCAGGAAGCAAGGGAACCAGCAGCTGTTGCATCTCAAGGGTCTGTTCACTGTAATCACCTCTCGGCCCGAGTTATCAGCGATCCTTATGGTGAAAGACCTTATAGGCGAACACAAGTTACGATCAAAGCAACCATTTTCTTCCACTGCAAAGTAAACTCTTTGTCCCAAATGGTTTTTTATCTCATATTTGCTGCAGGTCTCTGTGCCAAGTATGGCTAATAAAGCAAAACAAGTTGGATGTTACCTTAGCATAAGGTCAGATTAGAGGCAGCCTCTGCCAAGACTCACAGAATTCAGCTTCGCATACATGTTTAGAGCTCCAGTCTTCACTGTGGTACATACTCTAAACATCTATGAAGAGAGACTGTTTCAAAATTGTTTTTAAATGATGATGTAAAGAAAATGTATGATAATAAAGAAATAATAATGTCAAGTTGTATTTTGAAAGAACATTTAGATCAAAGACTTTAATCTGCTGTAAACTGCAGCCTCTATCACAAAGCAGAATTCAGATACTGAGTTCTGGTTTTGGCTGTTCTTACTTTGTAAACTGACAAATATTGATACAAGGCTATCCTATTTCAGTGATACAAGTTTCACTCAGAGAGGTGCCCGAGAATCAAGACAAAACTTCTTGGATAGGAGAAATACATCTGATTACACTGAATAGGAGGAATACATTTAAAAGCGTTTTAATTGTTGAACTTGAAACTGAAATTTTGAGGAACTATGTAAATCAAACTATTATGCTTTATTTAATGCTTTCTTACCTTCCTTACTTTAATCACTTCTAGCACGTTCATTATAGTTCATCATCTTTTCAACCCATGAAAAAATTAAATCTTTAGTAACTTTAAGGGAAGGATTTTAGTTCTGGGGCACCTCCCTCTCCTCATTTCACCACACTAAAACCACACTGGAGGCCTGATGCAAGGTCAGCAGGAAGCTGGGCTTGGAAGCCCTTTGGAGACAGCTGTGTACCTGCACCTTCAGAACACAACAAGGGTTGCACCATACCTTCAAGGAGCTCCACCTGCTGATGAATAATGATCCGGTCAAGCTGTTTCAAAAACAAAGAAGAAAAATATAAGCTAGTGGGTGTTGGAAGGTCTGGGGCTGCTGGTGATTACCTGTCCCTTTGCATTTCTTTCCTTCCAGAGTCCCCAGAGAAACCCTCGCTGCTTGAAACCATCCTCACCTGTCAGCTGGTTACCAGTGCAGGAGAAAAACTGCCACGACACCCAGCTTTTCTGTGCTTACCGTCCCTCTGACATACTCTGCTTTAGAGCATAATCATTAGTACTGCAAAACCTTCATTTCAGCCTACCTCCAAGCGTTATGTGACTTTTTAATGCATGTTTTATGTGACAATTTAGGCTTTGCTAGTTTGTTCTCCTTAAATTCCAGATGGGCATCAGACGCCTGACACTGAATTTTGCCATTACTCACAGCTGAAGACAGAAAGCTCACAACAGACATCTGAGACCAGCACATCACAGCTCTCCAGTATATGTATATTTCACAATTGATAAATTTTGCCTGGTACACATTCAAACTGTTGCAGCCATTTATCAGTTCCAGTCATCTCCTGCAGCTAGTTCAGACAGCAAAGAAAAGCTGGTAATAGAGAAACTTCCAGATCCCTCTCATTAATCTCTGAAATGTGCACGCCAGTAATTGAAATAATAAAAAATATTTGGACTTAAAAATCTTCTCCCAAGAAGCTTTGCTGTTTGTCATTTAGATTTCATGAGATATGAGAAGCCTTGGAGCTCATGGGAAGTTAGTGCAGAGCTCTGCTGATGAAAAATGAATAAACAGGTTAAAGATGGCAGGGATATTTTAATATTTTAGTATTGATTTTAATATGGATTTCTTTCCCCCACATAGGCTTTCACAGGGGAAGGAAAAATAATGAGTCTGAACTGCTAAAAACTTTGAGTGATTTTGCACTGCGTACCAGTTTGTTGCGTACAAAGCATAGGCAATGTTTAGCCATCAGGCAGCACCATTTGTTAGGCTTGCTTGTTTTGCCTTGCTGCTGCAAGGCAGCCATTCTGATGCATCTTTCATTGAGGCACTTGTGGATTAAGGGATTTCTGACGCATCTTTCATTGAGGCACTTGTGGATTAAGGGAATTCTGCACTTGCATTTGAAAGCATGAAAAACCTTTTGCTTTACATTGGTCTCAGTCCTCTTGAGCTCTAACGTGCTAAAATTCCTTACGCACAGCTAATTCTCAGCATTCAGTTTTGTGGGCATAAAATTTACAACTCATCAGTCTGATCAAGTCTAAACTAAGAAGCATCTTACAAAACTGGTAAAGCCTGGATAGTTGCACAGCACAACATTGAGCTGCCTGGAAAATTCTCAGGTCTCTTCCATCTATTCCTGCTCTGTGTAAAGGTTCTGCGCTTTTGTGATGGACTCTACACAATTCCAAGAACTACAGCTACAATCTGAAAATTAATCATGTTTTTTGGGGTAACTTTTTTTGTAGAAAATTGTATAGAGTGTCACTTTTGTGATGATTACAGAAAGCACGGTCTCAGTTCAGCAGGGCTGAAGCAGTTTATCACCAGGCTCTGAAGCGCCTCAAAGAGCTGAACGTATCGCTCCTCAGCCCGGCTGACTTCAGTGTGCATTTGCATAGTGACAGATGTTTTCTGTTCCTCTCATCCAGCGCTACACGCTGTGCCCTTGAGTTCCTGTTTAGCATAAGACTGTGGGGATCTTTATGAGATTCACTGGGGCTGGATCCTGCTTTTGGAGGCAAGCATGTTAGGGCCTTATTAAGAAATATATTCAACTTTCTCAAATAAATCTATCCCACTATCTTCCCTGCTCCTGCTGGAGATAATCCCAGAACCTCATTTCTATTTGTTATCTTCTGTTTATTCACAACCACTTTCTATATAATCCTTCTTCTGTTGAAATCATTCTTTAAATTAAATGCTTTTTTTTCCCCCACAGGTTGTTTTCTCCTCCAGGGGTGACAGCTGTCAGAGTTCCTGCTCTGATAGCATTTTTTTTTAGACTAAAAATGAAAATTTTGCAGACATGTTTTAGAGCAGGTTCTCTATTCCCAGTGCCCTTTCAGTGGCACTTCTCTGTGCCTGCTCCGGTTGGGAACCCACATCCATAACACACACACAACCAAAGTATTACACGGTATGATGCATCAAAAATTCCCAGTTCAGCTGGAAATACCTTCTATCATTTATATGAGTGGCTCTCCCCCGACATCCTGATGGAGACAGTGGGTCACTACGACTTCCTCTGGCCAAAAAAGGGGACACTGAGGACCAGGCTAATGTCCTCCCATCCCAACTGCAGCTCACAGGGACCCAAGCACACAAGGACCCAGGAGTCATCTCAGGAGCAAACTAAGAATAATTAGTAAGGGCTGCAGTACAGACGCATGGTTACTGAGCTGAGAATGAAGACTTTAAACCTTCCATAAAATGGAGTAACAGAATTTGCTTGCCCACATTGTACCAATAAAGCTAAGGTGTAATTCACGTTCATGCAGAAAGCTGAATATGTAACCTGCCAAGTATTGACTATCACAATCACTTTTCGACTGAAAAATGCAGCTCCACAGTCTGTGAACAAATGCTCCTGTAATTGACAACACATATCATTTTGTGCACAGGCTCCATGAAATGAAAATCGTAACTCCACATGAAAGATGGTTTCTGAAGGGTCTCCCAGTTTTGTTAACTGTCTTAGGTTCCAAATAGAAAATGCATTCAATTTCTGCCTGTGTACAAAACTACAGAAAAGCATATTTTAACTACAGCCCTCAAGTGATGCATCAGAATCACAGCCTCATAACTACTCGTTAACTCCCACTTCCCTGCAATACGCTGCTTGGGCACTGGCTCTTTTCTGCCTTGAGCCCAAAAAAGAGGTGCAAGTTTGCAGCTGCCCAGGTTTTCTCTCGGTCATCCCCTTGGGAACTTGCTTCTCCCTCTCAGCTGGAGAGCATTGTCCTTGTGGGCACGAGGAATTAGATCCAAAGACCTCCATGTTCCTCAGACAGAGGGGTGTGATTCCCTCACACGCTGCTGGTTTTAGTCAACCAGGTGAGTTCTGAGGTCAGACAGAGTTTGGCAGTAGTTTCTCTTAAGGAGCTGGAAGGAAACTGGAGGGACAGTGAGAGGGGTCATAGTATGACCTAGAAAAAGTCCTAGAGAGAAGAAAATCATGTCTGGGAGCAAGGAGAGCTGCATGCACAGCGAATGGACTTTTCCAAAGATGAGATTGCAGCAATGAAGGAAGAGCTTATAATCTGTACATTCCTTATCTCACAGTAGTATCAAACAACAGATAAGCCTGTCCATATCCAATTTCCTCTCCCCAAGAAAATACCCCAAACGCTCCCACCCCCCAAATATCAAAGGAGTCCACGATGAAACAGAACAGTTCCAGCATTGGGAAAGATTCAGGACCTGGTTCAGATACTCCAGCCCTGGTGGCAAGTTTTGCACACGTGAGGTTTGGTTCCACAGGCCTGCTGGCTCAGCAGGCTTCTCCTGCTCCAGCAGGTCAGGAGAACCAGGGAGGTAGTCCTTAAAGACTGGGTTCGTTTGTCCTTGAGATTCTGCAGGGAAAAAAGAAAAAAAATGAGAAATAAACAGGGCCAAACAGCAGCCAGTAGAACTGGGACACCAGCATCACATTCTGCCTGTGCCTACACCAGCGCCTGAGTTCGGATGAGGAGCAGGCACCTTGGCCGTCTGCTGCAGCTGGTCTCAGTGCCAGCACCTTCCCACCACTGCAGTAACACTGGCCCTGCTCGCGCAGCACGCACCAGCTGCAGCTCTCAGCACATCTCTGGCAAGCCCTTGCATTAACCAAGCCCCTATGCCTCGGCAGCAAACAGCCTCCAAACCAATAATTTTTATCTCCTACGTGACAGTGCTCGGGCATAACAGGGTCTGAGCTCCAGAAGGAATTTTGGGCTTAGGTCTGAAGCCGCCTTTTGCCGTTGTGGGTTTAATTGAGGTCCTTTAGCTTTATTTGAACCCACTGTGGCTGATTCATCGTTTAATCATATTTTGATCTTAATTTGCCTTTGCAGCCACTGCTTTCCTTCAAAGTCGGAGACCACAGGAGGAAGAAGCAACCCCTTTGAATTTGTAGCTGGCTTTTAAAAATGTATAACGGGCAGATAAATATTTTATATGCTCTTCTGCATCATTTTACCTCACAGGGTTCTGTTACTGCCGTAACTCTTGTTGTTACATGAAATGCCATGAAGTGGCCAAGTGTTAGCGTTACTCTCGGATAATAAAAAGAAAAAAAGACAACAAATTGCAGTTCTACCTGTCAAATTTTAAGCTATACAAAAATCAAACAGTAAATGCATTAAATATTGATGAGAACCTAAGCTACTCTGAGGCTTTGTCTATTTTCATGGCTGCTTCCTACTTCATTTACAGTGCGGGAGAACTTAAAAGTTACGACATGATGCAGTGAGCATTCCGTGCGATCGCAGTCTGCAGAGGTACTGGCTCCTAACAGAAGCATATTACCAAGTTCATTATGAATACTGTATTACAGAATGTGACTATTTTGTTGCTCTCGTTAATTACTATGCATTAAAATATACTGAACCAGATCTCTTTTATATGGCTAAATATAAGCAAAACGTATACTTTTCCCTTAGGGGAAAAATGCATATTCCAAGAGTACAACAATGCTCTAAAATCTGTTTGCTGCTGCATAACTTCTAGCGCTGTAAATACTAAATGTCTGAAATATTTGGTGGGGGAATAAAGGGGTAAGTGTTACGTTGCTGGAGCTCCCTGGGCCAGCACCTGCCTCCGTACGTCACACCAGGACAATGCCTGCAGGGTTGCATTCATGCTAAGAAAAAACAGAATTGTGTCCTTCTGCTTAGATTTAGGATTTGACTGCATGGAAAAAATGAACGTTGATGGCTTGTGAGATCAGCATACTCCCGTGTTTATCTATAGCCCTGAACAGCCAAGGGCTGCAGCTCAAAGACAATACATGACAGAAATGAACCCAGATAGAAGTAATCTGGTTACATTCATTTATTCTTCAGATATTTATGTTTCCTGCATGACTCTGGCCAGTTTTAAAAGTGAAAAGCGTTTGCTGATTTCATATTTTCAAAGTGTAATAGGAAAGAAGTGCGAAATCTGTGTGAATCTTGGAACAGAACATGCCCTTCCTATGCAGCCCATACTGACAGGTTTAAGCACAAAGATACAAGCACCATTTCCTGACTGAATGCAGATGCGAACATTCTGTAATGCACTTTATTCAAATAACATTCCAGTATAGATTTTAGTCTCCTTAGGAGCCTTTTCAATACTGAAAAATTAAAAGAAGCCCAAACAACCGTGCTTTGGCTGCTGTGGTTTTAGCCTGAAACTCTCATTTCATCAGACTGCTGATTGCTGGAAACGTACAAGACTGTAGTTTTCTGTAAACATGATCTAAAAATACAGACTATAGATGCACTTACCTTGAGAGGCCATGAAGCTTCCTGAGTTACTTCTTCAAAGGAAGCCAGGTTAAAAGAAAAGGCTTTTCTTGTTGCAGCAAAGAAAAAAAGAGCACAGCATGCACAAAACTTCAGAAGGTGTCTGTCTACTTCATATCAGCTTACAAAGAACTGGAGGAAACGTACTGCCTTTCTCATGTTCCAGAACACTGCATTTTATGTCGATGGACAACAGGGGGAGATGATGCTAACAAACAAGAAAAACATTATTCATTTCAAGTCGTTTGCACCAATGGAAAGAGGAAGAAGTCTTCTGTGCATACAAAGAGGCAAAACTTCGATGTACCCACTGGGAAATAGAACACATTAAGCCTCAAACTCCACTTTATAATGTATGTATGTATTCTGTGACTATACAAATTCTGTCTTTATAATTCAATATTTATGTTTCCATTTCTGCAGGTATCCTGCAAGGACAGAGGAGGTGATTACCTGCATCTCCTCGCTGCTGGCCCCTACTCAACACATCGTGCTCGGAGCAGGATGAGCTGCATGGGCTTTTTCCCTGTGCTTCCCCAGAGGGGCTCAGTCTCCCATCCCCAGGATGTCACCCCCAAGAATAGCCCCATGCAGCCCCTCCACACCCCTTGGGCTCCACTGCTGATCACTGAGAAGTGCTTAAATGGACACGGGAAGTGAAACGGGCTGCCTGTGTCCTGCTGCAGGCAAGCACCGTCCATGCCAACATGTAACGCGCAATTACCCGCATTGCACCGAGAGCAAAGCAGGAGGAGGGAGGGTAACCTTGACTTACCAGCTCATATTTCTACCTCAAGTGCCCAAGTCGCCATGGAGATCACGCACATGTGAGCCGCAGACAGATATGATGCATGGCTGCAAAATGGCAGAGCCTAAGCAGAGCGCATGGAGGAGCAGGGCGAAGTGTTGGGGAGCATTTCTGCTCTGCTGCTGCAGGTCCTGCCACACTGGAGCAGTCAGCAGGAGCGCATCGAGCAGATTTATCTCCAGAGGGTGCTGCTCAGGGAGATACGGAGGAGCATCTCTGAAAGAAGAATACATGCAAGATGAAGGAACGCAATTTTATTGACTAGATTAGTAAATGCAAAGCCCACAGTGGAAGATGTGAAAATTTGGCTATGCAAAACTGCCTGGGAGCTTGTCATTGGGCAGTGAGAAGTCACCGAGCAGCGCGGACCTACCCACAGACAAAGGAAATTCGGTTGATGAACAACTCTGCACTGAACAAATCCTTCCAGATTGGGAAGAAGTTTGCCATCACAGGAAATAAAGATTAGGAATGACTAAAAGCTTTTGCTTCTTTCTCCTCGTCAAAGACGTGCTTCTTCAGAGCAGAAGATCTAACCTGAAGAGCAGGCACAAAGCTCCAACAAACTTCCTGAAGAAGAAAGGGAGAGGGAAAGCTCCAGGTAAATATCGTAAGCCTAACTTTGAAAGTGGTGGATGAAAAATTTCGAAAGGAAACTTGGAGATGACAGTCACCCACCCTTAAAAGGAAAAAAGTTTGCTTTGCCTCCCAGAAAACCACTCCAAAAATATCCCAATACTTTTGTCAATGCGTAAAGCAGGCAGAGGGCAGTAAGAGAGATGTGCCTAATACAGAAAAAAAGCACACACTATGAGATATATACTGAAGGAAATGTATCAAATATTTACAAAGCATTTTCTGAGAGCTCCAAACAGCACTCTGGCCCAACCCCATCCCACACTGTGCCTGCAGCAAGTTCCCCAACCTGGGCAGTGGGCAAGAGGGCAGCAGGAAGGAGAGTGGAGCTGGGACACACGTGTGGGCTCCCTCTTGGAGCACCATTGTGGCACGGGCAGGTCAAGATGTGGACAGGAGCCAAGCTTCATTGTTCCGCTGCTCATAAAATAAACATCTCCCTGGAGCGGTTCTGCCCCAAAGAACTCATTTCCTGGCATTATTCACAAAATTGCAGTAAGTAGGTAATAGGAAGATATAAAACTTGGCTTGAAGTACATTTTATGCATTTTTTTCTTCCAATTCTTTCACAAATTTCCATATCTTACACAATGCCCCTTCTTACCTTATTGTTTCAGACTCAAACAATCATTTTAATAGATTGCATCAATTGATTTCTGCAGGATTTTAAAACGAATCTTGCATTGAGATAAGTCATTACAATTAAAATTATGTTATTTAATCTCAGTTTATTTATTTTCTTATTAAGTACCCACGTATTGGTCAAAATCCACTCCAGCTGTGATTAAAGGCAGCCTCACTGAGGACTGCAGGAACAGAAGACTTAATCATATTTATCCACATATGCAGCCATCCTTTGGTGCTATTTAAAAATACATAGGGAAAAACTACAAGCAAGGGAGGGACATACAGACAACTAATTGCATACAACTAATTCTAGCTGACTTTTAAGGAATTCAACGAGCAGAATGGCAGCACTCAAGTTCTGACAAGACACTGAGCTCAGCCTCACTGACCTCCATTGAAGACTTTGGGAGTTACTGCCTACATTTGTCTGCAGGGAGATTGAATACTAGAACAGAGCCTGCTCCCTTCCTCTGGGTGAAGGTGCTGGACACCTGTAACACCTTCACAGGCTGTGTCCACGTGGCCAAAGTGCCAAGAGAAAAACAGGAGACAGCAACAAAGTTTAGAGTGTAAGAAAAAGCTGTTTGCTTCTGGAGGTCAGGCAGCCCATAACGTGCTGTGCCATCCAGCAGCAGACTGCATGGTTCCCGCCTGCTCTAATCAGTGCACTCTGCACCTCCATGAGCAATGCCAGATCTTCCTGGCTGCTAGGAAAGGGGATAACTAATGCCAATTTCCATTCTGAGTTTCCTTTCCCTGAAATATCTATTGTCACCAGCATTTATGCTTTACATTGCCATTTTCTGTTTTTCTAGGAAATTGTACGTCCTTCCATCCCTTTCTTAGATTACCCTTTAGCAAAAGAAGAAACACTGTGTGAGTGCAAGAATCAGATGTGACTGTGCAATAAGCTCCAACTTGCAGATTTTTACACACTGTTACATTCTGCACAGGAAAATGTGCATTAGAAATTTCAACGCTACCCCCAGCACATGTTGATATGCGTCAGAGTCCAAGTATAGATGTCAGCAAACCTAGATGCCAGCAGAATACAGCAACCAACTGGAAATTCGTCAAGTAGCTTCCATACCCATATATTGACACAATATATGGAACAGACTGAGCTCAACACCAGACCCAAATGTTGGAGTTTGAATCCCATTAAACACGTTTGAGAAAACATGACCATGAAGATGTTGATTTATTTAAGTAGACCACTGTGATTTAAGCAAAAATAAGTCAATAAAGGAGTAGTGTGCAAGACCTGAAGGTGCCTTGTGCCAAACTCCTTTAGAGCGCACTCGGTGTTCATTAGGTGAGCAGCCCTGGCACCCTCAAAAGGATTGCAGCTATTGTAAAATTATCAGTAAAATTAAAAAGATACATTGTAAAATTATCTCCACTGCATCTTTAGAAAGTCACCATTCAGCATTCTAATTCGAAACTCATACTAAATCAAATGTTTTTTTCACTTTTGGGGGGAATAAAGAAGAAGAGAAAAGGATAAGATATCCATAAAATTGAATGTCATAACAGTAACTCTACTAGGACATCAAAATTAATTTCAGTTTCCCTGAGGTGTCTTATTTTAATTAATAAATCCACAATCCTGCTCTAGTAATTAGAATACTGAAAGAATAATAAGTTTCAGATGAGCTTATTTCTAATAAAGCTTTTCATACTGTAAAAAAATAATAATAAAAGGAATTAAGGATTTCATTCAATTTTTTTCTACATTTAGTAGCAAGACTTAAAAATTTTACCCAACGCTATAGCAAAACTATTGTTCATATTTTAAATTTGATAACAGGGATAACAGTTATTTTTATTTCTCATACTATTTCCTACTATTAAAACTGATAACTTACAGATTTTTTTTTAAATCCTTCTTTACTGCTTTCTTTCCAACAAACCCACAAAACAGCATTTACTCATTAGCATCCCACTGTGCCAAACAAAATTCTAGGGACAGAAGCTTCTCAGGTGGCGTTGTGCACCTTGGGTTACCTGGGCCATTCAGTGGTCATGACGG
The DNA here is from genome assembly GCF_002078875.1 of Numida meleagris. Taxonomy (NCBI): domain Eukaryota; kingdom Metazoa; phylum Chordata; class Aves; order Galliformes; family Numididae; genus Numida; species Numida meleagris. The sequence continues at coordinate 13,984,986 of NC_034412.1, forward strand.
CTGCCACTCTACTGGTCAAATCACGCTTCTGTATGCATGCTAATCCGCTCTTCTGCTCAAATCAGCATTAGATCTGGAGCGATTAATCTTTTTCTCCCTAAATTGTTTTATGTTTCTGTCTCTTTGCATTGCAGTTCACTCACCAGTGGAAAATCAGAGCAGATTTTCCCATTTGTTCTCCCGTTGCCAGAAGTGATAAATTTGTACTTCAGATAACTGTGAAGCTCTTTTCAGATTTCTGTTACATGAAACTAGAACGGAGAAGAAAATATTAGCAAACTGCCAAAGGTTTAGCTTAGCAAAATAAGAAAAACTCTGCACAGATGAAATTGATGCTCATCATTTCAGAACTGTTTGTCTCATACAGCCTGTTTCTTTCACCTAGCACTATGGCACTGCGGGACGTGGTTAGTGGGCATGGTGGTGTTGGGCTGCTGGTTGGACTAGGTGATCGTAGCGTCCTTTTCCAACCTTAATGATTCTGTGATCTGCAAGCAAACTAGAGCAAGAGGGGTCAGCAGGAAGTTATGCACAACTTGTCCAATTGGTAGATCTGAGCAGCATTTTGTTTAGGTAGGTTTCAAACAGACAGACTGAATATATTCTACACTTCACTGAAAAACAGAAGTTACAACAGTTGCTGTTTAATATAAAAAGCCACCGCTAATAGAATACATGGCAAAGTTCAGCAATTGAGAAATAAGGGAAAATGCACAGGAGCTTGACTAGAAGTGCTAGCAGCTCTGTTCTCTCTCTCCTATCTTTTGCGTTCTCTGAAGACTTTGTAATGGTTTTGACGGTTTACTCAGAAGAAGCATCATAGTTAATAGAAACAAAATTTGCCTCCAGCAAATAGGGCAGCCCTTTCAGAAGTTTGTCATTAATGATTTCTCTTCCTGCAGCAATCTTAACCATGGAAGACTGATGCCGTGGGGGCAACGAACATCCTCAATACTTGCTGTAATTTGAGTGAGGGTTCCAAGCTCACAGGTTGGAGACTTCTGCTCCTAGTGGGGATTGGCACAGATGGCATTATTCCTTTTCCAAATATATATATATAAATAAATTTCCTTTGGCGCCAGCTCTCACACTTTTTGCATTTCAGGTTGGAGTGGAGAACTCCACACTCTAGAGTTGTTCCAAGGAATGGGAATTTAAAAGACAATGTTTTCCCTTCCATCTAATCATGCAGTAATCATACTAATATATTCTAATATTTACATTTTAAATACAGTAGACAGGGGAAAAGTTAGGATACCAAAAACCAGAAAATGTAATTAATCATAACAGCAACAAATGAGAATAATCAAGTTATGGATGAAATTGTGTTCTCATTTACTCCAGCAGAACAGTTTATTCTGGTGACAAGGATGTGAGTATGGTCTCTTCTATATTTTTTTAGAGAAAGAATTATATATTTTATAGACTCTAACATTTGGTTAATGGTTACTAAATCTGGCATTTACAGAGACATTAGGAAAGATGGTATTTATTTGCAATTTTATTTCCCCCACAGTGAAACGAGGAATCCATACAGCTGTACAATGAAGATGATTAGAACTGCTAGAAATGAAGGCCTCCTGGGAAAAAAAATATCAATAGCATAGTTTAACTACATGAACCATAATTGCATTATTAGCTCTGCTGCGTGCTACCACAGGAAAGCTAATGACATGATTCTGAAGAAGCTTTATAGATTATGGAAAACTGGATAACCTCTTGTGCTCCCATTGACAACACAACTCATTTGAGATCCCTGCCATCATGGGGAGGAAAACTGCCTCATTTCTCACAAGCCTTCTGAATGTGTCTTTTTGTGGAATTTAAATATTAACTGTGCATACGCCAATGGATGAGTAGCTGGAATAACAAATAACCATTTGTTTAACCTTAGCCGTGGCAAATTTAGAAGTGAATTGGGGTGTCAGTCCCCGTCCAACAGATACGCTGGTGCTGCAGGAGAAGAGAGGAAGAGGAGGCACTCCCCACTCCAGCACGCAGTGGCACTGAGTGGAAGACAGGGGGATTCATACCATAAACTGTCAGTGAAGTGATTTTATTGAGTTCTAAATACACTTTCTGTTAAATCAGCCTGCCTACAGTTCACTACCTGGGTTCCAGCTTAAAAGCAGAGGACCAAAATCAGTTTTTTGCATTTTGACAACGCGCCAAATGCAGCAAGTCACTCTACTTTGTCCCTGCATTTTCCTCCCCCACCCTATCCACCCGTTGCAAAGACAATTACCTGGAAAAGCCTCAACTTTTCCAGTAGTTACTGCAAGAGAGGAAGGGTGTTACCAAGTCTGAAAACACAAAATGATGCAAGACAAACCTAAAACGCTGGACCTAGGAGACGCATCTTTGCAGTCACATCACTACCATACTTGAATAATTAACTCACAGTATGCCCTTCAGCCCCCTGATGACCTGCAGCAGACAGTGTATGTTTGTTCATGCTTTATCATGGCACCCATGGGTGTGCACTGATTGCTGCTGGTTCACCACCATACAAGGATCAGTGACTTTCTTTTCCCCCCACGGCTCAGAGGTGGGCAGCAGCCATTCCATCCACTCCAGTCTTGGGTCACCTGGCTGGCTCTGCTTGTCATGGTCACGGTTCCCACTCAGGCTGCTGTCACACAGGTCAGAACACCTTGCCATGCAGATCACAGCAAGTCTGATGGGTCTGCTCCCTCTTCCAGGTACGACGTTGCCTTTGCTCTCACTGAGATCATGGAATCCAAGAGGAACTGATAGGGCAAGCAGGAAGACTTGCAGTTAGACTGGATTTAGGGAAGAAGGATAAAAACTCTGCATAGAAAACAGCTAATTTAAGACAGAACATCTTGTCTGTGTGTAGACGTTATATTCTGCATAACTTACTGCTGAAGCTGCAAAACGATTAATGGTATACCCACTTCTGCTTGAAAGGGCTGTCTTGTTGAAGGAAACGCTAACTTGCTAAATGAGATCTTCTAAAAAACATTTACAGAGATGCATGGTTGTGACATGTACAAGATATGGTGCATAAGAAGGTCTTATTGCAGAAGCTGTTGGAAAGCAGTGCTGTATGAATATCTGGAGTTTTTTAACTGAGTATTGAGGAAACGTACTTCGTTGGTGGGTGGTTTTTTTTTTTTCATGTTTATAGTTTCTACTGTCAAATTCTGCTGGCTTTACTTATGCGTGGTAAAATGTTGCCATCAAGTGGCCATTTACTCAATTACAGAGCACCCTCCCCCTGGGGCAGGCGTTCAGCTTTCCTCCATCAGACCCCTGTCCGGCACCTAAATGTATTGCCCAGCTGCTGCTGGCTGTGCTACCACTTACAGACACTTTTGATCCCAACTACTTTCTGTCTCCAAAAAGAAGGAGGAGAATCAGAGCTCCTAAATTAGCAGCATCTAACCTCTTTATTAGGAAAACCTAGCCAGCTGTTTTTCCTCTGCAGCTGAGGAACAGAACACATAACTCTGATCCAGGAAAGTATGTAGGGAAGGGTTCCTCTTACTGCTGTTGTACATACTGCTTTGTAAACCATAGGGGGCATTATGTTACCATGGTTTCTTCTTCTAATTTATCAGTTTGGGATGATGCTCTGTTATCATGAGATTCATCATTCTAAATGCCCTATATTTATTCAAGCTCAAGAAATAAATTCAGAAAATAATATTCTGTGTATTCTGCTTTTTCAGGCATCCTTTGTGGGACACCTAAAACATGGGATATCCACGCTCTCTTATTATCTGCAACTTAATTAAGATCCATTTAAATACTCTAACATATATAATCTGTTAACGCATGTCTCCCAAAACACAATGTTGAATGAATGTACAAAGCAAGCAAGAGACTAACCTATAGAAAGAGATGAGAAAGGCAATATCACAGCATCAGAGTATTCCCTCACTGTTGCCTTGAGAAGAGCAGCACCTCCAGTGTTGGGAAGGAGCAGGATGGCCCTGATCCACCTGTGCCTTTGCACAGCACACGCAGGAGAACCTGCAGCCTGCAATAGAAACAGGGAACCATAGAATACCTTGGGCTGGAGTGGACCTTAAAGACCACCCAGTTCCATTCCCCTGCTGAGGGCAGGGTTGCCACACACTGGATCAGAATGCCCAGACCCCAACCAGCCTGGCCTCGAACACCTCCAGCCACATTGCGTTTCCTTTGTCACCACCTTGCAGCCAGCCCCCTGGTTCTCTGCGATGCCAGATGTGAGCGCCCACCACTGCCAGCAGAAGCCCCAGGGACAGCAGCACACACTCTGGGTTGCTTAAGGCAGAAACACACATTTGTTCCTACACGAGCAGTGATTCGGAACATCACTATCCCCGTTCTCTTCTCCTATGGCTGTGTAACTGGCACTGAGCACAGGCCCGTACGTCAGTGGTTTCAGGACAACCTTTCTGAGCGTGCACTCGAGCTGACTGTACTGCACGCAGCCGGGTGCCATGTCAGTGTCTGGGGAGGGCTAATGTGTTAATCAGCACAGCTGCTCCAGGAGCCCAGTATAATAATCTTTGCATGCTTTCTGCAGAGACAAGTTTTTGAGGCTCTTGTAAACAGCAGAATTAAAGGCAATTTCAAAATTGGCTCACAATTTTTGCTTACGGGAATTTTCTTGACGGCAGCAAGAAGGAAGGCTTTCAGATGAAATATTCTTTGGGACATAGTCCAAAGTTAGGTTAAAAAAAACCCACAGTACTAATTACCAACTTTGTTGCTGAATCCAAAATCATCTTAAGCTTTAGTCAAATAGAAAAAGGCCAATTGCCACTGGAGAACAAATCCATATCTAATGTAACAGATTTGTCTTAGTTTAAAGGATATAGGGGACAAAAATTCAGCAGATTTTGTAGACTGATTTAACAATTAATATTTAGACCCTTGCAGAAACAAGACAACCCCTCGAGGATGGAAATCTATACTCTGTGCAGCCTCAAGAAATCTCCACACCTTCTCATTCAAATAAAGACTTGTGGAAACACAGTACAGAAGAAATTGACAAAATCGAAAGTACGAGATTGAAACGTGGCAGTTGAGGTGGGGAAAAAAAGAAATAGCTGCCATCTTTATTAACAATCTTCGGGAAAATACATATTTTTAGTATACAAAAACTCATCATTAATTATAGACTGGCATTCTAAGGAAAGGAACAGGAGAAGATAATGAGAAAGGCAGAAGCATTCTGTAGTAAAACGTGCTTTCCTGCACAGCTTCAAGGAACAAACTAATCATTTGCTAATAAGATGGTTCCCCCAGCTGAGAACTGAACTCCATTTTTTTACCTTGGAAAAAGCAGCTTTGCACTGTACCAGCCAGTTCTCCTGTTCTTTTAGCACAAAGCCCCTCCAACACATAAAGAAGGCACCGATACTCTCTGCTCCGTCTCCCACAACCCACTTCAGCCACAAAATGCTTCCAAGAAGTTTCTGATGAATGAGAATAAAGCCAGCTGCATCCTTCCAACAGACAACACTCCCCAGTACACCTCACAAAGGCAAAGTGCGACTTCTTTGACAGTTATTTCAGTGATTTTCACTGTCTCACAATGCAAAAATGTGATGCAGTACTGAAAATGCAGCAGAAGACAACTTCTGGAGTGCCAGCTAAGGACATCAGCAAAGTGCTGGCTGCATTGCACCGAGCCTTAAGTGATTGAACAAGGAGAGAGTTCAGAGCTCTTGACACCTACAAAAATATTTTCAAGAGAAAGAAAGAGAGATGGGGCCATCTAATTGTATAATATTGGAAGAATACTTGCATAATTACAGAGTTACAGTGACAGCTGCTTACAATGCCCGCTATCACGCGCTGCAGGTGGTAATTTATCCATAGGTTTCCTATTCATCTGAATGGAAAACAGTAGGGGGTGGCCTCTTGGCATCCCACATAATGGCAGACACTTTAAGCAACTACCATGCACTAGGTCCCCTTTCTAATTTTGGGGAAAGGATGCGGACTCGCCTATTGCCAAGTGCCAGTTTTAGGGCTCTGTATTCTTTACTGTCAGAGATGTCACAGGACAAACAGGAGATGAGCAGGGAATTCCAGCAAAGTTCCAAGGACTGTTCCTTATAGACCTGATTTCCCTTAAGATGCATTCTCCACTGACTGCATTTTCCAGGAAACAGTAAAGGAGAGCTGTGCCATTTAAAATTCAGGACTCTAAAATACCAGCGAATGTGAAGACAACTGTTGGTAGTTTGAAATAATAATATATATATGAAAAAGGCTTCTTTTTTTATTTATACCTCAATTATGTTACTTCTAAAAACACTGTTTGGAAGGAAGGGCATTTCTCAGTGCATATCCCTTCACCTCCTTCATGCATATGAGTATACAAAATTCACCTCAGGGTCAGGAATCAAATGGTTATTATGGCTTCAAAAGGAACATCACACACTCAGTGCTCTGCGGTGTCTCACAATACAGTCTCTTTATCTCTTCAGTTCCCATCCACTCTTTATTAATAAGCAGTAAGCTCAAAACAGAGCATGGCTTTAATCCTGCACTTCCTTTGAGCAGGATGGTGAGCACTCCTCTCTTGCTTACAGCCTTCTCTTAGTGGTATATTTAATTCTATTTCCTTTACTTTTTTACTTTCATTTAAGAGTTTACATTTTCATGTTTTCCTAAGTGTAATTTAATAACTTGTTGAGCAGTGTTATCACAGGTGTATTGCCCTGATGTTGCTGTGCCCTAACAGCACCCAACCACAGCCCATATCCCTATCATTCCCAATGCCGTTTAGGACAAGCTGGCAGACTCGCTTTGCCACTTTGTGCAGCTGGGTGTCATTTATGAGGTCTTTCAGGTTCTCACAGCATTAACTTGCATCACAGAAACGTACTGAACTATCATTGGAATTGGAGTAATCATAGGTATCATTCTTGCCACTGTATATTACATTAAGTTAATGAACTTTGGGAGACACATTCGAAAACATTATTGAGATCAGCCCAATTCATTTTAAACTGTATGGCTCATTTCCATGGGTTCCTAGTTTATTTTACTGAGGATGGGGAGTACGGATCCTCTGCAATCAATTCAGCTCTTTCTTCCACACTCAAATTATTACTTCTGAGAGACAGGCTGATACTACAGAGGAAATGAAAGCATAAAAGGAATACGCGCTTAGCCTGAACTGTTACCGGTAAACTCAAGATTAAGCTGCTAAATATGGAGGAAGCACAAAACAAGGTTTTGAAAAGGGGTATTCTTGTCCTTTTGCTTCCATGTTTGTCATGGGGAGGCTGAAGCAGCTTGTGCTGCTGCTTGTCCATTGGTGACCACCCCAGCCCTGTGCCCACCAGCAGCTGTTGCAGTGGGAAGGACCCCACCTCTCAGCCCTGGGGCTTCATTTCCCCACCTCCCTTCCCCATACAGCCCAATTTGATTTAAAAAGAAAATAATCACAGATGTTTTAGAGTTAAAATTAGCTTGGAGGGAAACTGAGCATCTCAAAAAGAAAAAAGAAGGTCACCACTGCAGTGCTTTCTCCAAACAATCCTTTCCAACAGTTGAGTAAGGAACTCTCCCATCTATACTTCCTCTTTTTACTTGCTGTGCAAGAGAACAGTAGACAGAAAGACTTATCCTAGCACTTAGATTTACAGGCAAAAAGTGTACCAGAAAAAATAATTAGCAGGGAAATAAGACAAGGTCCAAGGTGCTTAAAAGGCAGCTCTAGCATACACCATATGTTTTTTCTGAACCAGAGCATAATTGTGGATTTTTATGCTATGTATCTCAGATGCTCATTGCCAGAAATCTCTTCACAGCTGGGCCATTTCAGAGACAGAAGCAATGCTCTTTATCCTTTGCTTTTCCTAGAGCTGTCAACCACACTTATCATATTTATTTATTTACTTCACTCATTTGTCTTTTACAAACCCAGAGATTTTGAAACTTTTATACTTTTTCTAAAAGCCTATACTTATAAAAAAACATTTATAAAAAACAACTGTGCTGTGGCTCTGTACTCCAAGAAGTTTATTTATTTATTTATAGCAGAACAATTTCAGGGAAATGTATACATGAAAACCTCAGAAGATTTTAAGTGCTCTTTCATCAGACAGTCTGACTCAAGCCCACTGTACCACAAGAACCAGCAAGCAGCTCTAGCCATCGTGTCCATGCACTACTCCTTCTAAGACTGTCCATGAAGATGATTAAAACATGCAGGTCCTGATGATGGCAGACACCAACACTAACTAAAGCTGACAGCTGTAAATCAGCCCATAAAGTGTTTTATTCAAGAGTTTTATTCAATAATAGCAACAACAATTGTCTCATCTACAAAATTGAAGGAATATATTTACCTTTTCACTAAAAAAATAAAGTGCACTTTCTGCTGGTTTGCACATGTGCATGTTATGCCTCTTCCTCAGTAGCCATTACTACATGAAAGAATGGACAATTACAACTGAAAGCCTCCAATACCCTTTATGGCATGGATCACATCCTTCCAATCTGAAGATAACCAGACATTGCAAAACCCAAGAACACTGAGTGACCTCACCCTCTTGTACACAACTCCCAAGTTGCATGAAAGCTGAAAAACATGTCATGTAATGGGAGAAAAAATGCCCTCCCTAGGGAAAGCAGTGCAGTGTTGGCAAAGGAAGCGCAGCTGTAAAACCACAGTTTGGAGACAGCACATGCCCATGAAGCAGCCATCCCAGAGCACCCAATGATTCACACAGGGAGCAAGCACTGTGCAGAGCCATTGTGCTGTGACTGCAAGCAGAGTTAGGGCTGCATAGTGTCCGTAACATTGAAGCTGCCTTTACATACCTTCGACTTTACATGTTATTTTCCCATTAGTTATTGTTTCTGGTGTACTTTTTGCATGGAAATCTTACCAAACTTCCTAATAATCTAGCTCAGAGGGAGGGAATATGGGTCACAACAGCAGCAAATATTAGGTTTTAGATGTAGAAACGTGAGACTGAAAATACAGGTCACAAATACACCAAACACTTGAGAAACTGCAGTGACACTGAAATCCAAGTTGCTGTCGAGCACTGCCATCCTGAAGCTTGCTCAAACTATTTCACCATGAGCAGGCTTCTGCCCACTTTACCAACAAGGCTGCAACAACTTTCCTATTCTTAAAAATGTGTTATCTTTCTGACCACCCATTTGAAAGTTTTGTTCAATAATCAGAAGATAAGAACATGACTTGATTTAACACAGTGGGTGGATGAGAGTAAAAAAAATATATTAAAATGGATGATGTGAATAATTAAAACCACTTTTCTATGTACTGAAGGAACAGAAACCACAAAGATGAAAGTGAAGTGGCTTGTTTTATTAGTTGCCTAACCAATCAATACCATCCGTCAGCAGCAACTGTATAAACACATCCTCTCCGCAAAGCCTTTGTAGAGCCACCTGCACTCTGATCTACACTGAACCTCAGTGACATTTCAAACATTCTCATGAGAAGTTTCCTTCGTTCAGTGAATACAGCATAATGCATGGCTGAACAAATTACTGGAACATATGCAGTGGTAGTTTAGGATTTTCAAGCAGTAGTTTAAGGGTGCTTTGTTTTAAAATTTGAAACCCCCATATTCTTTTCCATCCGTGTTCCAACTGAATTTCTCAAAACCTTTGCATGCTTTGCAGTCTGACTCACAACCAGCTAATTCCCTAGCCACTGTAAATCAGTTTATCTGCCCTGAACTCAGTGAGAGAGGTGGATTTAGTCAGGAGGAGGATTTAGGCTATTGCATTTTAAAGTTTTTTTTCAAGTGTCTTGAGCAGTTATTTATTACTGAGTTATGAGGTTTATTTATTTTTTGTAATGTTTGACAGAGTCACAGGGAGTGAATTGTCATCATAGTACGCAGGTGGTTATATGCACAATTCTCATTAACAGTAGTATTTTTCTTGGGATTTTGCAGTGCCAATGCGAGCTCATCAGTCCTAACTTTCATGCTTCTGCATGCACAAACCAGAAGGGATAGGACACAAGGAAGGTAAAGGAAAATTACTGTGCCAAAAAAACCACTGATTTCATCACTGAACTTCATAAACTCCAAGCAATGTGAGCCACAATATTTAATGACATATCATACAAAATTCAGACAGTCTGCTCTCAGTCTTGCAATTTGCCCTGTGGAGCCTTCCCCTTAATAGAAAGATAGACTTTGATTTAAAAAAAAAAAATCTATCTCCAGAATGTACTAAAAAGTCTATATTAAAGATAATATTCTACCAAAACGAAAGGTTTATTTTCTTATTTGAGACTGAAGTCAGCGTGCATTTTTCTGTTTCTAAATAACAAAAACACAACAACCCACAAGTGCTCAATGCATGTACTTAAAAGGCAAAAACGAAACAAAACATGCTGCATCACAACCAGTTTTCTCCACCTATTTCTTCCAGAGTGCTATTTAATTTTGCCACTCTGTTCTCAGAATTCAGTCCAAAAATAGGATTTAGAGAAGTTACACAAGTGAAACAACAAGTATTTTTCTATTTTTCTTTTCCTTGTCTGCCCAGCCACACACACAAGAACACCATGCTATGATCCAGTAACATCTATTTCTCTCTACACAATATTGGGAGATTCCTCACCAATACTTTCAGTGGCACATGTGCTTGATTGTCAGGTTCTAACATTCGTCATCATTCATCAGTACTTTATCATACTGCATCTTAACATAGGTGACACTGGAACACTAACAGGAACACAGAAGGAACAAGAAACCCAAGAGAACACAGACAGATCTGCTAAGCTTTCCTGTCAAACTTCCAATATTTCTTTCTCCTATCTCCATCAAAAGAGAAAGTTCATTAGTGAAACTTCTGTCATAAAGACTAGGAGAAGAAAACGCCGTGCAGATGCAAACTCTGAAAGCATGCATTCCAAACCAACGTTGACAAAGTAGTCATACTTTTATAACAGGCCTTGAAAGTGAAGTAAGGAAGCATGACTTTGAAGTTCTGTAGATGAGATCAATATATTGTTTTGATAAGACTTCTTTTGCTTCCTGAAATAGTGTAGTTTTAACAAAACTGAAATATTTCTACCAAACACTTGCCTTAAGTGAGTTACAAGAAGTACTAAAAGCAGGAAAATGGGTTGAAACATTAAAAGCATGTGAGAAAACTTGTTTTTTTTCCTAGGAAATTTAAAGGAACTCCTTGCCAATACTGTGAGGCTACCAGGCTCCATGCTGCCTGGTTAAGCAACCCTATGCCTTTTGCCTACACAGAACCTTCAGTGCACTAACCACCTAATAATTCATTGCTGGATGTGTCAAAAAACAGCAAAACAAAAAATGCTATAGGCAGAACATGCAAAATCTCCTCATAAATCAGCAATTATCTTCTTTCAGTGCACTTCCCAGAACAGAAGCAGCATTACTGGAAGCATGGGCTAAGCAAATACCTCAAATTCTAGCCTCTTTCTTCTCTTTCTGACCTTACCAAGAGTATAATACAACATAGCACTTTTTCTTTTTTTTTTTTGGTTACTGAAAATGTCGTGGAAACATCTTATTCAAGTTTAGAACAGCTTCTTCTGGTATGGAAATATCTGTTCTATTTGGCAACTTTGGAATCGGACTTTGCATTCACTTTGCATACACAAACATATGTAGAGAGTCTGTTTTAGTTTGGGAACTGAGTTAAATACAGAAACATTGCTGCCTGCAAGAGGTATTGTTAACTTTCTACTGTACAGCTGAGAACAGTGTTCAAAATCATGTGGTCTTCTAATGAAATAAACACTGGGAAATAGAACTAAAGGATATTTTTTGAATGGAACAAATTCAAATACTCTGCTGCCAAGATCATATACTGTATAATATAAAAATGTGGCTTAAATGATCACATCCCACCATAGTATAAATCATTCTGAGAAAGCACTTTTTTCTGTCACCGCGCCTGAAAAGCATTATGTATTTTATTTGTATGCAAGTGAATGGCAGTTTATTGTGTCCCAGAGGATGAAGTATTAATGATCATTTGGTCCCTGCTGTGTGGCCTGTCATAATTTTGCAGCAAGACTGACAGCAGTAACAACCAATCAGTATGTTAATACTCACCTGGCACTGGCCACTCTGTCCATTTTAACCAAGGGTCTTTGCCAAATCCTTCGGTAATTTTCATTAAAAAATGCAATTTCTGATAGCATCCTTAAATTGCTAGATAGAAGCAGACTAAACAAACCGTATATTTCTTTTGTGTAGCAGTCAGACTTCTATCTCAGCAGGTGTTTTCTAGAAAAAAAAGATTTCCAATCTGAAAGCCCATTTTGGTCAGCAAGAATCAATCTCTAAAACATTCAGCAATTTGTTATATCAATATCTTAACATGGCGAATTCCTTGCAGCATATAAGAATTAAATCCGTCTCTGACAAGTAAATAGAAGGCAGAATTTTTTTAAATGATAGTTGAAAGTCAAATGTCAAAAAATCCCACAGATTTATACAATGTGATGTCATTCATTTCTCTTTTCTGCCTGCTTCATTTTACCTTGAGGCTTGCAGGAAAAAAAAACACAGATAAAGACAGTTGTTACCAGCTCTGACACACAAATAACCTCACATTTTAGTAGTCATTTTGTATCATACAGCCCTGCAGTAGACGCACTCTGCGCTATTAAAAAAAGTTTCAAGAAAATGATTTCTGAGTGTTTGTGAGCACGCGGCACGCATGATTACAGGGGAGATTAGCGGATCTTGGTATTGACAGTCAGTTGCCATAAGCTTCCCCCACCCCCAAACCAAGACCTGTGCCTTTCCAAGCAACTACATTTTATTCCTATTCACATGGAAACAACGCAGCGTCCCAACAGCCTTGGAATTAGCCTGAAAACAAAATCCTGACAGGAATGATCCTTGGTGACACTGTGGGAGGGAGAGAGCAAAAATGAGAAAAATCCCTGACAGGTGCACATCAGCTTGAGACAAAACCCTGCCTGCTCAGTGATAAACAGGCTGTGACAAGGTGCAACGTGCCTGACGGACCCTACCTGCAGAGAGCAGCGTTACCAGCCACCTTCGTGTTGCACGCTTCCCAGTCCTAATGGCAGTTAATATCACTCAGGTGTTGCAGCTATAATGTTTTGATGTGAATTAAATAGACGCATTGCATCAAAGGCACTCATATAAATGGAATAAGAAAGGAAAAGATACTTGTTTGCTGCCTGCTGTTCTTTATATGCAAATCTTAGTATATTACATGGCAACATACTTGCCTTCCATAGCCACATAAATGTTTTACTGTTTTATGAGATGTTTGCAATAAATGTGATTGATGATGATTTTTTTTCATAATTGCCTATTAGAAATACACTATTTTGGTGACAAATCCTTTAGGGATATCTCAGTTACAAAACCGAAGTGAATGAGAGGTACCTGCACCAAGAACTGGGTGGTGCTGCTAACAAATGCCAAAACGCACCGTCAATCTGCCGGTTCATTGTACTCATGCATTTCTTTAAGCTTGTTAGCAACCTTTCCAGGTTTACTGAATTTTGCATTTCAATCAGATACGAAGATGTATAAAAATACTGCCACTGTACCTTAGGGCAGGCAAATAGCTTTAAGCTACACACACAAATAGTCACAAGGGTGAATAGCTATAATTATATTGGAGTGCATCCAAGAAATCAGCTATTCTGTTTATACTTATTGCCTCTTTGAATTTATGCGCTCTTCAAGCAAACATACTGTAAACTGATTTTAATACTAAAACTGTTGACCTTAGTATTGCAGCTTGTTGACTATTTTTCATGCAATTGCAGACATGCTGAAAAAGACATAAGCGTCAGGGTAAACATTTATAGCAGAAAAACTCCTGGACCATTTACGAATATTATTAGATATCACTAACAGTCAACTTAAAATACATGAATGTTAGAAAGATCTTTGGCCTGTGGTTTTAAAGCCAAATTCTATCCTGAGCAATTTTGAAACTGACAGAGATGTACAAACAAAATAAACCAGCCGTATTCCTTTGATATACATAGTCATTTTGTACCATCAGGTATCAGGAACCCTCCAGCATGAGCTACATCTGAGGGTGGAAACAGCTGCACAAATCTCTAAAGGTCATACATGGATTTGCACTCATTATTGGCCCTTAGAACACATTTGTCAGATGTTTGGCTCCACTGCTTACATCATATCACACTTCTCGACATATAATAAATGAGTGGCAGGAAAGGAAGAGCATCATTGTTGGCATGAAGACTACAAATCCCCTTCCAGGAGAAAAGAGAACTACGTCCCTCTTATCTCATTTGTACTCACTTCACAAAATTTCAGAGTAAGGATGCATAGACAAACTTACGTTTTGCCTTGTCACTGAACCTTGTCCAGGACCTTCTCCCAGTCATGGTTTTGCTTTGTCGTTTGATGGAACTGCTCAGTGCTTTCATTTTCAAAAAATTAAGCCAAATAATGGGAATTCTCTCTGCACCACTTTGAGATCTGGCAACCAAAATTACTAAGAATGTGTTAGTGCTGATGAAAACGTATCATCCACTCATTAGTGCTGTCCTCAAAATATCAGTAACATGTCAAGAAAATCAATGTGTGAATATAATATTCAATAAGTATGTAAATAATCATGTAGGACAGAGAATCTTCTGCAACATTAAATTGCAATAAAGTAATTCAGGATCATCTATCAAACTTTTCAAATACATATTTGGATCACTCAACTCTTTCTATTTAAATTACAGCTAACAAAAATAGCAATTGCAAGCTAGTAAATGAATTGAACCAAACCCAGGAATTATTAGTCACAGATTACCATAACAATACATTTTTTCTAGGTTAATTCAATTAAGAGTAAATTTGTCCAATTTTTTGCCAAATAAATTAGATTTAACATATTAACTTGGGAAGACATCAAAGGAAATTTACTAGGTTCATTAGGCTTAGGAAATTAAGTTACAGAAAATTGTGCTTCCTTGTAATAGATTTAAGCAGCAATCTTTAGCAGTCTGCCAAAGATACACATTTCTCATACAAGTAGGCATCTTATGACCAGAAAGAGACCCTACTTATTCACAGCACCTACAGTCATGATTTAGGAAATGGAAATTCGCCTGCTTGTAAGAGATTCTGAAATACCTAGAGAAGTCAAAAGAATGGCTATAT
Organism: Numida meleagris; assembly: GCF_002078875.1. Taxonomy (NCBI): domain Eukaryota; kingdom Metazoa; phylum Chordata; class Aves; order Galliformes; family Numididae; genus Numida; species Numida meleagris. The sequence goes on from NC_034412.1 coordinate 14,000,120, forward strand.
ATATATATATATAATAACTGCACCCACACAAATCAATCAGTTGTACACTGGGGTAATTCTAAGTGAGGATACCCTGAACAACAGGAAAAAAAATAATAACAGAAAGTTACACTCTAAAGAGCAGGATGATGCTCAAGGCTGGGTGAGTACACGTGTTAGCCCTCACTCAGCAATACGGGTCCTTGGCACCAGCTCATGAACCACCAAGGCACCTGCCCCTGTGTTCCCTGGGGGCCAAGGCAGGGGGGGTTAGCCAGCCCAACTCACTCAGCACCCAGATCCAGCTCACTGTGGCTTCTCTGAAGCCTGAGATCAACCCACAACCACAGAAAAACTGCCATGGTAACAAATAGCATTAATCAGGGTATAGAGGTAAAAATTCACAGGCTGGGAGTCTTGGGACATATTCCAGAAGACTGCAGACACAACCACAAAATTTATGATAACTTACACCATACTTTACTTTAGTGTTCCCACTATGCTATTCTTGAGAATCTTCCAGTAACAAGCTAAGCCAGGTGTCCACAACATACTCTGCTCACTTCTTTCCCAAAATAGAGAATCACATTAAGGAGAACTGTTTCATAGAAAGCCACTTGTGAATGTGTTATTTCCTATTGAAAAAGAGCAACATCAATGAAATGAGAACTGGTAGGAAATAATTTTCTTGCCTTGTAAGGGGTTGAACATCAACATCTCTGCCAAACAGGCAAAGAAGGAAACCTGATCATCCCCTGGGCACATCCAAGGCTGTGACCACCCAGAACTATTCCTACTCTGGATGAGACCTAGGCTTTTGGTATCCTAGGAGAAAGAAAGTGATTACACCTGTTTTTGACTGCTTGCAGGGTGCAATACAGGAGACATTAAGATCTTTTAGTCTAGCCCCTTACCTAAGGTGGAAGAGAAGATTCTGTCTCCTCCTCCTGAAAAGGAAGGCAAAACCATGTGGGAAGTTATCTTCTAGGACAGCACTGTCAGTTCTTGTGAAATTCCATTCTAGAGGCACAAAGGTTTTCTGAAAAGCATTGCTATAACTATACCCTATTCCTATGAATAACTGATTTTTGAAAATTCATTTCTGACATGAAATTAAAATAATGGATTGAAAGTTCTCCATGATCTCTAAAATACAAGTACCTTCCACCCATTATTCTCTGTGCCGTTTTCTTCAGATAAATTGTCTTCTGTTATTGCTCTCCCAGTTAGCTAGTTGGCAATTGGATTTGCAGAAGAATGCACAGAGGACTCTAGTGGCTTATTTCAAACTACTACTGATACCAAAATAGTGCTCCAATGGGCAGCCTACGCTCCCAGAAGTATTCGTCCATGATCCTACAAATACGAAACCAACAGCACTTCATCAGATACACAATTATGATGGCATTTCAAGAAGTAGTGCAAGACATGGTTTTAAAATTCTTTATTTGGTAATAACAATAACAATTTGATGATTGAAACGTTCTGGTATGTCATACTGTCACTTGGCATAACTGCTAAACAGACAGAAAAATAAAGCTGTGGTATGTGGTATGTAGTATGCGGTAGGGCTCCTTTCCCATCCTCTCCCTCAGTACTATTTCTAAATTTTGTTAGTATTTTCAGCCCTGTTTTCACCACTGCCTTCAAGCATAGACTACCAGACATAACCAGTGACACACCTGGTGATATCTATGAATGCCTGCTTGAGGAGATATACAGAAATGGGTGGGATTTTCTGGCTTTACTCCAAATTCTGGAATTGAAAGCTGATGTTTGAGAAAAACCTGAGAAGCTACAAAGTCTGTGGTAGAACAGGAGATTATCCCTCTTAATTTTACACACAACTGTCATATTCTCAAGATGAGTGTTATTATTATAGACTGACCGCAAGGCTATGATGCCCTTACAGAAATATTCTTATAGTTAAAAGTACTTCACCATTCTAGAAAAAAGCATTTAGGGTCACTAAGGTTGTGAGACTAAATGCAACATGAGAAGAGGATCCGCTAGGAAGTCAGCCACTCAAGACAACATAAGAGAAGACCAAACTCTGGTGTGAAGTTCTGCACTTGTTTCTTTGTGCCATATTATACCTAAAAATATTCAAAAGAGTCAAAATAATACAAGCTGCTTAGCACAAGGATGAGCCTGTCAGGATATCCTAGGACATTTAACTCTCCTAGGGCTAGGATAGTCAAAATGGATCTTTTCAGTAGATGTTGCTGCTGCTAATTTCCTATACTTTTTGTCCTCTGTCTGATGACTTTGTCTGACTTATCTACTTGAAAGGACACAGGGCTGAAACAAGTACCTGGAACACATATAAGCACCATAAGGGTTTGTATAATTTGTGTCTTGTGCTTGGCAAATGAGTAATTGAGAGAGATCAGCACAAAATGAAGAGAAAGGAATCCAGCATGGGGCTGCATTTTGAACTGATCTATATTCTGGAGCTAGGCATATACAAACTGGTTGTCCTATTAAGTGATGATGGACATTTAGGCGGCTATTTAGACCAGCAGTTTCCTCCTTATCTATTGTAAAGGGAACAAGCCACTTTAATTTCTCAACTTGCATCAGATGTAGACTTCTTAGCGTCTTGCTTAAGGGATCTGGTAAAAAGGTCTGTTATTTTTCAAACAAGATCTCACAAGAAGTAGTAAACTAGCATGTGTCATCTGCATCCCTGAATTTTGTGAAAAGCTTGCTTTAAATCACTTTAAACACCAACTACATCCTGTACAAAATATCAATTCTACAGTACTTACTCCTAAAGCTTGTACAGCTGGGTCTTTGACCTTAGTGGAGCAGACGTTATAGATGGCTTAACACATATTTTCAGGATCCATGTAAATAAAAAGTACGCTATCATATTAACTTCTTTATTATTGTTCCTTGCAACAACAGTGGTTGGTTAGAGAGAAAAACAGTTCCTAAAGATTCAAATTTTCTGGACATTTTAGAGGTTTCTTAGAATACATATTGTGGTCTGTAAAACCATTCTTCGCATCTGATGAATATGCTTACAAGTCACCATCTGGAAATTATCAAAATTCACAGGAACTAGAAAATATATACACAGTGTGGTTTCATTATTCCCTACCCTCCTGCATCACCTCCCATATTTAGAAAGACAGAATCTCTTGGTTATTTATTTTTTAAAATACTTGAACAGAAGATTAAGCTCTTAGAAAGGATGACCAGAATAAAAGTATTATGACTCAAACCAGACAATAGTGCTTTTCTATCCTTGGCCATCCCCTCCCCCTTCCCGGTACCATGTCCCCATTATACAAACAAATGCCACTATCCCCACACACTAAGGTACAGGCTGTCTCACAAGATACTGTCATCCCTGGTGAGCTCAATTTGACAGTTTGCCCATGCAACTCAAATAATCTGGGGCCTAATGAACTCTTTGCTTTTTCTCTCTCTAATTATCACCTCTTTATTGACATGCATTGGGAGGCCTGATTCAACCTCCCCACTTCAGCGCTGTGCTAGCATTTTCTTTCTTTTGAGGTTTACAAAATACCTGGTATTGTCTTTGCAAAATTGACTAAAACAGTGAAAATATCATTTCAATTTGGGGCTGTCTTTAACCACATTAAAAAAAAAAAAAAAAAAAACAGTTTTCACGCAATTATTTTAGGCCTGTGGGGATTGATTCATTAAAGAAAAAAATAACTTTGTGGCTTCCATGGTTTGATGCCAGTAGAATCATTAAAATAATGTGTCTTATATTTCTTAATATGAGAAATCCCATTAACATGATACATCCACTATTACCATATTCATCACAAATTTGGTGCCAGCAATTTCCAAAGTGACTTCCATATGAAGGGTGATTAGAGAAGTAATAATTGAAATAAACATTAGTAGAGACAGTTTGATTATTAATAACCAATCCCAATGCTTCCTATGATAGCTTCAGCATGAACTGGTCTTTTCTACCTGTAAGATTTTTCTATCAAACTTCAAAATAAAGCATTAAAAGCCAAAACAGTTACTGAAGGTCAAAGAATATGGGAAAAAAAGTTTTTCTTAACAACTTTTATTTCACTCTTTAAGGAAAGACTGTATATTTCAGGTAATATGCAAAGAATAGCTTTGCTTAAGAAACTATCTCAAGGTTCTGTAAATTTTTAACAGTGCCCTTTATAAATGTTTCAGCGGCTATAGAAATGAGACAGGCCTATAAGAAGTTTAATGGGTCCCTGTTTAGCCATTTGTAATGGGGATTTAACTGCTTTGTTTGTTAGCTTCAGCCAAGGAAACAGATTACCTTCATCAAGTACTAATACTCCAGAGTCAATCTAAACTCTGCTCAGCTATGGAAAGGTATCATGGGATGTCAATAAGTATTATAAACACTAATCCAGCAAACCTGTCAGCTGCTTTATAAAAAAAAAATATCTACATCCAAGCTCCAAGTTCAACATTGCTCTTCCATGTCCAAAGCGTTAAAAAAGATTGTGATGGATCACTGGAGGCACATTTCAAAATGTAAAATATTCCAGTTGTAACTGAAACCTTTTCAGTGAAAGCAATGCTATCTGAACACCAGCAAGCTAAAGTCATCCGTTAAGAATTAACAAAACAATAATTTCAAGTCCTCAGTAATGACACAATATCCACCACTTCCATCACAACATTCTCCTCCTAGTGTGCATAGAGCCCAAGAATGAAGCAGTTACCAGCAGAGAGTAGAACCACCGCCTAGCACATCAGGACACCCAGACCCCATAGGACAAGTCAGATGTACTGCCATCTCTCCCTGAGACCAATCTGTTGCCAACAAATCTTAAAACAGTACAAAGAGACAAGAAGGAAGGTATATCCTGGCCTCCTGGGATTTACTCCCACAAAGAAGACACAGAGGCCTTGCTCTGCTCCTCTCTGCAAAGGAGGGGTGCATGCTGCACATATTTTATTTGATCCGCAGTGAGAAATGAGGAATAGGGGCAACAGAAATTGAGTCAATACCCTTAACAGAACAACTTTTCAAGGAGAAATCATGACAACCCTGCTTTTATTTTCTGGAGTATGAATTACTGTTTCTCCTTCAAAAGTTTTTTGTCCTCAAACCAGGTAGAGGAATGTTTTGTAAGCAGAAGATTCTTCCCTGAGAGCAGCTAATCCATTTGGGATGAGAGCAGCACAGCGCTGGGTGCCCAGCCAAGTCCCCTGGGCAGCAAGCTGCTGCCAAAGCTGCATCTGCCAGGACAGCTCCCAGCAGAAGGCCCGCATTGGTCCTGGGGCTGGGGCACAGGAGCAGCACAGCCTACCAAAACACCAGTCTGCTCAGCTACCCTTGTTTTCCCACTGACTTCAGAGAGCTGGTGGATGCACCTCAGCAGGCTATTAGGCTAGCAACATCACAGCACTTCAGAAGATGGAGCCCAGCCCAAGAAATTCTGTGGTACTGCTACTTGTGCTATGCATAAAAAGCAATTTCCTTCCTCCAGGGCTTTCAATCTGGTACCTTTTATGACCACTAAAAAAGAGAAAGAAAAATGAGAGAAGGAATATCTCATGTGCTTTCAACATCATTTCTGTCCCCTTGCCTACAGCAATTATTTGCTAAATATTTCTAATGCTGTTACTTTTATAAACCTGAAACAGTTCTCAGAAAGTTTGGGCATCTAGAGCAGATTGCTGTCATGTAGCTCTCATACTTACTACACATTTTGTGTTTGATAGCAATTATTCCTATAAAGAAGAATGCTTACTGAAGGAAAAATTATATGAGTTATATATGATTGGCATATGGAAAAATATAAACAGAACACTATTTGCATAAGAGTACATTAAGAGAATTTCTTTTATGTTTATTCAACAAATGTTTCCTAAAAGGTTTTCCTCCAAACTAAGCAATTTAATTTTCTTTTTAATGTTATTCTCAGTGGTTATAAACTTAATTAGCTTCTTAAGCTTCACATTTATTTGCATTTGAGATAAATGTAATCTGTTCTTAGTATAACTTTTTGAAATCAAAATATGGACTAAAAAGGTGCAAGTTTGATTAGTGGAATAGATAGTATAGCAAGTAATCATAGCAATGAGATGTTAATTGGTGTCTGGGTGGTTCTATTCATAGCAACAATAGGCCATAATAACACCCGGTGTCCTCTACTGCTCAAGAGTATTTTGCCTTCTCATTTATCATACTGACAATTATATTGTTCTTGAATTTCCTGCCTGTCTTAACAACAGAAAGGTATATAAAATGAGAGTCAGGCACCTGAGACTGTTTGAGGCAGACAAATTCAGAAGGAACATGCTATACTTTGCTGTAACTCCTGTTTGTTTCTGGAAGTTAGCAGACTAGAAGCAGTTTAATTTTTTCCATAAAATGTAATTTATTTTTTTTTTTCCTACAAGAAGAGCACGATGAGTCCCATACAGCCATTCCCTCCTTCAAAATGTGCACCTCCTGGCTCAGCTTCCACCCAACCCCTGGGCCTTGTGGCCTCAGCAGTCCTAGGAGCACAAGGGATTCAGGCACTGGAAAATGTACCCATTGCAGTCTCTCCTTTACTACATAGTAAAGCGTAATTTTCAATTTTACTCATTACTTTAAAGTGAATGTCACTCCTTTCTGTACCTTCCCCCACTTTCATGTGTGGGATTTCCAACTATGTGGTCAAATTTCCACTTAACTACCTTTAATTTGTAGTCCCCCTTTTATGATATTTATGCTATTTCGCCTACCAGTGAAGATTTCCTTACCTGGGTAATTTCATTCCATTTATACTTCTTTTTTTGTCTTCCTACCAGAAATCTGGGATTCACATTAACTACCTTCCTTCCCATTTTCTACTAATAGCATGCCCCTCAGTGAGCCGCCCATACTTCTGTCAGAAGCCTTTCTGTTTCCCTTCAGAATTTTGGTGTTTAATTCATCTGCCGGTTAGGAAAGTCACAACAGAGATAACAAAAGTCATGGGAAAAAAAAGAACAATTAATGAAATCCAGAATATACTGATTTGAGAAAGGAGAAAACAGCCTTGCAGCTTATTTGGTTTTTATGAAATGAGTGTCAGCTTCACACTTAAATAAAAAATAAACTATGGTACATAGTTCCAACTAAAGGCACGAAGACCATTTTGTTACACTGTGGGCTTCATCAATAAAAGTACAGGAACCAAGAAGTTCTTCCTATTTTCATGGGACAAGTATCTTTGATAGATGGAAACGTCCACCTGCCAAAGACTTCTAAAGATCATATCACTTTCCAATTACAATGAAGCTCTATTTAATTTCATATACAGCACTGTACCTTCAATGCCCTTTAGTTAGCCTCCTCTCAGACAAGATACTTTATTTGACTTGCAGACAGGGAAAATGCAATGGAAAAAAAGTAGGAAAGGATGTTTTTCCTCCATCCCAAGATACATTAGACTAACAGATGGAATAGATTAAATCTGCTTATCAAAAAGTCACCCCTACAGTTTATTACCTGGCTGTACTTCACAAACATATTGCAAAATCTTTCATGTATAGTCCTAAGCAAATAAACAGCCCTGCACAGCTAAATGCATTTTTGTACAGAAATCTTTTGGATTTCCAATGAAGGCAGTTTGAGATCTGCAGATTCCCACTCAAGGAACAAGACTGATGATTCAAATCTGGCAAGCCACTGATGTTTGCATCAGTGAAGCAGCCTTAAATGTTAGAAAAAACAAGGTAGAGAGGGTTCCTCTTTTCTACTTTTATTTTTCTTCAATAAAAAACAAAAAGTATTTTTAAAGAAGTTGAATCCAGAAGAGTCGCATAAACGCTACTTCTTATTATCAGAGTAAACTTTAACTTCAAGTGTTAAATCATTTTTGCAGTTACTGTCAGAGAACATTTTTCTTCAATTTGTATATTAGGAGGCATACTAACCTCACAGCTACAGTCATACATACAAAACACTTAATCTCTTGCAGCAAAGAAACAATTGACCTAGGATAGTTTTCACTACTTCTGTGAACTGCCTGAAAGCAAACAACTCCTGCATGTAAAATAGGCTCCTGATCCCCTGAAATTGATTAACTAAAACAATTACAATCAATTAACATTCTTCAAAGGGTTGCTGCAATCCAAAGAAAGAACAAAATCAGCCAGGTGACCTTTAGCATTAATATATGCCAGAACATTTACATATTAAGTTCATACTTAAAAAAAGATGACTCCAGGCCCTGATTCCAAGGTGAATAAATAAAGCTGAATATGGTGGAACAACGGGGAGCTCGGCAGCTCCAACCAGCTGAGGATGTAGCACTCCAATGTGCTCCAAGAGAAGAGTGCATCAAAGGAATGAGTAAGTATTCAATATCAAAAATTTGAAAAATGAGATACTGAACTACAACTGCACTATGCAAAAAGATGGAAAAAAAAAAAATGAAGGCCACAAAAGGACACACAGCAGATTGAGATTCTATTCACCCAACATTCCTCATAAAAAAAAATTGCAAGCACTTATTTCCTTCATTTTAAGATATGTAAAGTAATTTCTGTATAATTTCCCCACGCTTTCAAGCTAGGCCTTGCAGACTGATTACGATAAATGATTAACCGTGCCTTATATTGCCCAGTGGCTGACGCTGCACAAGGCTGGTACATGAGCACCACTCCAGCCGAGCAATAAGGATGTGCCATGAAGCTATTCTTGAATTTCTTGCTACAACCAAGAAGTAGTACAACTTTCTTGACAGCACAAAGGGAAGAATCAGTCCCTGCCCAAGGGTGAAGGTGGAAGGCAATGGTCTTTGCACAGCAATTTGCTTTGAGCAGAGAGCACCATCCCCAGTACAGGAAGACACTCAAAGTTCAGGAGTAAACTGAGGGTCAGCACACAGAATCTAAGGCATGTCGTAATTTGTATGATCCTATTTCTGTGTCAGGGCCCAAGAGGAGAACAAAGCTATAGTAACCAAAATCAATTTACTCTGAATGAGATATTCACAAGAGAGAAGGGATTGCAGTTATGTGCATTAATAAGATACTTTTAGCTTATTAAACTAAGCCTCCCCCAATTGTCCCTTTGTAGTCAAGCCATCCGGCTCAGCAGCTTGCACCTAATACCAGCCAAGTTGCCTTAATATGACCTTTTATAAGACCAAAGTCTCTTTCAAAGCATCATAGATAATTCTGCTACAAGAAAAAAAAAACCATAGGCTGGCAAGCTGAGCTGAACAAGGAGAAACATAGGTCTGCCCCTGCCCCAGAGTACGCTGCATGCTTAGTAACTGCAATGTTACAGACCCAACACACCAAACACCAGGTCTCTTTTCCTGCTTGAAGGATAGGAGCATAATTTGCTGAAAGAAAAGATCAATTGATCCAGTATTTAGATTAGTGTAGTTATACTGCAAAGACAGGCAGGACTAACATGCATGCAGTTCAGAGAAAGGAAATGCTTCCAAACTGGGCTTTCATCATTACATAAGGCTTTGGCCATGAATAAGGATTGAAATTTTTTTGTAGTTTTTTATTAGGCTTTCCCTGACAAGGTATCAGCACTAAGGTGCAATTTCTGATCAAAACCCGCTTCACATTTTTAGAACAAGCTCTAAAGAATATTTTCCATAAGACAGTGATGTCATTGTCTGTGTGTCTGTTTTCATTCCAAATGTTTTGTTACACAATTTGATTGATTTTAGTGACAAGTTAGTAATGTTACTCTTTATGGAGATGATAAAAAAAGTGAGCTAGAAAATTTTCTTTAAAGACCTATATATTTTAAAGAATTTAGTGTTTAAATTACTCGTCAGAATTCTGCTGAATGTTATATTTCTACTTTAAAATGTACTGAAAGTTTACCCCTTTCTATTAAATTTTGTAGGACCTCTAAAAAAGAAAATATGTTCCCTTACATTTCCAGTATAAGCTTAAAATTATGACTGAACATTAAAATATCCTTGAGCTTTCCTCAGAATTAAAATGATTTGCGCTAAAGGTCAAAACTCACTGAACTAGAAGAAACATTTCAATTAATGGATAAAGAAATTTCTGCAAGATTAATGACCACCAAGAACTACAGATTTGTTACAAGTTTATCACTGGTCACACTGACCTTATGTCTTCACACTTCACTTTACTGGCTCTCACACTTACACCTTTAACTGTCTCTATCTTCATTAGCAAGTGAAAATAACAGACTTCCATGATAAGTTCTTCTCCATATCTATCAAGAAATATATTCTTCGGGAATAACTGAAGCTATCCTTACTCTATACACATACACTGCTTTTGCACATACGTTGACAGGAAAAGGATAAGGTGAAACACTGTGTCTGATTTCTTTTGTATAGCATCATATAAAAGAAAGCAGAAAATAATTCTAATGAGGAAATTCTAAAACACCACATATCTGTTGTAAGCTGCAATCCATGTAAAACACAGCCACGACAACGAGGCTTGTAATTAAAATTCCTTGAGTTGGAATAAAATCTCGTTTCAGGAGTGATGTTTCATGGGATGGCAGTATATGCAGAACACTTTTTTTCCAATATATATATATACACATATATATTTAAGATGGATAGAATACAGAGCAAATCTGTGGTGAACTCTAGAGCCTCACTGTAGCAATCTTCCTGGTTAGATTCACCTTCCACACAGATCATCAGATCATTAAACCAACTTCTGAAGAGGATCTCAGCTGAGGGAAAGCCAATCCTCATGTCTTTATCAAGACATCAGTATCCAGGTTGAGTAACTGGAAACAAGAGACTTCAGAGAATCTTCAGCCTGGAAGGTCCTGAGCCCACTGCAGCGCCCAGGCCACAAAAGCAGAACTTGCAGAAAGCATCACACTTTTGTCTCCTCCAAAGCTGTTCCACCGACAAAGCTGCTGTGCATGAGTTAGGCATATATAATGGATAAAAATGTAAGAATACAGCACAGGTTCAAGTGTCTGTATCACTCAGTAGAAGCTGTATTGCATGCTACTGAATTTACCCAAAGTACTCATGAAAAGTGGATGAAGTTTGCAGCACGGTGCCTCTCCTCATTGACACAACTGAGATTGGGCAAACTAGAAAAACAAAATAATTGCTTTGTGTCTATGAAAAATAGATTATTTTTTATTTACTAACATACAAACTAAATACTACGGGAATAAAAAAGATGAAAATACAAGACAATCTATTGCTGTTTAAATTCAATATATTGAACAATGGCAGAAAAAAAAACTGTTTTCAATAGACAACTTTCAATAAACCAAGAGCAGCTGTAATAAGCAAATACATTTCTGATGGTCTGAATAATGAATAAGATGCAATAGAAATCTTAAAGGGACATATTTTCTTATAGAAAACTATGCTATTTGCCATCAACAGCACAATTAATTCAGATGAGTCAAAGAAGTTTTCATTATGTGAATTGACAATTTTTTCACCACCTCTATAATTCCATGTAAATTACAGGCACTAAATATAAAACACCACAAGAAACAGTCATGGTATCATATACTGTAATTCCAATAGATTCGTAAACTGGGGAACAAGGGATAATCTTTATTTTCTGGATTCGAATGTACAAAGATCTTAATGTTATAAGGGTTGTACAACTATTGCCTAAGAAACAATTCTAAATTCTAAACTGTTTTCATTTTTACTTCAGAATTCACCTCATTCATTGAAATGTTACCTCAATATCTATTAAGGTTTTGCCTTGAGCAAAGAATTATTGGGCTTTTTGTTTTATTTTGTTTTTCATTTTTACATTTAAAAGCTGTCTGCTGCTAAAATGAAGCTATTTAATCCCTTGTCATCACATGGCCATAAAAATTGCAGGCAGACAGAAGTTAGCAATGGCTGCTTCACAGGCCCCACAGCAATGCATGGTAACAGATTTTCAAAGCAGTTCAAAGAGTCCAGTTTCCATCTGTGTTTGGTGAAGGGTGCAAAAACCTTGGGGCCATCTGAAAACTCTGCTTCATCTCTAACACTTGGAATAACAAAGGTGTTATTTTTCAAAGCCACATTCTCCCCTCCTGGGGTGGCTCAGCAGATATAGTTCAGGGAAGGTGGGAAACTTCAGAGTAGATATTCTCCTTCTAGACTTTGCCTCCTTCAGGGAGTTCTTTTGAGGATGTCACAATGGTGGCCTATATAACATGGGTTACTGCCAGCAGAGGCCAACAGTTAATGAACCCTATAGACAAATTCTTTCTTCTGATTTCAGTACAAAAATCTGCAGAAAAACAGCATCTATGTTCCTCCTACACACCCTTCTCTTCAAGCCCAGGAGTGTTATTTGATCAGAAGAAAGTAGAGGGTGCTCTACACCCATTGTACAACTCCAAATTGTGCAAAGGTATCTTTTACACCCAGCTAAGCAAGCTTTGCCAAAGAAAACAATGGGAATGCATTAACAAAGACGACGATTAGTTTGCTTTCTGCTTGTTAAGTAGCCAGTTGCTAATCTGCACCTCATTTTCATACACAGGGCAAGTGTTTTTCTGATGTTTATTTTCACTTTGCAGCTGTATAAAGTCAAAATAGATAAACCAAAAACTAACTTGCTAATTATTTGCTAGGCATTTCCTGTAATATTGCTCTGTTAACCTTCTGATATTGCATTTTTTTTCTGACCGAGTATCACACAAACACATACAAAAACAGAAATATGGAGAACAAGTTAACCAGAAAACACTGATATGCATATGCAAATGGAAAAGCAGTAACTGCAAGAATCTCCTTAAAACAAAGATAGTTCTGGGTAATAAAGGCTTTTGAAATGTAAAAAAAAAAAAAATCCAACTCTAGGCATCACAGAACAGGAAAGATTCTTCAAAAGCGTTTTTACTTTGCACAAATGCTGCAATACATATACAATATCTCTGTTTATATTGGTCTAGATGCTCACTTGGTGTCATATCAAAGTCTCAGAAGCCCGTTTCAGTATATTCACATCAGTTTTGATGACCCTTGATTCAGCTGACTTCTAACCTAGCCAGGGTTGTGGTCAGTATAATTTCATGAGGTCGACAGAAGCGCACATCTAGCTTAATATTTCTGCTAGAGTCTGGGAAGTACTTCTGTATGGAGGCGTTGGTGAATGGTTTTGACTTCTTTCGTATGCAAGTATACATGTCATGAAACAGTGTCCTCAAGGGATTTTGCTTGATTTATAAAGATGTGTTTCCCCCTATGTAGGTTACTTGCTGATACCCACTACAGTAATATTTCAAGACTGTTTTGAGTATTGCCTTCTTAACTAGTTCAGTTTCTAGAATTGGATTCATCTTTAATATGCTTTTCCATATGTCCCCTGAGACTCCTTCTTCCTTCTCCTTAAGTCAACATGATTATTTTTTAGTCCTATCTATTCCATTAGTGTTATGCAAATCATTTCAGTGAAAATAAAGCAACACAAAATCAGCATGAAAGAGCTCTGTTCCAGGGTCCCTGCCTCTTTTGCAGTGCTGAGATTGGTGGGTGGGTGTGCAGATGATGGTTCTTTTTGGGGAGGAGGTGTAATGCACCATCTGTTCCCACTGTTGGTAGGAATCAAAGTGGAAGAGAACATAACTACTCCACATTCACACAAGCTTTCCAAGAGCCCATGGCTTTTTTTTTATATATATATTTGAATGTAATTCCATGTCTGTCACTGCCTATGGGGACCCACATTGTCCACAGGCACTTCTTTCTTTGTTGTGAGGCTCCAGGCCTCATGTATTTGTTCAAAGCTTCTCCTGAGGCAATCGCTACCCTGACTTGCATCATGTTGCTTCCCCTCTGACATCATTGTTGGTGAGAGCAGAGACAAACTGGTCCTAAATCCTATGCTAAAAGGTATTATTTTAAGATCAAGTATTAATTCCACATAGTTTTACCATTAACATTAGATTTTAGGAAATGCTTAGATCACAGTTGGAAGGATACAGTCCCCAAACAAAAACTAGATTGTTTCCTTTCAGCCTGTGCTTTGCTATCTTTGTATTAATCATTCTATTATTCTGAGCAATTTAAAGTTGTAACTCAGCAAGCATCGGGTAACAGCAATTCTGATTTCTGAATAAAGATAGTTGGTTTTGGCTGAAGTCTTTCTAAGACACTGTAAGATTTTAAAAGACACAAGGACAGAAAAATTTGGTGTAATAGAAGATTGGGCTATTCTCCCTGCTTGTGCACAGGCATTTTTAGGACATCTTGACTGTCCCTGGCATAGAACATTTGATGTGCAGGAATTGCTGGGGAATGGGGAGCAATGACATTTTTGTTGGGAAGGAGAGTACTTTGAAGTTATGCATTGTTCTGTCTCTTCTAGTTTTATACACTCCCCATCACCATGGTAACTGACTGCTTCAGTGAAAGAGGAAACCTGCTTGGAATTTGTTTTTGAGAGTCATGCATGTACTGTTACAACAGCAGTTTCTGACTAAATTATTAATTTCATGTCATCATCTGGCTTAGCTAAGCTATGCAAACTTGCAGCAGCTGAGTGGCTATCCCCAGCAAGAATTTCTGCACTATGTACAGGTTGAAAGGAAATCACGTATTTAAGCAGAGTAAGAATAAATATTGCAATAAAGTATGCTATTAATCTAAAATAACATGATGTGGATTTTTATATCTTGAACTGTTATCTATTAGCATAGATATACCATGACCATTTTTGAAGGTTGTCACTTCAAGGTGAAACATCCAGGTTTGCTGAAAAATATTTTGTGGCATAGCAATCATTGCTTACCGTGCTTCAAATATTTTTAGACTCCAGATACATATGCTATATATTTAGAAATCAGTAGTTAAATCATATAATATATATTAGCATCTATATCTGTATAGATATATAGATATATGTATAGATAACAGCTCCTAGTGGGTAGAGAAAGTTACAAAGAGATGTTCTTTTCAAAAAGGAAACACAATAAAGATCAAATTATCAGGGCTACATTGGCATGTAAAATCTTTACACACTGAAGTACTAGTCACTGCCCAGTGGCTTGGGCGAATACATTTTAAACTTATGTACATGAGGTGATGCATCTAAAATCTCTGTCAGGCAGTCTAAAACTTCATTTCCAGCTCTCAGTACCACTGCGACCCATGGAAAGTGGGAAACAATGTCTAACATTCACAGACTAACAGAGATATAAAACCTATGTCTTCCTGCAAAAATTTTATAAAATCCTTCTGCAGGGAAATGCCCCTCGTGTATTTTAATGCTCCAGGTACTCTAACATTTACAGTGAGTTAATAGAAAAAAAAGTAAATGTTTTATGCTTCCCTTCACACTCTCTCATAAGGTATCATCATAAAAGTACGAAAACTATTCTGTTAAGGTAAGGTGTGCCATTTACTAGGCAAAGAATTTTCTTTATGTTGCAATAGTTGTACATATGACAGTAAATTGTCTCCACACATTAAGCCTCTAGACATTAAAAAAAAAAAAACACTCCACATTCATTTTTATGCCTCTTACCAAGGGATGTGAAGGCTATGAAGTGATCATTTATGCATAGGTTTCAGCAAAATCCAGCCCTATGCATATACAAGTAATACATACCCAAGGAAAAGTAGCATCCATATGTTGTATTGAGCCACTATCACATAGGGTCACAAACACAACAGACATTAAAAAGCAGACAGTATATGCATAAATTGAATGGGCAATTAGGCCTGCACCTTTTATACAAAACCACTGGTTCTTTCTTAAGCAAAAATACATGTTTGCTTAATTCAGATGTCTGCCCAGCAACTGTCTTGGGGCTGGAGTGCATACAGGCAAAATTTCACCCAAGTTTTCATCAAAATTAGCTGGTGTCTTTCAGGTCCATTGATACTACTGTGGCTGCAGCTCATATAGGGGTGAGGCAGTTTTTCACTATGCAGTTCTGAAAGTGCCAGGGTGGCAAGTGCTAACAGAAAATGCAGGCTGGGACACCAAATGCTGAAACTGTCAATACACATTGAGTTTGATATCAAAAATCTTCAGCATTTGATACTCAGCAATGGATCTAATACCACTTTAGTCATGTACGTACAGCCATATCCATATAGACATCGTTTTAACAGTTAACAGCATTAGATTTTTAAGACAATTCTCTGTTTAAAACTTTTCCCATTCTTTGCAAACCCAATTCCCATTTTTTAGGGAGCATTAAATTGATCGTTTTTAACTAGTAAGACAGATTTCTACTCATTAGTAAGTACTTAAATACTCTCTTGAAAGAGATTAAAAGTGCTACCAAAATGCAAAAAGAAAAAAAAAAAGGAAAAAGGCTCTGTAAGTGTTAATGTAAAATTGAAACACCATGACATGGAGGCAGGGCTTGGCTTCCTCTAGCTATGCACACCATCTGCATCAGTCCAGAGCCACATAACCATGTTACTACCAGGGTACACCAATCTAGATAACCACTGCTAATGGGTTGGCATGTTCCAGTGCTACATTGCGCCATCATGGCCACGTGTCCTCGAGCTGGAGTAGATCTGCATCTAGTTCAGGAAACAAATATAAGAGATCACATCCTTCTGCACTTGCAGATGTGCCTGCTGTGCAGAGTTGCCCTTAGATCAAGAGATACTTCATTAGTAGTGAAGAGGTAATATTAATAAAGCTCACTGATGTTTAGAGTTAAGAATTCAGCCTTTGGAGGTTGTTTTTGACTACTTTAACGTCCTCTGATGCACTGACTGTGTTCAATGTACAGAAAGACACATGGCCTAATTTATGCAGAAAGCATTAACGTACATAATGTTTTCACCTATTAGTAGGTTTCTTTTCTGCATGGATCTAGACTAAATCATCCTGTAAAGCACAATCCATTTAAAACAGACTACTTAGGTCTCATAAGCACATACTCATTATATACATGAATTATGCTATAGGTAAAGCTACAAACACTCAGACCTAGAGATTAAGATGGCGTGACTGTATTTAAATTACAGTTTGAGAACGTCCTTTAATATGCGTTTTGAGGGTATTTTCTCCATCCTCTTTGAACCTACACAGTTTAGGGTGGGCACACAGAGGAGATTAGGATGACCAGCCCCAGAAGAGAATCATCTTCCCTGTGCTGTTCCCCAGCAGTCATCAAACTGCAAGATTCCATCTGTGCTATGAAAAGATCAGCTAAAGCAGATTTAACTGATTAGCAAAGCACCCTATCTGTAGGAGGGCTCTGTGCATGTCCTTCATGCACCATCTGATACTCGCAAAGAAAGCCTTATGGTCCAAATTCAGCAGCTCTGCCTGGGGTTGGAGAGCAGTTTGCCCCCAGACAAACAGCTACACGTAGCTCATCTCAACTGGAACATTTTCATGCTTGAATTAGACAGTTGTAAGCAGATTGTTGAAACAATTACTCCATCAGTCCCAGAGAAGAAGAGAAAGATTTGACCATTTTGCCTTTATCAAGAGAGGTGCAAGGGAATGCCACAGACTTTCATTTAATGTGTCAGCAGATGCCTCTTCTTGTCACATGACACTCAGTTTGATGGAGCTGTGTTCCGTTCCAAGATGTCTAATTCCACTAATAATAATCCCCTGTAATAGGCTCATGTCTTGAGCAAGAACCATTAATCTGACTCCCCCACCTCCAATTCTGACCAGCAGTCAGGGAATCTCCACCCCTCCATCACTGAGCTACAGACTGTGTCAACAGGAATTAAGCAGGCAGCCGTGGCACCAACTGCTGCAATCCCTAATCTTTGTCCCACAAACATCTCAGCTTTTTTATAGATGAGTAAGTGCCAGAGGACACCACTGATGCTACTTCCCACCATCCGTAAGTCATAAAATTACCCTTACAGCTCACAAGATTACCAGTCAGGGCAGGGAGATTTTTCTGTTTGGTCAGCATACTTTCCTACTCACTTTTGTTTTTAGTATATAGTAAACTATATACACTGTGTGAGTTGCTGATACACTCAGGAATCAAAGTGATATACTTTAGACCCCTGAATATAAACATTACCAATTTTGTTTTGAAACTGAAGCACAAAAAGAAATTGAGAACCACCTGTGAAGATGAATACTCCTGTGTCACAGTGCAGCATGAAGGAACTCTACCTGATTAGATGTTATGGGAGGCAGCCTCCTATTCCAACAGGAGTGCAGTTAACTAATCCTAATCTTTATTCCTGTCCCTTCCCCCTCAGTGCTCCACCCCCAAAAATAATGATAAAAGGCCCTTAAAACATTTTAGAAAGCAACCTTATACTTATCTAGTGCTATTCCTCAGGAGTTGAAGACAAGAGTTATACATAGAAAGTCACTCTTCTTGCATGCTTCCTTCAAGTTGTCCCAAAGCAAAATGTACCTAAAAGATCTGTTCGCAATATAGAGTGGTGCGGAATATTCTGACTCACCAAATTCATCCTGCATGTTGCATGGCCACACCATGCAAGATGGTTTATGCACCAGCAGCCACGTTAAGGTGTTCATGATCTAAGATGTTGCTACTGCTTCCAAAGAGAGCAATGAGAAGAGGGCAAGATGGCTCAACATCTCATTACAGAGCACATCCAATAAAATAAGCATTCACAGAGCCACCGGTAACTCTTGATGTTACCGTGACCAGCTGTCACAGGTACCACTGGAGAGAAATGGTTTCAAATATATATGATGAGACAGAAAATCCTGGAAAACATGGATATTGTCAAATCCTACTGATTTAGGTGACGACTCTCATCTCACATGACCAGAATAAGGGCACATTTAGTTTTATGGGAGTTTTTTGAGATCAAAGAAAAGGCTGTCCATGATAAGAAAACACAATTCTGGAAAACTATGGAAAAGATTGTGCTTTGCAAGTTCATTCTACACTAATATTTAAAGTATCTTGCTCTAGAATATTTCTCTCTGCAAATTGAAGCCAAATATACATGAAGTCTTAAGAAGTTAAACATATGACATACTTTAAAACAAAATGAAAAAGCAGGATAAAGTGCAGCTTCCATTGAAATGTAGCTGAATTCCATATTTTCCTCATAACTGCGTATTAAGCACCAAACATGGGCAGCTAGGGGAACTGGTTTACAAACATATCATTACTGCACTATGATATTTACTGTCGTAATAGTAGACAGTCATTTCCCTTAAGTGAAATTAATTACAAACCTAGTTACCATGGGTGCTTTATGTGCAGGTTTTGTTGGTTTTTTTTGTTTTTTTGTTTTTTTTAAGGGCACATCATATAAGTGTGGAAAAAAGTAAAGAATCGAAATCTGTAAGGATAGATGGAATTCAAAAAACAAGAAAGGGACTTGTATCACAGGTAGCATCTGTATTAGCTATCCTGAACTGTAGGCAAAGGAATGGTATGTTACTGTTCATGGAATTGCAAAGGTTAGAAAAGACCTCTGAGATCATCTAGACCAACCCTCCACCTAGCACACCTACCACCAATATTGCCCACTAACCCATGCCTCTAAATACCACATCTACCCTTTCCTTCAACACCTCCAGAGACAGTGACTCCACCACTTCAAACTGGTCTGATAAAGAAAAATAAACTTGTCAAGAATACCTTCTGATTAAACACTGGTGTTATAGGCATGCCTTGTAACTCAGTTTAGGATGACAGTACATGTTTATATGGTCAGTCTGAGATGGATGAGCTGTAAACCCCTAACAGAAAAGCTAATTTTCACTTCTTAGGAGTCTGGGAATGTTGATGTTTGAGAGAAACAAATTTTTTCCACCCTAGTTTGTCCCATCTTCTATCTTCAGCACATTCTGTTGCTAGGGGGAACACCACGGCAGTGAAACATCATTTTTGCTGCATACAATATGCTTTTCAAGGGTTTTATTCCATTTTACTTATCAAACTCAGAAGCCAACTATCGATCGTACTGAGACCTTATGAGGGAAGATTAAAGCATTCCAACATGCTTGTCTACAGGTGTGCCATGTTGAATTATGATCTTCGCATAATTTATAGAATGAAAAAGTTGCACCAAGAAACCAACTGTTAATCAGTGTATAGGCACAGGAAATCAATCTTTGATTCGTGTATGCACAAATCCTGTTTACTTGGCCACATTAGAGAACAGACGGGTGTTCTGGAATGGATTCTTAGAAATGATGGATGTAATTGTCAAAACTGCCAAGGTCAATGTATAATGTTCAAAAAAGAACCAACTCATTTCAAGCACCTTCCATTTATCATTCATGCAATTTGACCCCCAGTTCTCTTTGTAATAACATAGTATGAGGGAACAACTGCTGTGTTCATTCCTATATACTCCTGTGGACCTTTAAATATCATGCAGGTCACAGCCTTTCTAGAAGACTGAGGACATTTGTACATAACTTTTTTCCACTCTGAAGTATGTTGAAGCTATTAGATGAGGCCTGACTTTAATAAGAGTAAGTTTACTTTCTATGAAACTGTTATGCTGCAGTACTATGTACATTTGAGTGGAACTTGTTGCCGAAATTCATTGTTTTTTTTCCATTTAAGAAATGCACATTTATTTATAATAAGTTTTGAAAAACATACCAAATGAGTTGCTTTTCAGAACTGGGATGTCCCTACCATTGATGATGTATCTTAGTTGCTTAGCATCATGCTGTGGAATATAAGCCAACACCAAATAATGAGGGTTAGAGAAAAATTGTCCCTGTGGGCAGGTTAGCCCATAACTCAGCCATTTCTTTTAAATACCAGCCTTGGTCAGAGTCAGGATAACAAATTAAGGGGAATGGCCTGGTGCTTTGCCTTAGCATTTATATTTAATTATCTGGAAGAATTAATAGTGTTCTAATTTTCAAAATTAAAGGCAGCAATTGTAAATTTTCAGGAATTTTAGTTAAAAAATGGTATTTTAAAATTCCAGAATCTCAAAATTGCTATTTTCTGGCATTATTTTTCATATAGGCAGACGAAAGAAGCATGCTTCTGGCATTTTTTGTTACTGCTGTGTGCACTTTTGTTAGTTGAATCTGTAATTTTCATCACTTTTCTTTCACAAATGATTATACAAACTAGCAGAGTAAACCTGGAAATAGATAGTCAGCAGGTATGGAGAACAGGACTTTGTTTCAACATTACAGATGGTTCACAATTCTTTTTTGAAATTGAATATAGCCATAGCATCCAGTATGTTTTGCTAGAGCATGAGAAGATAACTAGACTGTATGCTTTTCAAAGAACCTACTTTGGTTTATATCCTATTGAACAATTAAGAACCATGCTAAGTGTGAGAGCAATAAGACCCAGTAGATACAACTGAATACTCTATGAACAGTTGGCAACAAATAGCTTTACGAAGGAGGTAGAGAGGCCTATGACTGTCAGGCACAGGAATAACTTCAATAACATTCTTTAATCAGTGAGAAAGTGTGGATAATGAAATGTGATTGTGCACAATGCCCCTACTCAGGAAAGCATCCTTTAAACAGAAACTTAAATAATATTTAATAAATTTTCCTATATTCTTACACTATTATCTTCTAATGAAAACATAACAGCCAGCCATTCACATCTGTTGCAATGTCATATCTTCCCTAAATAGAGGACAAATGAACTCCATAACCATATGACAATGTAATAGAGTGTGTAGGTGGTTTGCATAATTGCTTCATTTCTCATAACACTGAAATAAGTCAGTTACTTGTGGATGGAGAAACTGTGACATCAGCTTGAATGACAGAAAGATACATGGATGGAAAAGCAAGTGTCTGCAATAGCAGAAGATTGTTTTAAGATTTTCTTATCATCAAAGAATCGTTTGAGTTGGAAGGGACCCTTTTGTCTGACTTTTGTACCTCACTGCTGATCCATAATCTCAGATTCTTGAGATTACAGAGTTTCCTACTCAAGAAGTCACTTTCTACAAAAACACTCTTTAAAACAGGATAAAATCTTTGCTATCCACAGGAAACAATCTCCAGAAAAATTATGTGATAACTTCAGCTTATCTGGTCAAGAAGTCTTTGGAGGGAATTAGGAAATAAAAGGTTCTGTTCCCAAGGAACTTCAAAAATATAGTAGGGAGGAGCAGACAGCTCATAAGATCTCCACATTCCCTCACAGAATCAACATAGTTGCTGAGGGCAAGAAATCAGCAAAGGGTTTGAAATGCAGGCTACCATGGGATGTCAGTCGTCTCCCTTACAGATATCAGACATTTATCAGACTTAAACATGACTTATTTAAGCATTTCACCTGCCAGGAACCCAGCTGATGTTCTCCCATCGATCCACCACAACAGGACAATTGGGGGACTTGCTCTAAGTCCTCCAAGTGCCAGTGTGGAGACATGGATGTCTCACACAGGGGGTATACGAGCCCTATATCTTGTTTGGAAGAAATAGTGCTGCATAGATACAGTGGAACACCTGTCAGGCAGCTCTAGCTTGTGTTTTGGAGCTGGCTTATGCCTGTCTGCTGAGGATAGATGCGGTGCTGGCATGCAGAGGTCTGTGCACAAACAAGCTCATATGTACACGCTTTTGTAGCAAATTAACATGCATTATCGTAAAACCTTTTGATGACTTCAGAAGAAAAAATGTGAGAATATACTTTGTGATCAGTACAAAAGGGGATGAATTAATCTGATTAGTTTTCTAAGTCTTTACACCCTATTGCTTTTTCGGCCAACTTGATATTCAGGTGTAAATCCACTGTAGAGACCAAAGCATGCTTTGTAAACAGCAGCAGCTTTGAAGTATAACCCATGCTGCAGGTGGAGATCAGGCAATGCTGCTTTTGTACATAAATTTCAGGCAACCAGTCAGACATAATTTTAAAAAGCAGTAAAGGAAAGTGTACAAATTAGCACTCCTGATGAAGCTACTGGTTGTACCTTTCCAATGCATCATGACATCAGGCTACAGCAGGCCCTAGCCTCCACACGTGGAATTCATCAGGAAGAACCAGTGGCAGCAACTAATCAGTAACCACAAATACCAGGGACGCCCGGAGGCAAGATTGCACCCCTGCAGATATGCTACACAACACTGGATAACAGGCACGCTAATGATGAGGGCTCATGCTTAGGTACTAGATATGACCCACTTACTTGCCTTCAAATTAGATCACGTAAGCTTGGAGTGCAAACCCATGGAGCTATTTCATTAGAGAGGTTATCCATGCTTCAGGTGCCAGTCTTGCAGTATGAGGACAGTGACTGTATATTACTCTGGCTATCAGTACCCTTCACACACAGACAGTGGTGTCAAAAGTTATCACTTGCAGATAAGAACTGTGAAAGATGTGAATACAAGTGTCAAGTTCTCTCTCTAGAGTGCAGTGCTCATCCACTGAACATGCATATATTGCTGTACCTCAGAGACTCAGTATATGGGAACAGAAGCTGCTTTTCTATCTCACCTTCTTTACATCTGCTGAGTTATTATTATTCAGCTTTTGTAGAAGGAGGAAGTTTTAATGCTTGTTGGCCCTGCTCCAACCAGCATAGCACCAGCACTTTACAAAAGAACAGGTGACTTAGCAATCAGGATGCTACACTGGGACACAAGGGCCCTGCCTCGAGGTATTCATTGCGCTGCTCAGCTGTGAGATACTGGGCAAGGCTGCCCCAGACCCTGTGCAAGAGACTGAATGGCAAGATTTCTGTACCAGAAAGGGTATTGTGCAGAAACTCTGAAAAGCTTGGACTCTTTCTTTGAGATCAGAGTTTTAACTTTGTACAATCACATCCAGCACAAAGCAATTATTATATATCTGTTAGAAGTGTGCAAGACAATGCTCATCTGATGCATGATGTGATCTTTACCCCGCTGAAAAATTTAATTTAATCTAATCTATAAATCAACACAAAACGGTATTGGAGAAGAAAAGCTGCAGGAAATGCGATGACTGTCATTAATGAATTGAGCTTTATGTGCAGGATGCACACCCTCCCAACTGTACAACTGTACCAAAACAGAGCTATCTACAGCTGTATACCTATTTAATTGAAGCAGCACAGAAATACAATCATTTTGTTAGAAGGAGAGCTTCTGTCGGATGTCAAAGTTGTTCTTTCTTCTGCTTAAGTCATCCAATTCCTAAAAAGCATAAACAGGATATCCTAATAATCTTCAGATGTACAATTCCTTCAAAAGTCTCCTACTATTCCCAGCACTTCCCCTCATTTGCAATTGGAGCAATTTTTAAAAGGCAGAAATTCCTGTTTCATAACGATCTGGCTATAGCACAATAAAACATGATTTTACATTTTTATGATGCAAATGTGGTTGATAAGTACTCCTTTCTTGTACAAGCAAGGCATGATTTCATATTCACTGTTTATCAACCAACATACGAAGGAAGCAAAAATATAATTTTTTTTTTTTTGCTAACATTGTTGGATAATGCAGGCTGTATTACTGTAAGCTTCTGCAAAACAGACCAAAGGGATGGTAGCGTCAGAACAGAAAACGGAAGAAGAAAGTCAGCTTTGAAGTCTACCTATACATCTCCACTGCACTGCCAGCTCTGAGCTCGTTTTGAAATCAACAAAGATGATCACACAAAATTCGAAGCAATCAGACACATTGCTACACGGAGACTTCACATCAAGTTTTCTTTTTTGCATGGGAAAGTAAAAACCCTGATGTTCTGAGATGAGGACTACAAGCAAATTAGTTACATCTAGCATATAATTAATGTTCTCAGCATTTCAGCAAAGATGAACACTTTGAAAACTTCTAGAAATGTAGGGTTATTTTCGCAAATGTATAGTATGAAAACCTGTCATTTTCATGCAGAAGTGACAATTTTGAAATCTTCACAGATGTGCTGTTAAAGCTATTAATTTCTCCAAGATGATCAAGAATGCTTTACTCAGCTGTTCTACCAACATTAGAATAATAACAAATCAAATCAAGTTCTAAATTACAATACCTCTTGTACTTGGAGCTGCTATTTTTGTTTTACTTTCCATGCTTTGAATCATGATTTTAAATGAGACAGCAGCTAAAAGATAAAAGCTTTACAAATGCTTGAGTAAATGAACAGGACAGTGGGCAATCCAGTTATATTTAGTAAGCCATGATATCTCAAGAAGAAGAGAGCTCTAGCAGGTCGTAGCCTTCTTGTGAGAACACCTGGATGTTAACATCTGGGAGAGCGGGCTTCAATGGAAAGGAAAATAACTTGAATGAGTTACATCTGACAGTGTGTCATGCAGAGGGAGACGGTGAAATAGAAGACTGTACAAGAGTCAAACATGCTCGGTTCAATACTTGCTTACTGGAACACAATAGATTTTAAGATTTGATAATCTGCTATTCAAGACAAATTCACTGTTACGTAACCCAATAAAATACTTGGTTAACAGCATCGCATTCAGCCCAAGACAAACAAAGCTACTGTCAATATTCCTTTTAATTAACCCAATAGTATTAGCTGCTTATGACTTCATTCCCCTTGGTCCCAGTGGGCAACCTGAAAGGCAATTCTCACTATTACTTAGCTCCCATGGTGTAATCCACAAGAGGCTGTCAGCTTGCCACGGCTTGTGACCTCTGACCCAATCACTTTCTTCCTTTTAACATTACTACCTTTGCACATTTAATGAACTTTGTACACGGTTAAAGAGATGTCAGCACAGAGAAACGATGGTTCCTGCTGAGAAAGGCTCCATTGTTTCTATAAGTCTAATTGACCTTTCACATCACAGAAAACGAGGAAAAAAATCAATATAGTTACTTAGTCACCAGTCCAATGCTATTTTTTATAATTAATATGCTAACCACATTGCTTTTGGAACACTGACACCCAAACACCCCTTGATGTACAAAAATGAATTCTCATTAATAACCATTATATTAATCACTGTTGCCCAGAACTGGAACCTGACTGCGAAATCCCCTGGTGGAAATTGCTATAATCGTTCAAACTGCAGGAACGAATATTTTTTTTTTCCAGCATAATTACTGCTGTCTTCTTATTGAAAAATATCCATTAGATGGCAGCTTTTAGTTATGTAAATCAAGTTGATTTAATTTTTAATTCTTACCATTTATATGACATTGCACAAGTAAAGATCTTTGATAATTTAAATGATTAGCTGAACAATTATTAAAGCAACTTGCAGCAGTTCAAATATTCATTTAGTTACTAGAAGAGACATACATCATTAACTTCCAATTAAAAATAAAGTTGGAAAATTGTAAATGCTGATACAATAAAAAGTATACTTATGTTCTTGTCAATAAAGTAGCGTACCACTGTGAAAATATTGCTCTAACTTCGGCTGAAAGCAGGCAGTTCATCTAGTACCAGCTTTCTGCAGCTGTTCCATGAGTGAGGAGGCAGAAATCCTCTTACGTGTCTGAAAGCCATTGGGAAGAGGCATCCAATAGCAACACAGCACTTGTGCTGCTCCCCCAGTCCTCCTCCAAGAAGGGGACACAAACCAGCTGCCAGCTCCCTGTGCCCACTCAGCTTCAGACAGCAATTCAGGCAGTACCCTGCTCCACTGCCTGCCTTGTGGTTTCTAGACACTCCACAATTTTTCTGCCTGGTCTTGAGCATATTTTTGTATTAAAGCATCCAGAGCTGGCCAGTAGGCATCTCCACTCCCATCTGGGCTCAAAGTAAAGCATGTTCCTGCCTCTGTCCCACACCTCACCCCACATCAGCAGACCCCTGAGTTCAGTACATGCCACAGCACTGTTACTTTTCCAGTAGAAGTATTGTGCAAAAAAAAAAAAAAAAATTGCTCACTTCTATGCAATAGTCCAGTGGCATTTGTAGTCAGCTGGCATTGATATTAAACTGATATGACTGACTACAGCATAAGACTGTTCATAAATTTTCTTATTACTGATATTTTTGGATTTTGACTGATCATAAAACTTCATACTGTCCAGAGATTTCCATCCACTGAAGAGGAAAAGGAACTCCTGAAATTCAGAACTGGTGATTTCCAACATATTACCTTATCTTCCTACATACATGGCAGGCTATATCTATATTCAAACATTTTCCTAACATTCATCCTTCAAGCACTAGAGCAAGATAAAAATGGTAACATACCCTCATATTTAAATTCTCACATGGGTACCTTGACACCTGTTTTGAAATGGAAGATGAAGTTGGGCATGAAAACAAGCACAGGTTAATGAAAAGAAAACTGTTTTTCAGGAAAGTCTTAGAAGAAAATCAGAAGAGATCAAATGAAACCTAGGACTTCAGTGACCTAATTTCTCATTGTAAACCACCTGCGTACCCACCCTTGTAGACTACTAGCGCCTCTTGAGCCTGTACACCTAGATGGTGAGGAATATCTTTTAAGATTATTTTTAACAGTTAATTGTCTCTCCTCAGTATCAAACACTATTCTAAACACTCGGCTTAGCTGTTTTAACACTTTAAGATATTTGGCTTTAGGGAAAATAGTTTTTTAATAGAAAAATTTTATTTCTGGAGAACTTTAGCAGGAATGTTACAAGTTGAATACAGTTCTTTAGATAACTATTATCAACATGTGGAGGATAACAGCTCCACAAAGGGAAGAGACAGTATGAGCTGCTACTGTGTCAATTAAACCCCCACATTCATTATGCCCATGTCCTTTTCCTACCCCTTTCTTCCTTGGTGGTCTTCTGATATTTTTCTTAATACCAGCAGCCAAAAAGAAAAAAAGAAAAGATACTAGAGGCAATTTCTTTAGTACAGTCAGACAGACTTTTTTTGTAGTTTAATATTTGAAACTGCAGCCCTTGTAACTTCAAGGGGCCACCACTCCACTATTTACACAGATGTTAGAGAAGGCAGCCTGTAACCATCTACCTCCACCCCTGCAGTCACCTTTGCCTCTGAGCAGTCTTTGGGAGGTACATTAATAACGTTTGCGTTAGATACCCATTTCTAAGTTACAGTATTTGCATTTCACATTGTCTGTGTGGAATGTAACTTAATATATATCCTTGATGCAGGGAGATGTTTACATAGTATTTTTTGATTAGTTCAACTGGAGACCAGTGAGTTTCACAGGGTAGTACCAATACTCCAGATAGTCAGAGAGCAGGCAAGATACAATTTTGGTTTTGTGGAAGAACTGCACACAAAGTTAGGAATATATTTTAAAGGGATAAACAACCAGCTACAAAGCAGAAATAAATTGATTCAATCTTTAAATCTTGCACATTGAAACTAGCGTAAAATATTTTCAAAAAAGGCTGAATAAGAGACCAAGGCAGCCTGAGCATATATGCATTTCAATCAAAAAGTCATAATTGCTTGGTAATGCAATTGAACAAGCAATTTTATCTTTCCTGATCATCTAGTTCTGGCTCTTTGGAACACTCCAAAGCAGCAATAGTACTATTAAAGTATTATATGAACTTGTCTTAGTTTCAACTGGGACATAATTGCTTTCTTCAGAGAGTCTGGTATGATGCTATGTTTTGGTTCTACGAGAAAAACTACATTAATAACACACCAATGTTTATAGTTGCTGCTAAGCAGTGCTTCACAGAGCCAAAGCCATTTGCAGCCTTCCATCCCAGGAAACAGAATCAGGACACCTGACTTGAACTGGCCAAAGGGATATTCCTTACCACATGACATCAATTGGAAAGAGTTTTGAAGAGGATGGGAGTTCATCTCTCTCTCTCCCCTGCTGCTCGGCATAGTTTTGGGGGTGGTGAGCAATTACTTGTGCATCACTTGTTACGTATTTTTATTTATATATTTGTCACAGTAATTATCCTTTTCCTTGTCTCTATCTTAGTAAATGGTTTTATCTCAACATAGGAGTTCTACTTTATTTTTCTTGATTCTCTCCCCCATCCCACTGGGATGGGGGGAGGTTGAGCAAACGACTGTGTGGTGCTCAGCCACCTGCTGGGTTAAACCACAACAGAACTGATGCAACATTTCTTTTGATTTTACCTTTTAATACTCTCCTCTTATACCACAGACTATGGAAATTGGTGGAGGGCTTATTCCATAGGACCTTCCTGCCTCTTTAATCTTCAGCTTTGCTTTCTGAGCTGCTGCAGGTGCCCATGCCCTGCTGGCAGGGCGAGTGCGGGTCTCCCACTGGGAATTTTACTCAGTCAGGTGTCATGCAGCCCTGCTGAGCCACAAACACTGAGCAGAACCTGCCGGGGGAATATTTGCATTGTGGTTTTTCCTTTTGAATCAAAAGGTGTTAAAAGATGTCATTGAAGAGCTTAGAATAGTGACTAAGCATTTTCTATACTTCAGTCTCTCTTGGCCTAACTTAGTCATATGGCCTCCTGCAGGTATGCCTAATAGCTCCAGCTCTAGTGCCTATATCTTTTCACACCTTTTTACCAAGAAGGAAGCATTGTCTTTGATTGTCCATCAGCCCTAATCCTCTCTCAGCATGAAGCTTGTTAGCATAATTGGAGAGAAGAAACCGAAAAGGTACATTATGTGCATCTATGAGGTTTTTTTTTTCAGTAAGGGAGGCTGTTTGGATGAAAGTCCACTGTATTTATTGCACAAATCCAGCACCTACAGTTTTACTTGAAAGAAATAAGTCTGCCTTGTCAGGTTTTGATTTAATGCAAGTGATGAAAATCACAGCCATAGCAATGAGAATGACAGTCACCATGCTAGAGAAAGGCTTGCAGTAAATAGTAGACTCACTGTCCAAAAATAACTGTGGATGCTGTCTGACATCAATGAACTCAACCTCAATTTTGTGGTCAACTAGTAAACTGTAAAACTGATTGCAAAGAAGTTACTTTGATTAGGTTTTTCAACATTTTTTCCAAGAAAAAAAGATAATTTAGCATCTTGTCAGGACACTAGAGGCTAAGTAGGAGTGTTATGAGCCCTAAAAACTTCCAAGGTGCTTTTACTCTTCTACCGTCTTAGTCTTTAATGAGAAGAAGTTAAAAGACTATGAGCAACAATAAAAGAAAGCTAACCACACATCATGTGCACAATTAAGATTTACTTCACATTTTCATCTCTCATGAATAACAAGATAAATACCAAAATAAGTACAATTTACCTTTGGATTACACACTTCATAAAGCAAGTAGAAACTCTGGTATTTCTACTTGCATAACTAAGGATATCAAAACCAGATCAAGAAAAGCTGGCAGAGACATATATGGCTCCTAATACATCAAGTATGACAACTTACACTAGCCCAGGTATCATCTGGTTAATTCCTAGCAGAGTCATAGGAAACAGGGAACAGTAAGTGTGAATCACAAGAGTACTACTGCTTCTCCTGAGTGCATGCAACTTGCAACCACCCTGACTAACCACTGCTTTGAGCCAGGTCTAAAACCAAAAATAGTCAAGAGATGATGTTCCATAGGAAAATGTTGTATTTATAATGCTCTTGTGAACATGCAAATGACAACACTTGTGGAGCAAGTTACGTAGTTCAGTTTGCCTTCTCTCTGGTCCTAATAGGTGTATTCACAAAATTACCCTACCACTGTTTCGGTGCCATGCTCTGCCCATTCTCCACTTCCCCACACAGTGTCTGTATGCATTCTCTTACAACACTGGCAATTGTAGCAACGTGTATTTTCCAAACTATATGCCACTCATCCAGGCACATCTATGTGCCATTTTTCATCACAAGTGAAAAAACAAATCAGTACCAAAGAGGAAACTTTGATGAGTCAAAAAATGCATTTCTGCAGGCTTCTCTGTGTTTATTTCTTAAGTGACTGAATCTCTGAAAACGCTTAAAAGGCAGAATCTTGAGAACAAAAGAAAAGACCTCAAGTTTTACAGACTTAAAGGCAAAGAATGAGGCATATTTGCACCATTTTTAAACTTGTTTGTGGTATCTGAGTTACTTTATTTCTTTCAAGTGTCTGGATCAGGAATCACAAGAAAACTAATTTTCTTCCTTATTGTAAATACATAAACTAGTATTACATTAGCTAAAGGGCTAACTTGTACAGAATTAAGCAATGCTTATCCTAAAGTGCATGACTACAGAAATCTCTCCTTTTACTTTTATTCCTACTTACTATAATTAACACATTATTATCCAACCTTCCAACATTTTTTACTACTCTGGAGTGTTTGCAAGCCAGATAACATCACCCAAACTTCCTGAGCTTCACACTGAAAAACCTGACACATTTAGTTTGGTTTGGGAACACAGCTTAATCATTTACAGCATTTTTAGTAGTTGTTTTAAAGTGAATATACTCTTGTTACTGTTATAGAGCTTGAAGAATAATGTGCTCCTAAGCATAGGTTTTGAAAACCTCAGGTTAAACCCTCTTACTTATTCAGATATTTTGAGCACCAGGTTATGTCTAAGCAACATACAGGTCAGCAAGTGAAATTAAAAATATCTACATTTGATTGAATTACATGTACTATGGTCTGTCCGCAGTCTTTCTAGAGCTTATGGGACCTCAATCTTGGTCTCCCTGTAATCACTGGTCATGTATGGAGGTTCTTCATGAAGGATCATGGCAGCCTGAGGGAGGGCTCTTGCACTGCAGTAGGAATGTGACCTACCTGGAGGTTGTGTTCATCATTACTAAGTTCAGTAAAAAGCTTTGCCTAAAAATCATATGATCTTGGGCTTTCTACAACACTTAGCTGCTCTGATCTTATCACATATAATAATTTGACTTCAGTTAACTGGGTTTTTACTCTACTCTGATCTCATAAAAGCAAAGCTTTTCTCCACTTCAGCACGCTCACAGAACACTGGCAAGAAACCCTTTCTTATCAAAGGAGCAGTACATACCACAACTTACTCAGAAGTTCCGTTTTTCCTTATATCTAAAGTCACTGATGGCACTAGTGTTTAAGATTCATAGAAGGGTGAAGTGAAGTAGTTGAATCCAAGCAAAAGAAGAAATCCAACATCACAAGTCTCTGCAAAATAAGCGTTTCAACACTGAACTAAAGAAATGTGAGAAGATTGCGCAATATAACATAGGAGAACTCCTAAAAGATAGTAAACCTCTTGCTATTTTTGCTATCAAAATTCTAGAATCCAAGGACTTCAGAGATACACACATATCACTCATTTTGAAGCCCCAACATTAGTCAGCTAGCTTTCCGCAGCTGTTTGCACATACAAAGACAATGAAAACCTGGGTCTTACCCTTGCAAGTTAACCTAGCAAAATTAGCCACATAACTTGGCCAGCTACAATGATAGCAGTGTTCCTCTCTCAGATCATTCATAGATCACTGGAGAAGTTTATTAAGAGATTAACCATTTACTGAGATACCTGATGTGAATACAAGTCAGTACAACCATTGTCCTCACGTGAATGCACTTTTCCATGGAGAATTACCTTCTGCTCCAGCAGAATAGCCTACTACATACTTTTGCAGAGCCAGAAGATGCATTTCCTTAATGGTTTTCCAGGACACTATCAGTATTAAATATATATCAGTCATTATATGTAAATACACATAACAGTTTTAACATAACAGATTCTTCCCTCCGCAGGAAAGAAAAGGAAAATCCATCAAAGAGTGGTGCACAGGGAAATCAAATATCAAATGCTTCCTGCTTCCAAGAAGAAATGTAATATTCTGTGAATGACTGACCTGGCTCTGACCTTGATCATGGTAAGAGATTTGTTTTGGTAGTCTGCTGCAGCCAGCAACCTGCAGAGCAGTTTGGGAATCCAACCAGAGGGAGTTCTCAATGCTGTAGTTAAAAAGCACATTTGTTTATGCGAAGATACTATTGCAGATATGGTATTGCAATAATATATTTAAGATTGCTTGACAAATACATTAAAAGAAAGCTAGATAATTAAATACATAAGCATGAAAGGCTTCTTGAAGATAACGTAAGGTGAGATGTAGCGCTCACCGCTGTGAATCCTGTAACAAAGGCAGCATTAGAACAACATTAGTGGTTTTAATTATAGCCAGACAACAAATTCAAATAAATTTTTCTCACTCCATTTATGCACTGTTGACCTCAAGTACTGCAAAGGTCAGAGAAAAGTTCAGCTTTTGTATAAAGCATCAAGCATACATGTTACTTTCACATAAAGCATGAGAAAATACTGGGAAAATGAACAAAGCATCAACATGTTAATGTGTAACAGACATAAACCCATTTTAGTTTTTTGTATTGTGTAACTTGTTTCTGATTTACATAAAATAATTGATTTTTAAAATGTTCAAAGTACAAACTTCCAGCACTTTTCAGTTGAAGATACGTTCGATACTCGTTAGATACATGCTGAGTAAACACTGCTGAAAAGAGGTTTTAGGAGACTTAAACGTGATTACTTCCTGTAAGAAGTTTTGAGTCCTTTCTCTTCTCTAGAATTTTGTTAGGTGGTCTGACAAAACGCACAAGCAGCACAATCCTGCAAGCAGTGTCTTCCCAAAATTCACTGCTTTGAAAGGAATGTAAGAGTGCAACCTCAGAATTCAGGATAGCTGGGTAACACATGTTATATTAGTAATAAACTATACCATTCACAGCTATCCTAAAGCAAAGCTAATGCTCAGCCAGTGGCTTGAGCAGACTGCAGAACCAAGAGCAAAAAAGAAATGATGCTGCTTGGAGAACATACAGGGAAAAAATAACAGCAAATATCTGAAGAAATCTGAGACTCAGAGTAGGTGAAATTTTAAGGGGTCCACAGACTCCCAGGTTAGATCATGTAATTAAACAAAAAGCCCAACCTAGCAGACCAGCTTTACTGAGATGGTGCCCCTCTAACAGGGACGTTTCCATCTCTGGCAAAATCCCTTTTTCATGCAAACACAGGCACACTGCCAGTCCACCACTATACATTGCCCTATTGCATGGGAACACTACTATAGCCTACACCCTAGCTATAAAGAAGACCTATCTGTATAAGTAATTGGCCAATATTTGAGTAGAGTCTTTATTCACCACTGAAGTCACCAAACTGTCATGGGAGCAAATGCAGATAGGGGCTGCCAGCCAGGATGAGCTGCCTCAGGGAAAGCAGGACATTGCACTGGCTAATTGCTGGAGTTGTTCCTATAAGGATTCCCAATGCTTCTGGCTGGGGTAAACAAAAGAGAGCCCAAGTGATTCCAGCGGTTGGAGGCAACATGTCCCTAGCTGGCCAATCCATAGCAAAACCAGCTAGCCAGAAGGCTGAGCACAAAACGCTAAAGTTTCCCTGTGTGAGGAGGAGAGGACACAAGAGAACGAACTGCAAAAGGCTGGACCAGAAAAGCCTTTGTGGCTTCACACAAAAAAAAATGGTGAGAATCTTACCTCAGCATGACAGCAATTATGTATAAGCCATAATATGTTCTCAAATCCAATGTGATAGTGTTTATATTTCAGGTGTAGTGTGATTTTAACTTTAGTGGGTTGGTGATTAAATTTAAGGTGTATATGAATAATACATGGGGAGTGAAGTGGGACATTATTATATACAAAAGAAGTGAAATAACCAGTTGGAGACGTTGTTACAGAACACTGAATGTGCAAGCTTCCAGATGTTTATGTTCACCAGCTTAAAAGATTAATGAGAACACTAAAGATTTATACCCAGCCCCTGGAGCAGAATACGAGTGGGATTTTCTAGGCATGAATCTGTCCACTTCCTGAAAGAGGCAATTTTCCAGGTTCAGTGTGGTTGATGCTAACTGGCCTGGAATTAGCTGGACTCAAATCCATTTAAATTTAGTCACAACTGCACCTCAAGGGAAACTTGCAGTGTTGGCACATAAGACATTTTAACCTTTTGAGCAATTTCATGGCATAAATAATGATTTTCTGAGAATCAAATTCTTGGATTGCCAATGGTTACGAAGACTGCACTGTCTTTCAAGCCCTGAAGCTGTTTCCAGAGGAGAGAGAATAAACGTGGAAGACAGTATCTGGACACTTGCCCTACTACTGTGTGCACTTGACAGATTTTTTATTTTCTGACACTCTATGATTCTTTATAACTCAAATTAAATAACAAAAAAATCAGACAAGTTTCATCATCCAACATCAGAAAACGAGTCTCCCATCACAGGAGTTTAATCAGTCCACCTAATCTGAAACACGCTAACACTTACAGAAAGTAGAGTCAAACAAAGCAGGAATTTATGTTGCACTCACTATTCATGTATCATCCAAAACAAGTTCTTCCTAAAAGTTAAGCCTATATTTCCATATCGCTACTATATTCACAGTAGCCACATTAAACTTTTTTCAGTACCTCATTTTTCTTGACTGGTTGGCTGTCATTCAATAATGTAAAAGCATGCACTTCTGGATATTTCTCTTTCAGGGAATCAACCAGCCAGCTTTTGACTCACTTGTCTATTCTTACTCACACTGAATAGCCTTCCTTCATTCTGCCAGACAGGCCATCTCAGAGTCCTTAATGCCCAAGAAGCTGGGAACCACTGAAATCATTGCCTCAACAGGCTAACCCAATTCTGTGAGTTCTCTTCCTCAGAAACAACCCCTGGCCATTACCATTCCTCTTTAAAACAGCACCACTTTCCCATTACCCAATATGGCTTCATGACCATAGCGCTCATGTAAATTACTCACTGCTTCCAGTCAACCTCTCCTGTCTCCAAGCAAGCCAAAGCAACAAAAGTGAAGTCTACTAATCAGCAGTTTCCTGGCCAAAATGCTGCTCCACACCCTCTTCCAGCAAGCAGTTGACTGACCCCAGGCTGAAGCATTTATAGCCCCCTGCATAGGTGGTGCTGGGCCTCACAGGTGCTCAGCTGTCTGGGTAAGTGCTGCCATTAACCATGAGTGGAATGAGGAGACAGAGCTATGAACTTGCTTCAGCCTTGTTCAGAAGTGAGCACATTTCATTCAAAGCATGAAACGTGCTATGAATTATCCCAGATTTTTTGGGGTGCTACAATAGCTGGCTGTCTATTAGTACAAATCTTCATGCATATCTGCAGAAAAAAGCCTTTTGAAATTGACTTCTGTGCATTTACTTTTTTTCTGACCTTAGGATGCTTTGCCAAGATAGAGCAACGAGTTTTGATAGCCCAATGGTTTGTTGTCATTTCAGAGAACAAAACATTGCATGATGACTTTTACATGCAAGATGTGCAGAGATGGTCATCCAGAACACTTTATGATGTTGCCCAAGTTATCACCATTTGCATAGCTGCACGTAACTTCTGATCTACTTCTTGAACACGTAAGACATTTTTTAAGTATATCTTTACCCCAGATCATGTAGATTGGAGTAGTTCAGCAGCAGCTCCTGGTGGGCTGTATGCAATGTGTGCATGTGCCATCAACACTCCAAACACAGTCAGCTCTTCATTCTCTGAGAAAGACTGACATGGCTACGGTTAATGCAAATGCCCAGAGAAGAAAAGTGTTATGAAATTAAAACCCAGAGCAGTACACATTTCTCACAGCTTCTCCATGAGAAATCAGACTTGATGCAGTTTGACTAACTAATTAGCTCCAAAACAGTATGAGCTTTGTTGTATCAAAGCTGTCACCTTCAGAGCTATTTGGTGTCTCTACGTTACGCTCTAAGCACCTCAGTTTCAAGATATTATACTGAGGTCACTGCTAGACCTCGATGGGTCCATACATTTATACAACTGTATACCTGCCTGAAATAACCATTCTGAAACCTGATATCTACCAAAAGAGAGTTTCCGTATGTCCAGTTCAGTGGGCACAACCTGAGTTGGTACTTAAAAGATGTCTGTAGGATCTGACTGGCTCCAACACCTCCTGCCATGGAAACTCAGCCAGAGTTTCCAGAGCTTGGAAAAAAATCACACTTGTGACTGAGTTGCTCCTGCTTATTAGTCAGAACCAAAAATACACTCATGGTTTTCACCACAAGAATTTCTTTTGTGGTGCTGCTCATTTCTGGCTGATGATGTGATATTGAAATTCGCCAAAACTGATCAAATATTGTAGTTGCATTCAAAAATCTGAACACCTTTCCCTGGTAATATGAGAAAGGTTCAAAGGCACTTGTTTGCTGATTTTTTTAAATTTATTTACAGTAATGTTAATGTTTGGATTTTTCAGAGTTACGTTTAACTGGAGTCTATTTGGTAAAGCATATTTGAGACTGTTAAAATACTTTTAGATTATAAGCAGGATCTCTGTGATTAAAACCCATTCTTTAAAAGTTTTTTTTTTTTCCTTTGTGTTATCTTTCACTTTCATCTGATGGAGAGTAAAAGATAAAACAAGCTTTTGTTGTTTACTGTACATCTGGAATATAAAAAAAGCACAGTATGAGGAAAGGATACTCCATGAAACACTATGTCAGAAACATTTGCAGTCAAAATTCCAGCAATAGCAAGATGTTAGATAGATAATTAAAATGTCTTCCAGGTCTAAACCATAGGGAGCTGGAGTTTTAATCATGTCGAGTATATTCATGAGAAGTTTCCTCTTTTATCTACATGATCAGATTTTGATGCTTTCTTTAAGGCAGAAATAAGATCCTGGTCTGGAGCACAAACGTCTTTACATTTGGTGGCTAGTGGCAAAGCTCTCAGAATTGAATGCTTATGTGAGAATCCCTTTTTTGTTTACCTTTACTGGCAGGGCCAGAGCAGAACCAGAGCCTTGTTTTACTGCAAGCCGAAGATCCAGCCTTGAAAGGCTTAATAAAATGCATGCTGTAATAACAAGGTAGTGTACAGGGGGACATTTCTGCTGTGATGCCTTCACTGGGCTGTGGAAAAACCAGAATGAGCTTAGTGGGGGAAAAATAAGATTAGCCATTTTTCCATAGCTAGAAGATGGTTTCACGGCTAAAGCAATTCACTAATCTTATTTTCTAATTCTACCACGTCTTTTATTAACTTATTTTTCATCTTGTAGCCCACACACAACCATAACATTTAAATAATGTTACATTTGTATCTGTACCATCTCTGTCTACGCCTAGTCAGATCTAGTTATTGAGCAGTATTTTAAAACCTACTGCAATTTAAGGGACAATTTAGATCTAGGCTATGCTAAGAGGAAGGAAAACACATCAGTGCCAAATTAGGCTCTGATGAGGCTCTTGATCACTTTCCCCTCTCCTGACAAAAACAGAAGGTGCTAGCAATGCTGAGAAGGTCTGTGTCCCTGATGAACAGATGTTAATAACAAAGAGCATCTTCCTCGTGTTAAATAGCCAAAAGAAGAGAAGAGAGATTGCAGCCATTGATAATGATACCCATATATCATGCATGCTAAATCATGACTAAATAATTAAAATCTGTGCATGGCACGTGTTTCAGGAGAGAAAAGCAGATCGCAGTTTTAGTGGTCAGAGGAAATGAAATGCAGCTTCACAGAAGGGATTGTTGCTGAGCATACAGAGCACAGAAACATGCACAGAGAAAATTAAATGGGGAAAAAGGCCATTGCCTGTGAGTGGCTTATTCAAGAATTAGGGTGGCAATTCTGGGGATGTGTGCCTTCCAGGTATTTTGGGGCACAGTTTGAACACCTTAGTGGTTGGGGAGAGTGAAAGGATGGCAGCGTCACACAGGAAGTCCTCCCAGGTCACACATGTGGCCTTGTGTCACCACACAGCCTCCGCTCCACTCTTGGCCACAAGTCATGGATGTAGAAACCCACCCTATTTCATGCACTGGGGGAAGGAGCTGAAGGGAGACAAATGTAGCCTGTGACAAACATGGAGCACTGTATTCACCATAGCCCCAGTTTTACCAGCTCTGCTCATGCTGGGGGAGCAATGGTGCAGCCCAAGCACACCTTGCCCAGCTCTGTGCGCACCTGTGTGAGAACAGGTCAGACAGCCCCGCTTCCTAAGGGCTGCAGGCCACTGAACTCGCCAAGAACCATGCAGAGAGTGTCTCATCTTGCATCTCGTAAAACGAGGGCTACAAATGCAGGGCAGCTTTGTTAGCTGTCACAAAGAACTTTCCTTTAAAGACCAGAATGGGAGAAAGAAAAACAACTATTATTAAAAACATGAAAAAAATCAGTTGAAATCAATTTTTTCCTTCCATCCAGTTCTAGAAATTATCAAGTGAATTCTGAGGAACAGAAGAATGTTATCAGCCCCGTGAAAGGTGTATTGACTTTGAGCATTAAAGCATCAAGTTAAAGTGCAGCAGTGTAGCTTTTTAAACAGACAAAAACTGAATTCTCTGGATAAACTTGCATAAGCATCTGCTGCAAAAACATTGAGAATTATAGCAAAACAAATGTTTTAGAAAATGAGTTAGCAGCTTAGCTAACCATAAACGGCTATTCCCTGGGAAGAACATGTGCTGGACTCACCTACACTGCCTTGCTGAGACTAGTGGTCTTTGGAATTAGCCTAAATTATGGGTTGGGGTTGGAGGGGGGGGGGGGAAGAGGCACATCTGTAAGTCACGTTATCGTGGCAATCCAACTCTGTTTCAACCAATTCTAAGCTCAAAAACATCAGCATCACGTGAGAATTTATTTTTCAACTTAAAAGTAGAGAGAAATTTTAATTCATTTTGCAAGCAATTGTTCAGTATGACAATACCGAGAAGAGCATGTTTTGTTTTCCAAGTGCAGTTGCAGTGCCCTAATATTAACTGCCAAATAGTGCACAAATCACACATTTCCCATGATCCTCATTTTCTCCTCATGCTTTTCTATTATACTCATCTTCTTAAGGCACTAAAATAACAAATAACAGATGTCTATTTTAATATTTTTTTAAAGCAAGGCACTCTTTTCCCTGCACACTCACTACAAAAACTTTGTGCTGATTAATGACAGTGTATTTCAGTTATAGTAGGAAAGTTCTAAATTTGGAGTTGTTTTCTTCAGTGTAGAATTTTTCTAAGACATGGATACTCAAGACATAATTCCGAGTCTTCTCTGACTTTCTTCTATATTTTGCTTCTTGCTGCAACTCCAGTAAGCTCTGTAGTGTGCTTATGTAATTTCAGTTAAGATTATTCCATCTGTATAACTATGAGAATAGTCAAAGATAGTGGCCAAAGAATTGTTAAAGAGAGTTAAATTATTAGCATGAGTTCAACAAAACATCTCATAAGTATTCCTAAATGGTGTGATGCTGAACACTTGTTGCATTTTCATGAGAAACAAAAACATTTTGCAGATGTCTGAGGTGAAATATACTTTGGGACAACAGGTAGTCATCTGTGGTGGACAGGAATGCTTGTCTGGGACATGTTTCAGCTTAAGTACTGGAATTGTATCTATTGGCAGTAGCAGACAATGGAGAGTAATGCTAATGAAGTAACAGTATATGAGGAGTCTCCCAGGTAGAATGAAACAGAAATATACCTCGTCAGTGTTATTTAGTTTTTCTTTTTCACGTTAAACTCATATTTTTCCCCCTTTGTGGTACGGTTGCGTTGTCATTTTTTTTTCCCTTTAACAGACATGACATAATTTAAGTATTTCTTAACAGTACAAGATGGAGTCTTGACTTTATATTCTTGCCCCTAACCCAAAGTTAATTTCCTTTAAATATGTATGCATTGTTTCCTCTTACAAAGAAATACTTGAAAAGAATGAAGTGTATTAATACTAGACTGCTTTTGAGAACTGTAAAAAATGACCATTTGGCTGGACCGCTGGCTGAAGCTGTATAACACAAAGAGGAAAAAGTATTTAAAAATCCAGGCAACTGCTAAAAACGATAAACCCAAATATCTAAGTTGTTTTTGTGTGAGAGCGCAAAAAAAAAAAAAAAAGCAAAAAGCAAAAAAGAACCCTAACAATACAAAGAAAATAACCATTTGAGAGTTATAAAGTAATTATTTAGTCTGCAATAACAATTGCAAAGCCTCCAGACACAATAAGTAAAATGGAGAAGAGTATTTCAGTAAAAGGATATTTTGCTGACTGGGAAAACACTCTTAATTTAGAGGAAGGAATCTTTTAAACTAACGTGACAAGGTACATGTAAAAATTAATATTATACTCTAATGTTCTTTTTAGTAAGGAGCTTAGGTTGATTTATTCATTTAGGTAATTATGTACCACAATATTAGTAATTCAGAGTTAAATTGAATTAGGAAACGCTGAATAAATTGAAACAGTAGTCATATTTCTTTCTCACTGTGTAACGAACAGAGATGTATTGATGTAAGTTCTAAGTGTACTACATAAGTTAAATTCCCTAGACTGCAATTTGATCAAAAAGCATTAGACATTAACTTAGGCTATAATAGGTCCCTGCCATTGGATGGCAGTAAAATTCTACATCAATCACTACAAGTAAAGTGAATCCAGGAAAACAATAGAATTTTCCCCTTTTTATTTTAGAGTAGAAAGCTTGAGGGGGGATGGTGATACTGTGATAAGCACTAATTTTAAAATATGTTTCCTTTTTCTATGTTAAGAGCATTTTAGAAATAGCAAACTCAATTTTCTATTATGTGGAAAATCATTTATTTTTTCTTGAAAAGAAAAAGAATATCCAAGCATACTGCAAAGACAATGCAAATACATTCTATTTATTACTTCTTACATAACAGAGGTTTTTATATATACGCTTTGTTTACGTTTTACTCAGTATGATCTGTTAAATTTTGTACAATATGCAAATTATTTTTTCAATAACCAGCCTTCTGCAGCAGGATTGTAGATACAAAAGAAAAGATTCTAGCATTTTATCTTGTTTTTGTTAATACTGTGGCACCCCCCCCCCGAATCATATTTTTAATAAGAAAAAGACTACACATGAACACCACACATCTCCTTTGTACAGAGAGAGGATTTTTTACATCTATTTCATACCATGGCCCATATTTTATCACCTTTGCTCACACGCATGCTAAGATCAACCCATTCAAATTTCAGGAAACCTAGCCTGTGAAGGAATTAACTTTCTGTAAGATGATCAGCACTGAAGATCTCTAGGGCATTTAAACAAAAGGAGCATATTTAGTACTATGCCTCGACCTTGACTAGTGAAGTCAAGATTCAGGCCAACAGTAAGTACAGATTTCCTTTAGTTAATACTACAACTAAGAAAGAAAGCAATGCAATTACCATGTTCTTAAAATAATCTTTATATAAGCTACATAATAAATAGAGGAACAAAGATTATCAAATTATTTTCCAAAATTATTTTATACCTTTCAAGTCCTAACAAAAAATACTAGGAGAGTTTCTAAAACACACATGCAAAATAGTTTCACTTTTAAATGTGGGAGTCCTAATCTATGAAAAATCACTGGAAGTATTCTGAACAGTTACTCTCTCATTAACTGCACGGTTTTTGGATTAGGTCTTTTATATTAAAAATAGACTTTACGTGGTTAGCAAATATACAGAATTACACATTTATAAGACTGAATTAAATAGACCAAGAAATGTGTTTAGCATATGGTCTTATATGAAGAAATATAAATTCTTATGTCTTCATTTAGTGTATTTAAAAGAAATGTTATAAATTTAGTATGTTAAATTGCAATCTAAATGGCCATAAAATGAGTCAACTGTTTTTCACAATACATTCAGGGTGGTCTAACTAAAACTAAGGGCTATTAATCAGGATTTCCTGGGATCAAACCACAGACTCTCTGGCAATTTATTCACTCACTTTGTTAGAAGTCTGTTAAAGTTCATAGCTTTTCAAAGATCATATTAGGCATTAAAATTTGGAAGTCATGTGACAAAAACTGTTACGTGAAAAAGAGAGAAAACAGCTTACTGCAAACACTTTCTTAGGATAGAAAGTGTAAAATATACACAATGAAACAATATTAATTTTTTATTTTTTTTTTATGACAGCAACTGTAAAGGGAAGCAGTGCCATAAACCTGCTGATACAGTCTTAGTTTCATTCACAGGGACTTATAAGTATAATGCTTCCGAACTAAGATACGAAATCCCTACAAAAATATTTCCCCCTACGTTCAGGCAACAATCCTGCAAATATACTATCAACTTCAGGGGCTTGAGCAGTCCCAGATCAGTCAGTAGAATTACTCGTGTATTTAAGATAAGCACATACTAGCAGGATCAAAAGCCTAAGATTTTGTTGTTGAAATCCCTCAAGTACATGGGACTAAATCTCCCGAGGTCCAGAACACTATAAATTCACTTACATTTAGTGAGACTGAACAGCCAGCAATTGGCTGTTCATATTCTCCCCACAGTTATATTTAGTCCAAGAAGCATCATTAAGACCCATGAACAGAATTTATTGAGGTGTTCAGAATTCTTAATGCAACAGAAATTGAGATTTTTGGCATTTCACAGAAGGGGTTCGGTGCAACACAGGATCAGACTGCAGCTGAAATAAAATTTACAGTGCTGAGACATGTAAAATAAGTCTGTCAAGAGATAGCATTCTTCTAGAGGCGTGTATTAAGCCTGTAGTTCCTTATTAGCAAGAACCTAAACAAGCTTCTGCACCATGGCTAATCACCCTCAGTGATGTAAAAGAAGTCCATGTAATATCTAATAGCCTTTCAACTGCCACGTAGATATGTCTTGCCAGAATCTGATCTTACTCAAATCATACTCCAACCTCATTCTACTTTGCAACTCCTAATTTGCTACTGTATAAGAAATACCTGGTGTTACAGCATGAAAGTTTCTGTCAGCTTCAACCCAGCCTTTGTAAACACGCTTTAGTTTGGAAAATACTAAATCTGCATTGTCAAAAAAATTCAAAAAATACGAGATGACCACACACAAAGAATGTGTTTAAAAAAATATTTAGCGCAAATGAAATAAAAATAACTTCTATGGTCTTTTTTGACATGATGGCCAGCTGTGCACAGAGTAGCTGAACCTGAGGACCGAATATGATTTTTAGTGGAAAAGTGTGGCATATACATTTTCAGAACAAAAAATGAATACTAAATAAGGCCTTGGGTATTCCAAGAAGCAGTAAGGAGATTAGAACCACTTGCAGACAGCAGTAGGTTTATACTGACTGTTGTTAATGACAGGAAGTGTGACTGCTTGTTGATTGTTTCTTGCTTTGTTTTCCAAGTCAAATTCCTTGGCATCCAGATATTCAAACCATGCTGTGTTCTGTGTACAGGAGATTGGAAGGAACAAAATAGGTGTTGGGAAAGCATTAGGATATCTCATGAGTGTTTTTCTAACAGGCAAATGAAAGTTTCAGAGTTGGATGAGTGAGTCCTGGACCTCTGACTAATAAAAGATTGGTGGAAGTGGACTGGGAAAAGTGCGCAGAGAGACAAAGAATAAAGCAGTACAGCAGGAAGTTAGAGAGTCAATAAGGTGGACGAAGACGAGTGTTGAAATGTCAATGAGTCATCGCAATGGGGAGGCAGCTGGATTGCAGGTGCTGAGTTCAGGGAACTATGGCAACACCAGCAGAGAAGTTTCTCTGAATGTCAGGCTTTAGTGCCATCATCAGAGGGCAGGGCTGGCATTAGGTAGGTGCTGAGAGCTTCTGTTAGCACTCCCACTTTTCCCCAGTGCAGGCAGAGCTTCCTTCCAGAGAAGGATTTTAGTCTTCCTTTCTAGTGAAAAAGATAAACAGAATTTCTACAAACTCCCAAAAATTGTTGTCCAACATTTTTTAATTATTGAATTTTAAAGAGCCTACTTATCACTAAAATCTCTTCTTATTCTAAAAATATTCAGTTAAAGTTATATTTTAATGTAACTGTACCAACAGCAAACTAATTCAGGACACCAGAGTTAAAATAAAGAGGGACTCTAACTACACTCCTTAAGATTTAAGTTTTTAAATAGGTATTAATTTACTGCTCTGCTCAGCTTGGCATTGCCTAATTTCCTAGTAAAATCACTGCACAAGACACTAGTTGGATTCAGTGTATACTCATTCACATCTCGTGGTGACTGTGTCCTAGAGAATATGTACCTCCTATGATTTAC
Organism: Numida meleagris; assembly: GCF_002078875.1. NCBI lineage: Eukaryota > Metazoa > Chordata > Aves > Galliformes > Numididae > Numida > Numida meleagris. Next base: position 14,044,752 of record NC_034412.1, read on the forward strand.
TAAGTCACCATGTTGACTGGTAATATACCACTTTTATTCTCTGAAGTATAACATCCAATGTCACCAGCTCAAATTCTGGGTACAGCACCCCAGGTCATTCAAATAAGGATGATCCTAAATGTGACCAACACTTGAAAAGGGATCTGAGTAAGCAATTTCTAGCAGAAAAAGTCAACTAGAAGTTTTCTTTATGTGGGAGTATGTCATTGCTATATTTCTAATGACCAGAAATGGCCTCAGTCTTACAGATCTTCGCTGTCTGTGCAAAATCCAAACCAGCAATACACAGAAAAATCTAGAAGAAGACTGAAGTGTTAACCTATCTCTGTATGATTGTAATCATCTTCTGTTTGAAACACTGCAACATCAGACCAAAAGAAGCAGTTTGCAAGTTTTTGCAGAAAGGGACATTGCTTCCTAGTCTCTTTTGTACTTTCTGATGGCCTAAACACTCCCTCAAGGAAATCAACAAGCTTAAAACTTTACGTTAGGTCTTTAAGTTTAGCAGTATGGGTGAACTGACTTGATAAATACTAATATTAATGTCTCCTTTCATCAGTTGCAGCATTTGTGTACTCAGAGAACTTCCACAACACAAACGAGTTTCACTGACTTTTGGAGAGTATGAAGGATCTATGTTTCCAAATGAGTCTCAAAGTGCTAATACAGGATGTGCATTCCTTCAGTCAAATAACAGACACAAAATTATGCCAAGTCATTAGCTTTAAAATAAGTAGCAGGAACCAGGTTCTAAAAATAGATATAGAAGACAATCAAATCATTCAGAAACTGTGTTACCCTTATTTGAAACATGAATAATTACAAAAATAGTAAAACAACCTGTCAAGAATCCATACTTCAAGAATTAACAACTTTGCCCAGAAACAGAAGCGCTCATAAGAAGCAGTTCTCACTGTTATTAACTACAATCAGCTACAGACTTTCTCCAAAGGATGACTTCAGTGGATAGTGTCTGGCAGTGAGGACGCACAGCGCATCAGCTCAGCTCTTCTCTGCCCTACAAGGATGCTCTTTTGCTCTTGGTGTGCCTGAAAGCACCAGGTATGTGACTGCAGATACCTACAGCTACCACCCTGCCCTCTACATGGGGATTAAGCTGGTCTGTTAAACTACTGGTTGCCAGAGAACACGCTTCCTGAGCACAGGCTTCCTTACACAGGCAAGCCCCAAGTTAATTTCAAGTCATTATTAGTTTTTGACAACATTTAAGATCTCTGAATTGGTATTTATTTCGAGGCTCTTGATATGCAAATCAGTTATGCTAAATTCTGCAGCTTTGACTCAGTTTAGATTATCAGCGTTTACCTGCAAATATTTGAATAAACACTAGTGAGACCATCCTTTTACAACCCTTTTAAGATCAAAGAGTCAGTATTCTGCCTTTGAGGCTTGTCAGTTTAAAACCTGCACTAACAATTAAAGTATCCCCCATCCTCCTTTTCTGCTGTCTTCTCCCTCCCCCAAAACCAAGAATGAAAAGATTCCAGCCTGCAAGAAGTGTCCAGCTTCATACCCAAACTTCTGAATAATGAGTAAAAATGTGCTGTTTGCAGTATTGTTTCAGTGCTCCTCTGTTTAACAGGCTCCGTCCTACATGGCTGAAACTTCACAATGAAAAAGGGATCAGCAGAGTTCTAAGCTTCCATTAAAATTCAGTGTATTTAGTACCACTTACAAGCAATACCTCTGAAATTTTTTCACAGGTTAATGTCAAAATGTCAGGGGAATTACACTGTGTGAGCAAGTGTTAATATGCTTACTGCTGATATCCTTCAGACTAAAAGATGGAGTTTTGTTCTTTTTCACTAGGTAGAGTAGGTAATTGTGTTTTTCGTAGGCATACAATATCTAAAAGTGTGTAGTATGATAACTAGAGAAAAATACTCCAAGTGATAGGAGGCACTTCTATTGGTATTTCTGAGCCACCATGACCCTCCTCACTAAGACACAGAGGCTACAGAGAGGACAGAACTGGCAGACTTCTGTTTTTTAAGGGGATAGAAGGTATCTTTTGTTTGTTTCAGAAGAGGGCACTCAGCATCAACTTCAGAGAACTTATGTCTTTTATTTTAGACAATAGCTTTTTCAAGCTGAATATATTTCAGAAGAGGACAGGATTATTGGTCATTTCATGGTCTGACATTTTCTTGACTGGCAGGCTGCAGTAGCCTTCTTTAGCAATAGGAAGAGATATGGAAAGCTTCAGAGTATTTACTCTGCCATATAAACATGATTATATCATTTTTCTCTAAGAATAGCTACTCACACCTACAGTATGGATGGAGCTATAAATGCTCACAGTCTTGAGGCTGTGTTTCAACAACTATCTGCAGCCACCTGCACCACCCACACTTGACCACCCAATCTCTTTTCTTTCAGAAAGGGCACATAGCAGGACTCTACAACAATACATTTGTGCAACCACAAAGACAGAAAATAGCATCTTCTGTGTTATTTCCATGACTCTGGATGGGTGGGATAGAGCATAAAACCAGGCCATTCTCTAAATGACCTAAAGAAAAAGGATAAGTTTCCATGAAGAAAAGAATATCAGAGGTACGAAAGTGATAACTAAAATGTATCAGTGAATACAGCTTGAACTTCTAATGAGTTCCAGTTGACTCTAGGTTTGAGATAAGCTTCACTGCTTTCCACAGTCCTATTGAAGAAGTTTTTGTAATTTTTTTAGTGCTATGAGAAAAGATAAAGCAAAAAATGTTTGAAAGACAAATGCTTACAGTTTGTTTTTTTTAAAAAACAGTATTTTAATTACTCACCATTATATTCAGAATGTACAGATAATAGTTTTCATTATAATGTATGTACTGAGTATTAAAATCACTATAGAAAATACACGTTATAATCATATTCCATTGAGGTTAATAGCCAGTCTTGGGAAAGTCTCTTGAGGTTTCCTCCTCCTCTCTGCTTTCTTAAATGGGATTAAGCAAGCAAAAAGAGACCAGGATGCTTCTGTGCTATACCTGGCTACGTACTGCAGATCACAAGGTCACTAACAGCTGAGCTAAGGATTCCCATCCAGAGTAAAAGAACATAAAGATTATCTTTTCACTATGACCTCTGACTTGCACGTGTAACATGATGACATCTACGCTTCTGAATTATTTAAAAATGATCACATTTACACTGTTTCTGAAGTGTCCTGGGTTACCAACCAGAATTCAGCGAGTAATTAAGTCCTTAGTCATTACAGGCAGCCAGAATAAAAGCACTGTGAAATTCATTTGGCAAAACAAGCCCATAATTAACTGCAAACTGAATGAAGCTAGAAGAGGAAGATATAGAAAATATATATAATGACTGAATGAACATAGTTTGTTTCTGTTTGTCTGCTTCACATTCTCCCTTTTAGCATGTTCTTCACATTCACATTGCCTCTTTCGGGACTTAGTGGTACTCCGTGCACAATTTCTATAGATGTATTGGACTTACTGTGTGCTCAGCTACCAGCTTATACCAGTGGCTGAAGTGCCGTAAAGTAAATGAAAGCGTTTAGAAATCATGGGATTATCTAGGTTGGAAAAGACCGCCAAGGTCTCCAAGTCCAATCATTAACTTGACCTACTGAGGTATCCACATCCCTTAGTGGAGCATTCACAGGCATCTTAATTGCCTCCAAGTATGGGGACTTCATCACTTCCCTGAACAGGCAGTTCCACTTCTTGACCACCCTCTCCACAAAGAAATTATTCCTAATACCCAACTTAAATCTCCCCTGGCACAACCTGAGACCATTTCCTCACAACCCACCACTTCTCATCTGAGCAAAGAGATCAACACCTTCCTTTCTGCAGCCTCCTTTCAGGCAGCTGTAGAGAGCGAGCAGGCCTCCCTCAGCCTCCTTCTCTCCAGAAGAAACAACTCTAGTTCCATCAGCCACTCCTTATGTTTTGTTTTCTAATCCCTTCATCAGCTTCATTGCTCTTCTCTGCACACACTCAAGCAATTCAATATTATTCTTGTAGTGAAGGGCTCAAAACTGAACTTAGTGCTCAAAGTCTGGTCTCAGCAGTGCTGCATACAGAGGAACAATCTCTTCTCTGGCTCTGCTGGCCATACTATTGACTCAGGCCAGAATGCTTTTGGCCTTTTTAGTCACCTGGGCACGCTGCTGGCTCATGCTCAGCTTGCTGTCAACCTGAATCCCCAGGTCCTTCCCTGCCAGGCAGTTTTCCAGCCACTTTTTCAGACTTATACCACTGCATAGGGTCATTACTGCCTAAGGGCAGCATTCAGCACTTGCTTTGTTAAACATCATGTAATTGAACTAGAACAAGCCCAGCCAGATCTGCCTCCAAAGCCTTCCCATCCTCAAGCTGATTAACAGCCTTGCCTAACTAGGTATCATCTGCAAACATACTGAGGGTGCACTTGAACCTCTCGTCCAGATCACTAATAAAAGTCTTAAACAAAAATGGCCCCAACACCAAGCCCAGTGGAATGCCAGTGGTGACCAACTACAGACCATATTTAACTCCACTCACAAGCCTTTGAGCTTGGCCATCAAGCCAGTTCTTCACCCAGAGAACTGTACACCTGCCTAAGCCACGAGCAGTCAGTTTCTTACAATACAATAATTATACCACATTAATTGCCCAAATGAGTCAATTGATATTTTTGGACCTCCAGAACATCAAATATTTGCAAATAAAACAGTTCTAACTCCCTTTCTAAGTGTAATGCAATGGAAAGCACAGCAACAACAGCAGAGCAGCAAGGTCCCAGGCTACAGCAAGTAAGGACTTGCTCAAATACAACAGCTGTAGGCACAGAAGTAAGGGAAAGAAGCTGCTCACCTTCAGAAGGCTTTAGTTATGTAAGAATCTCCAGCAAGATACCTTCATTTCCACTGCCAACACTTACATGAAATTTGGGAAGGGGTAGAGCCAAGATCCACCCCTTCCGTCCCCTCAGGTGCATTCCATGCACCTGAGCTCCCCTGAGTTGGCCCTGCCTTCCCACCAGGTTCTCAATCACTAGTTCAGGCCATGACTTAGCATTTCCACTACAGTAAGTTACATATTCCAATTATTTCATCAATTTCCATTACAGGAACTAAAAGCTACAAAGCCACTTTTCCTCCTGAAAGTAAACATTTATTGATGTTTCAGAAAGACTTGCAGTTGCATAAATGGAATGTTATCAAAAAATCACAAAATAGGTGAAATAGTGAGATACTGGATATTACTACTACTGAAATATTAAACCTGTGATCAAGAGTTCAAAATAACCTCTATCAAAGAGATAGCTGTATTTATTTTGGGTATCATTCTGCAGACTGAAAAATACTTAGGAACACAATTAGATTGCATGAAATGGATTGGCATTCTTTTTTTAAAAGGAGAAAAAAATGGCATCTTAGCAATAAAACAGAAAACTAGATAATACTTAAGCAGTCTTTGCAGGTCATGTACATAATGGCGGTGACGTACTGCTCCAGTGGGAATACTAGAAGGAGCTGTGTCTTGGCTGTGAACTCCTGTATTTCCCAACAGTGTAATGTTCATTAGAACTTAACGTGTTCACCAAAGAGAACAACTCAACCATTTCTCCTTATTTTGGCTAAAGAAGTGAGCCAAAATTAGGTAGCTTAGGTGAATATGAACACTACAGTTTCATGTGATTCATCTATTTTTATTTGAATAGAATTACCAAACTAAACATGTTTACTCAGATAATAAAAATGACAAGATATTATGAAATAGCAAAAGCAGAAAGTGATCACAAGTAGCCAGTATAAAAGATCAGAAAATAGAGGCGACATTGCAGTCTTGCAATTACTGTGATGCCTATTTATTCAAACATGGCTTTACATGTACTTATTTCTACATGTACTCATTCATACATGAGATACAGTAAATTATTTCAAGAAAGGTATGTAAATGTGAAATTAGAATTGAAGTAGACTAGTATGAAAGAAAAGGAAGATGAAGACAAGGCATGCACACACAAGAAAGGATAGAAAGTGCGGAGGAGAAAATGAAAGATCAGAGTTGAAGACAAATGGCCTGGTGGTGAGACAAAGGAAATTAGGTGTTTGCTGTTGCTGTAAGTCTTTAGTCACAGCCTGGAAAAGTTCTCTGATCAGGCAAGATGTAGGCTCAGGAAACCAAAAACTCCTGAATGTAAACAGTGATGTAAAACACTGATGGGTACAGAAGCTTTTGAGGACACTTGAGGTTTGGAGAAATCAAGAAAGATGTGAGGGATCTTTCTTGGAAGACATTCTGGGCTGAAGGAGGAGAAAAAAGGCAAAGTGTTTTCTCAGGTTGAAACTGTGAAGGTTTCAAGCCTCACACTGACTAACAGGCACCATACCCTAATCACTGCTTGTATCTACCCACATCTACAGCTCTGGACATGGCATCTACAGAGTCCTCAAAGAACATGAGGAGAAACACTGTTACCATCCACAGGCTTTTCTTTATTGGGCAGATCTAGAAATGGAACAAAATTTGAAAGGCATAAATAGGGGGAATAAAGACAAGGAACTGCAAAGATATTCCCATGCCAACATGTAGGTTTGACAGGAACATGGGAGATCCTGCAGGCAGTAGCAGCCACCCCATATACTGAGGCTGTGTCAACCATGAAAAAAAGGTGGAAGGGAATCTGGGACAACAGATGTCATGGTTGGTAAATTCCGGCTAAAATCTACTGAAAATCTCTAACAAAATTGCTGTCACCAGTTCTACTGCTAAATTTTTACTATAATTAAGGAAAAAGTAATGATCACATTGTTTCAATGATAATTTTTTTGGAACAGAAGTTGTTCCAGTATAACAGTTCATACATCATTAATAACAATTACGAATATAAGTATCGTGGTAGCATCCAAAATGTTCTAATACTTCCCAGAAATCTCTTTTAGAGCATTCAGTGGAGAAGAATCAAGCGGACTTGATTGTGAATTGCCAAAAGTATACTGTTTTTGAACACAGAAGACTTAACAGCACTTCGATATTTAAAAAGAAAAAAAAAAACAAGAAATGTTTTCTTCTTTTAATGTTCTTATTTGGAAAGCTGCATTTAAAATTTGGCAATTAACCTGATGGGAATGTGTCAGTGAATGTTTTAATATACTTAACTGTGTCTGCTTTATAAAACAAAGATGTCTGTATAGCACCAAACTGAGTTCCAAACAGAAAAGACAAATTTCTACTGAGAATTGACATTAAAAAATAATGAATAGAAATATTTCCATGAAGCTTGGCAGGAATATGTACACTGTAGATGAACAACTGTTTTAACAAATGTTCAATAGAAGAATCCAGAATCCATGGAGGAAATAACATAACTGCTGATGTCGGATTCCATTAGGATCAGCACCAATGCACTACTAAATTATTACAGGATATTTTATGAACTGTTATTGATGATTTAGTGGTAAGCTAGGTTATGTAGCTTACAAGCTGTCACCTTTAAGGTGAGGCCAAAAGCGAGCCCAAGGATATAACCTAAAAGAAAATATAACAATTATTATAGTATGTGTGTCAGCAAAGTTCATATGATTCATTATCCTTCTGGTAATAGGAAAGCTGTCAGTGGGTGCTCTTGGGCATGGTTCAGCTAACTATATAAAGAATGTTCTCTTAAACATTCACCTACAGCTTGGGATTCAGAGGTTGCTTGTCTGATTAAATGGAAAGGAGGTAATTTAAAAGCATCTTCCTTTCCAGATCTGTTACTGTCAATTGGCTTTGGTTCAGAGGTTTCCAATCTGAAGTACATGAGGCAGCTGCGGAAGAACTCTATTAATATTCCTGCATAAAATGCTTCCTTAGCCCAGGTCAGCTCCCCTATGCACTTTTGATGCATTAGAACTTTAATGTTTAACTGAATCGACAAGTGATGGGTTTTACAATCAATGTGCACAAAGGACATGCCATTCTCAAGTAAGCTCACCATTTATTAAATATAATGATAAAGGGGAACATATCAGGTGAAGGTTAGTGCAGTGTTTTGTTCCTCTGCAGTTCATATATTGCACAAAATACACCCACCTGTGTTATCATCTGGTATAAAACTGGACTGAAACTCAGCTCCATTTCTGTATCGAGTAAAGGAAAGTTATGAATCCTGTTAAAATGGAGAGAGATGTCAATCTAAATGTTCAAGAAAGGGCAAAAATAAATCTATAGCATATTTTCCTTAATGTTTTGCCACAGGATGATTTCTGAATTCACAGCACAGATGTTTAAAATATGATACAACCTATCTGCTACAATGTTCCATGCTAATTCCTTCAGAAATATGTACTAATTTAGGGAAGGTTATGTTTTCTTTAGATGAAGTAGCTCAGCTCCCACCAGTGTTTCCAGGAACTTTTTCATTGTTTTATTTTGCTTTTCTTTAACGGGTAATGTTGGAATGAAGTGGCAGGATCTTTCACAGAAAGGCTAACTTACAGTAGTTTCTGTATAATGCTCTGCAGATGTAGATGTTCCCCAGATGTGAACAGACTAGAAACTTAGTTTTGTCTCTGGGAATTCGTTCGCTATATAAATCTCCCAACACATTCTTATCTGCTATGTAAATAAGATGTGGAATTCCAATAGTGTCTCAGCGTTCTACAGCAGATGGTATAGTGAGATTTACCACACCATTACATTTAATGGGATTGAATTCATTTGGATTTCTTGATGTTCACTCTGTCCTTCTCTGAGCAGCAGTGTTGCCAATGTTCCTGATTATATATGATTTGAGAGAGTGCTTAAAGAAGAAAAACCCCTTTATCTTAGAAATATGAGTATTTTCTGTCAAATTTTAAAGTGCGTATGTATTGCATTTTGGAGGATTTATAGGCCCTATGAGAAAAGGATATTTAATGAATATTCAACAAAGAACTTGAAGTCATTACATTCGAAGATTTTGTAAATATCAGCTATCCAGTTAACTGTTTTAGTACTAGCTTCATTATATATTCATTTGGAAAGAAATGAGCTTTTTACCTCTCAACATCAGTGCAGGCAGAGTGAAAACAGGAAAAAATATCTATGTTCATAAAAGTCTTTTAAAAACATAATCCAAACAGATTTTTTTAATGTTCATTTCCAAGTAAAGCTGTCTCACCTCATGCAGCAATTGTACTAAATTAATAAGTAATATTTTCAGAATTAAAGTGCAAGTTGATGCTGCTAAAACATAATTAAAAATGACAGTGTAAAACACTGTCAACTTCTTTTAGTGAATTGTCTTTTCAAAAAATGCTGCTGCAAATGCCTTGATCTACTTGTTCCACAAATTGCTGCATACCCAAAATGACATCTAAAATGTATACAGATGTTGTGTGCACACATTAGCTGATGCTTTAAATTATTTTGTCTGCTTAACATTCTATCATTTCTGCAATACCATGTGTGGCCTAAAACTTTACTCAAAGCTCAAATCCTCTGAATTTTACCATGCTATTGCTACCATTCCTCATGGTAGGCATATAGACCATCTTTCTATAATTAAACTTAGTGAGGATTTCAGAATTTTTCCACCTTAAAAATACCTAGCTTTTCTAATTAAATAAAAAATATTTCTAAAGTCGGGCTTCAGGCCCAAGATATCCTATATGTTTTATAATTTTTTATGAATTGCAAACTAGTAATCTTACCAGCAGTGACACATTCTTTACTACAGTACCAGCCAAGGAGAGCTTTAATTAACACTAACTATGGCAAACTCCTCACTTTTCTCAATAACGCGGTTAGGCAATAAGGTAGCTGAGGTGGTTGACACAGAATTCCTATTCCAATGGACACCGTGACTTTTGATTTTAATTTGAAGATAAATGACACAAACAATTGGGGAACTAATGGAGTACTATGGAAAACTCCAAAATATTGATGGTTTTTGATCTAAGTGATAAATAGGTGGTTCTGCCAAACAGCCAAACTGAAATGCAAGAGTCACAGTCACTTTAGAAATACTGGGCTGGCTTGCTGGGGTGGAGGCTGAAAGAGTTCCAGGCTCCTGTGCTATCCTCCATACTCAGAGTAAAATCAAAAGTGTTAGATTTAAAATTCTGATTTTATGAAAAGGCAGAGTTATAATAGACTGAAAAAATAAGTTTACAGCAAGCTGACTTCCCCCAGCATCACATGCATTGAGCGCTGCAGGTTGGTTTTGCCCACACGGTTTTGCTGGCAGTGGCAAGGAAGGCACAGAAGCAGTGAGACTCCCAGTTGTTGCCCAGTGATCATGTCACTGTTGTAAGTGCTCGCTACTCTGTGCACTAACCAAATGTAATCATTAGGAATACCTCGGCCTTACTCTGACTACAGCTTTGTCTACAAAAGAAAGTGAGGAATTAGAAAAAAATCACAGACGTGGCAGTGTGGCATTCTTGATTTGTCTTGACTATAGCTTATAATTGAAGTAAACGTAAGAGCTCTATGGATCTTTCATTTCTGTAAGACTTCACTGACAAACTTTTCCCTCCTTCAAAGAAGGTATCTTCAGAGTAAGCAGCCCTACTTTTCCACTGCCTGCAAATTGTCTCTTCACTCTCTGGCTTTGATGGCAATTAGATCAGACTGTCAGTATATTCCATTTTTCTATTGCTTACCCATAGCTCTTGTTAACTTCTTCCAAGGATATTAATGATATACAGTACATTAATGATATATCTGTATTGGCATTAAGGAAATTAGCTACGGGAGGTTGCTACAGACCCAGAGGAGGTTTCTTATTTTCTTTGATTTATTCATAGCAGTAGATGGCTTTAAGAATGGCTGTTTGGGGTGGGGGAAGGGGGGGGAGAGGGGGTGAAAGACAATAAAAAAGGCATTGTGGCTGGTTTTTGTGGTAAAAAAGAAATAAGCAAACCTTTAAAATCTCTACACTTGTTATTTTTGCTATATTTATTTTTTCACAGTGAAGAAACTGGGTGATGGACAAAGTAATTCTCATCCAAAACCAAGCCTCAAAAACATTCCATACACTAATCCTTTCTGGAGCATTTTTAGGACTTATTAAACAGAAAAGTCCCCAAGAAAGAAAAAGAGTCTCAAGTTAATTTCTGTTTTCTCTAATGTTGAACTTCTAATGACTCATGCTGGTTTAAACTGGGTGGTAATTCCCCAGAAACTGAACCAAGGAAGTATTATTTTGTTCTGAAGATCTGGTTATTTTCTTTGAGAACAGATTCTGTTCACACTTGGTTCTGGAATATCAGAGGAGCTCCTTTATTTACTGTATCCTTTGGAGTCCCAGTAACATGAAAAACTCAGGAGAAAAAAAAATTCACCATCAAAGTCTTTAGAACATGACTTTTAGGAAGAGGCTGACAAACCCATGGGTCAAAGAAAGATCTCTCCATCTGTCTGTTCGTCCAGCTGTCCTTCCTTCCTTCCTACTCCTTCTTCACTTTTTATGTTGTTTGGAATCTCCCAAGAAGGGGTATAAAGCTAATAACTGAAGCAAGAAACTTAAGGAAAAGTTTAGGTGGGATAAATCTGAATTCCACATTTATCACCCACTTATATAAATCAAATGAGTCTACTCACCTTTTTTTCTTTTCCTCTTTTTTTAGAAAACATTACAGGATATACTCATATGCTAGTGGAGGACATGAACATTACATGAAAATTATTGATATTCAAGTGAATAAGAAAATAGTAAATGAAATAGCTTTCATTTAATTGTTTGGGGGCTGTTCCATATGGAGCAAAGGAAAACATGTCTACACAGCCAATGAAACCAACCCAAAGAGTGAAATGGAATTCTCTTGTGAGATACACTTGATATATTACAAGACTTAATCTCCCTTCTCTGTTGTAATCCCATGGTAAAACAAATTTATCCATGCTTGCTAAAGTTGCTTGCTCACAAGCTCTGATTATTCATACTAGCCAAATTACCTGTGTAACTTGGAGCTGCCTGAACAGGTGGGTATTTCCTTTTCATTTTTAAAAAATGCTGGATGAAAATTTAATCTCCTCTTTCTATAGTGTCCTGTTTATTTTAAGGATTTATATACATTTTCACTTAAATTATTCTAAAAAGTAAAGGATATGGTATTTACCTACAGTGTTTCATTAAAAGTGGGGATTAGCACTCTCTACTTTTCAGCTTGTTATTTATTTTGTTGTAGAAATTCACAGTTTCTGGAAATCGTAAGAGGGTGCGATTGACTTAAATCAGCATTTTACATATGACACATGGGTTAGACATTGGTTCTAGAGACACCAACCCAGTCTATTCTTACTATTACCCATGACTTGATTATTCCCCAGTTCAGAAAGGAAACAGGCTCCACTGAAGTAGTCATGATAACAACTCCAGATGGGAAAATATTTGGAAATTAGTGTTTCTACCAACATCTTTGATCACACAGTGAGCAACTTCTTGCTCTACACATGGTGCCACTGCCACCAGGAGAACCTGCTGCATTGTCAGGTGCTAGACAATATGAGTTTGATAACTAAAACTAGCCCCGAGGATATTTCTCGTTCTTGAGGAAGACTGTTATTTTGTAGCAGAAAAGGAAACATCTTTTTCATTTCTTTAATTGTTCAATAGTCATCATTTCAATATTTATTTTGTTTTAATCCTATCACTAAATTGAAGATTTCAACTATTGCTTCTATTGCATTTTCATGATGACTATTCTAAATTTCACATTGCTCATGTAGTTATGAACAAGATAAATTTGAGCCATGGACTGAAGCTAGAATCTTGTAAATCAAAAGTCACCACAGGTACCTGTGTTCTTGTTAGTCAGTCCCTAGGATTTAGATAGGAAAAAAATTTTAAAACAGGAAAATAATATACTGTTAAAGTTGATTAGCTGGCTCTAGTCTCCTAGATACAGAAGATTTCCTCCTCTTGCACAGCAGGTGCATGCATGACTTATGCAGGAAAAGCTCAATTTGGTAAAGGTTAAATTTGATCAAATTGATTAAGTACAGATTTTTCTTCCATTCTATCAGTACTGGTTTTATGCTTACTGGTTAGAAACCTGTCTCCCCAAAGCCGTGGTCATTTCCCTACTTTATTTTGTCTGATTGTTAAGTGTCTACAATTTCAAATAAAGAAACAATCCTTTCATGTGCAACTCTGAAATGCATTAAGTAGCCCCTGCAAAAAATATTTCTGTTCACCTGTGAAGAAGAAAATAAATAGAAATTAATTTCTCCCAGCCCATTACATTTGGCACATCAATGCTCAGGCCAGGCGAAAGGTTTACTTTAGGTAAAAGTACTTTCTCTTTTAGCAGGTCAGAAGAACAAAGAGTTCAAAACTATCACACACTGAGAGGAATAAATAGTTTCTGTCACTTGGCCAAAACTGAAAATACAGATCTGGGACCTGCAAATGATTTAAATCAGGCTAAGCATTACATCCGTGATTAGCATTGCTGACTTTTAGAGACTTTCTTGTGTGGATAAAGTTAAATACATGCCTGAGGTTTGCACAGGACTGGTGCGATAGCTAGCCCTATCTCTGAGGGAGTGGATGCATTCAGTTCCCACTCAGAGTTTCTGGTAGAGAACAGTGCTCAACCTCTTGTGGAAGATGCTGGGCTTAGGGGAAGACCTGCCTTTGCACCTGGGCTGATGGTTGGCTGTGGGCAGAGTTTCAGCTCCTCTCCATGAAAAACCTTTGCACATCCAGGAATGATAATGGAATTTATTCAGGGTCATTAACTATGCAGAGACAGCTGTGAACACCATGAAGATTTACTTAGCGTGAGGATATAAGAATTAACCAATCTCCTAGATTACAGATACAAATTTGAGCTCTGAATCCATTCAGATCAATGCTAAATGAATCATTAATATTCTGTACGAAGCAGAAAATGAAGCCGATGAAAGCTGATCCCACTACCTTGTCATTACATTCTCTATTACCACAAGTTCATCCAAAATTGCAAATCATTACCGCTTCTCCGGCATCTGCCACACTCCACTACTGTCCCTGGAGCACTCAGGGAGTCAAATATGTTTACTAAAGCATAAAACTACTAACACCACTCATCCATGGTTACACAGACACATCTGAACATTACTTTAAAAGTGTCATAGACCTTATATTTATTGTTCTGAATAAACATTAGTCTCATGAGCGGAGAAGCACCAAAGGCTGGAGACTGGTAATTACTCACAGGATAGGTACACTGCCATTAGCTGCAATGAAAGCTTCTCTGTGTTTCCATGTCAGCGGATTTCAGTACGAAGGAACAGTATCTTGCCTCAGACTGGAGAATTTAACTCCATGCTTCTTTAGTCTTATGTACTTAGGCAAAAGGAGCGTAACATTGCGGGATGTTTGGCTGGGTTTTGACACAAATTGCACTAGACACGGTACATGGGTAATTAGCAATGCATACAGGCTCTATCTTTAATCCAAGCCTTTTCATATAGTCTCAGAAACTGATATTTGATCCAACCAAAATATTTCATGACATTTTCATTTTCTCAAAAACTGTACTCCTACAGTGCTGATAAGATTCCAAAATAAAGTTCTGATGCTCTCAATGACATTTTGTTGTATTTATTTTTAACTGTTTTCATCTGTACTTGATTTCTAAAGCTAAATATTTTTATTGCTGTAAAATCTGTGTTAACTTCGTAATGAAAAATTGGTACAGTTTTGTAACTTGCCTTTTCAGAGTAAACAAATAGAAAAATTAGTTACTGAGCTCTAGTAATGCTGTTTACTGAGAATAAAGATTAAATTGTTTATCTGATATCAGTGTGATAATAATTGAGGAGATACAAAGTTGTTACCCACAGTACTACATTTCTAATTAGAAAGGACAAGAATCTTTTCCAAGTGACTTCTTTATAGTCTAGTATAAGTCTGTGATGTACAGCAGCAAGACATCAGGGAAATCAAGACTAATTCAAAACTGGTTGATACCCAGATAAATGGTGTTCTGTAAAATGTCTTTTGAAGGATTGTGACCCACGAAGAAATATTTATTCACCCAAGACTCTAAAATACGCTGATGCTCATTATACTCATAAGACAGCAGAGACATTTGTTCAATAATACAACCGTTCCTGTCCATTTTTTAATCTACATTATTGGAAATCATCAAAAAGAAATGGGAGGTAGCACTGTAGAGCCATTCAAAAATTTAGTGTTGACTCATTCCAGTCTTTCACTGATGTGCTATGTGAAATTGAGGAAGACAAGAATAATAAAAAGTTATGAAGATACTGAAGTGTGTCATTATTTCTCTGACAGCTCCAAGATCGAAATGCCAGTGTGTGTTTTAGCACAGTTCAGTTTCAGGGCTCATGGAAATGGGATTATTCTGATTTACATCAGCTACCAGCCTGACTCAAGGCCATTAGTCTCTGAGGGGTGAGGTTGGCAGCCTGGGTCGCTGGAGAGAATACACCTCACCAGAGCCTGGTGGGCTGCCTTTGCAGTTACACAGCACCCACGGTGTGGAAATCAGGGCAGGAGGCTCTGCATGCCAACTGCAGCCGAGGAAATGCACCAGAAGGCTTTTTATAACACATTTCTCAGCCTCACAGAAGACAATAGGCGGCCTTTTTTTTTCTTCAGTGAAAATCTGCCTCTCTGCATTGCTCATATTCAGCTCACAATCAGATGCTGTGCAGATCAGTGCCCAAAATATCAATCCAGCCAAATGTTTGCCAGAGCTTTAGGGAAACCTTACAGTCTCAGAACTATTTGCATTCTGAGCTGAATGTTTTATTTTCAATCCTGCTGGCATCTGCTATGTTTTTACAATCTTTTAGATAGTTTACTCTGATTATTAGCAAGTAACCAATGTGATTTGATCTTCTTTTCACTTCTCCCTCCTGCTAATATAGAAAGGCAGCAAACTATACCTGAAGCTGCTAAGAATTGGTTCCTCCTGTTTGATTTGACATTTTAGTTGTGCCTTGTTCTTTTTGTTGTTTCATTGTTGTTGGGGTTTTTTTTTAAGTCTACTTTCTAGTGTCCAGCCATCCTCAGAAAAATAGAATGTACGTGCCATGCAAATACCTCTCAAGATCTATTCTAGCTACTTTCTTATTTGTGGCATTTGTTGGCACCTTTCCTTTCCAGTTTCCATCCATCATCTTAGTCACTTATTGTCCTCTTTTTTTTTCTGAATCCACAAACAATTTTTTCAGCAAAAGGCCTTTTACTAATGCTTCCTCCTTGCATTGCACCTCTTTTTCCCTGAACCTTTCCTTAGCAGCTGCCAATCTCACCCATTTATCAGCTGGCACAACTGAAACTGATGGATTTTCTCTTTCAGACATGTACTTGAGCTCAGCCTGGGCTCTCCAAGCTGGGAAAAGAAGTGATGGCAAAGACAGTTGAGGAGATTCACATTGAAATATAGAAGCAGCAGGCAGCAGCTGTGGCCCTTAAACAAAACACAAGCTTAGAAAATTCACCTTTTTAATTTATCTAATAAAAATGGATGATGTTGGTGTGGGATGGATTCTAGCTGCTTCAGGCTGGTGTTTGGATGAGCAACAACTCAAGGATCCTCAGGAGTCCTCACTTAAGAGAGCACTGATTCTCCCTCTGGTTTGCTTTCCAATACTTTGAAAGCACTAATGAGTGTTTTAAATCAAAGCACATCTCAAATATTAATGATGTTTCA
The DNA here is from genome assembly GCF_002078875.1 of Numida meleagris. Lineage (NCBI taxonomy): Eukaryota > Metazoa > Chordata > Aves > Galliformes > Numididae > Numida > Numida meleagris. Next base: position 14,061,367 of record NC_034412.1, read on the forward strand.
ATGTGCCTCCTATTTAACGTAAAGCAGCGCATAGCACTTTTCAGCTGATTTTATTTTTTTTAAATAGATTTTGCACTCTAACTGGCATTAGCAGGAGACCTCTGAGTGGCATTAACACATTAAGGGTGCTTAGTTCCCTGCTTGTCTTTATCCCAGCCACCCAATGAGTAACAGTTATAGTCAAGCTTGTGGAAAATCCTCCCAGAAATTTCTTCAAATGCAAACATCTTTTATGCCTTTTGATTTAGGACCTTTTTATTTCATATTTTTGTAGGACTTGGCTGTCAAGAGAGACACATCACATTGTTTATATACATATAACTATGACAAAGAGTTCATGTTTAGCTGCAGCTCATATGGGCTGTCTTCCTTTTGGGGGGTAGCTTGTGCCAAAATGAGAGGAAATAGCATTTCCTCCGAGAGTAATAAGCAGCTGGTGCTTTTGCCCTGGTGTTTATGGGATGTAATAGGCACAGTGGCACATTTGGAACTGGTTGGGGAGAAAACTAAATGCTGCTTTCTTTTATCTTTATCACCCTCTTTCCCAAGAAGGATTTTCAGTTTCTATGGTTTATCCTAATTTTAGAAAATGCAATAAAAATTAAATCGCAGCACTTTGCCACAATGTAGTAGGATATTACAATCTATCCTTGGTAAAGATGGACTGTTTTTATCAGCTGGAATCATAAAAGCTAAGATAATAAAATATTTTTATAACTATTCCAAATAGATCTTGGAAGAATTAAAGCAAAGGGAAGGCATATGGAAATGATATTTGGAGAGGAACCACTGAAATTGCCAAAAACTGTACATCTGCACTTTTGGCCATTGTCTGACCTTAAGTGTGCGTTCAGAACTGTGCATTCTCATACTGCGAGATTTTAATCCAGTGATGGGACAGCAGTAGAAGAATTTAAAAGTACTAATTTCACCTAAAAAGCATTTACTAGTTTCTCATTCATTGTAAACTGATATAGCTCCACTGACTGTGACATTCAAAAATGACATAAACCCATTGAAACAGAACCAGGATCTGCTCCTTTATTCACAGCACTTCAAACTGACTGATTAGACCATTATTCATTGTGAATAGAGGTGGCAAACACTGTTCCACAGATAATGTCCTCTTCATCAGCCATACAAATTGGTAATTGTGGTGATCTTGTAAACATTGCATAAACTGATGATATACACTTGATAACAGTACAGTAGCCAAAGATTATTTATTTGTGGTGATATAAAGTGATGAAACACATAATTATCTATCCTGCTAGTAACAGTGTTCTTTACACAGATCACCAGTAATACAAAGAGTTATGTCATTCTCAAGTAGCAATATTGGTGATTTCAGAAATGAGGTTATGGGCAAAGAAAGAGCAATATTCTTCCTAGATGGCTGCATAAAGAGAATTTTGAAGGATGCCACTTAGATATTATTTGGCTAATAAACAACTCTAAACCCATGTTTATGGAATTGCTTTTTTATATACATCATGACTACATAAAGCTTTAGAACTGGTTATTTACTCAACACTGGCTGAAATTTGGCCTTCTTTTAAAGTTATCTTTTGCTTTTATTGAATGTTGGGCTTCCACAAAAGTTAGAACTAGGACACATATTTAGGGCATACAAATGTGAATTTAAAAGCCTGCTATAGAAAACTAATTTGAATAACATGGTTTTTGGCATTTCACAGGGGAAATGAATGTATCATGGCCATGCTTTTGGAAAGCTCAAAATGGGTTGTAGTTTCTCTGTGTTCACACACAAGAAACCCCTGTGTTAGCCTGAATGTTATTTACTTGAATTATATTAAATTCTCACAATGATTCAACATGGCTTCAGACCCAGAATTTTGGGTGCAACACATCTGAATAATCTAAGGCATAGTTTAACTCAGTCAACATTTCTGACATATTTCTGAAGTGAAACGAGTTGAAATGAAACAAGCTGATGGTCAGGGTGCCTTGACATCTCCCTCAGCACGTTATGAAACACAAGAGGTTTTCTCCCGGACATGAGAGCAAAACTTCCTTCCTTATCCAGAAGCTGCCATGCCTTCCTTTGCCTTGTTGTCTCCAACCTGCTTTTTTGGACATCTGTTAAACCTCACACTCCATTTACCTTAGCTCTTTCACTGCAGTAGGTGACAGTTCGCTTCCAAGTAGCTCTGCCTCTGGAGAGCTATGAAGAAAACTTTCTCATGCAGTGCAAGAAGAAAATACAGGTTCATACTTAATAGCCACATATCTCAACTACTAGCTGGGTGGTGCTGGAATATTTGTGCCCAGTTTTCTAATGACGTCACTAACTTTTCAGTGTGAGGATGAGCACACTGCAACCTCCACTATTACTGATCCTTTTTTTACTTTTTTCTTTCCTTTCTGTGGGGATTTTTGTACACATTTTAGATAAACTGCAATAAAATCCCAGTAAAGCTGAATCACCAGATCCTGCCCTGTGAAACCTGACATTCTGCAAAACTGTGTTCCTTTAGAAATCATGAGATATTTTAGCTTTCCCTTCAGTAATAACCTGGATCCTACTCATGAATCTTTAAAAAGTACCTTGAATGACTCCTTAGAGAAAAAGGGACTGCAGTAGTAGTTGTAGTTTTTGAGTTATGATCATTACATGAATTTCAAGAAGAGATCAGGTGTGCTCCAGCCTTAGGCTCATCTCTGCTACTTCACAAAGACCCTGGAGCAAGCAATCTCAGAGCACACACCTGAACTCCAGAGCTCCTTCTGCTTACAACAATTCCTTGTGATAAAAAAGAAATGTATTTGGAAAAGCGTTTCAGAAAAAAATGCAACACTTAAGGCTTCTAGTCCCCAGACTGCATGGTTAAATAGCATTTAGGAATCAAAACAGACAAGCAACTAGTCTGAACATTTGTACAATCCCTCCGAGAATGGAGAGAGGTTTTCTAACATTAGCAACATCTTTAGGAGGATTTCTGTTTCATAATTGTTTTTCATACTGTTCTGCCCCTTCCCTTTAGCTCTTTCCATCTAGTGCACTGGCTCCTTGCTCTCTTTTTGTCAGAAGCTGTAAGATGATAGTCACCAGGGTCACAAGGTTTTGCATGACCTGGCACAGGAAGGCTCTGATAGGAGAGTTAAATAATTATTGGTAACTAATACACAATATTATTCAGCTTAGCTGATACAAACTCATTCAAAGGCCCACTTCTTACCATAAGAATATAGCCTCTCCCTGCCTACCTAGCAATGACTCTATTGTGTTTCACGGACAGCTGTGAGCAAACTAATTTTTAGCCTGGCAGCACTTCAGTACTAACTCTTTTGTGTTTCTTCTCCAATAAATAGCTGTATTGCACTTCTGAGTTGTGCTTATCCTGCCTATAAAGTTTGTGTGCGCATGGCAAAATATGTCCAAATTGCCTACCAGAGGAGAGTTACAGAGCTCAGAAATGTCACTATTTTATGTTTTTGGTCCCCTCAACACTCCCCAAGGGCAGGGCTATATGTGTCTACTCAGCCCAGGCTGGAACAATGTCAGATATGATCCAAAATCCCCAAAGGCCACTTCAGCTACCTGGGATCGCTGGAGCATGGGATTCTCACAACAGCCTCGCTATGATCTGAAAAAAGATTTGAAGAAGGCAGTGAATGAGTTAAATCCATTTATAATAAAGTATCACGTGATGTATGTGGAGATCTGTAAAGTACATGCCACTGTGTTGTACAACAGCTTATCACGTCTAAAATTCTTCAAATAGTTTGCAGTCAGCTGGCAAGTATAGCATCTACATCCTCAGTGACACTTAAGTAGTGATCTATACTGAATATATGTATGGCTTCATGTACAATGACTGTGGAAAACCAAGTCCCAAATCTCCCAGGAAGACTCCTGAAGGGCATGCACTTATTAGCTCCTTCCTGTTCCATTTCAGCTGTTTTTAAATCCCAAAATAGCATCCCCTCTGATTCACCAGCCATAACCCCACTGGAATATTCTGTGGAGAGTCGATCAGCTTCATGCCAGAACTGCGCAGATCAGTAAAAGAACAAGTGACACGCTATAATTGCACATAAAAAGAATGGAATGATCTTTTGCATCTTTATTTACTTCTATTAGAAAATGTCTTAGCAGACTTAGACATTAACATTTTCTGCTTTCTCAAGGAAAAGATAATTTATCCTCTTAAAGGTATTAGACTCCTGTGTATTGTTTTTCCCCATTTGGTGTCCTTGATTCCCCCTTCTGAACACTTGAGCATTTGCAATCAGCACACAGTGACACTTAGTAAAAACAACTGAACTACAACATCCTACCATAATGTCGTTCTAATAACATATATAACATCATATAATGCCAGTAATGTGGAGCAGCTTCACCGTGCAGAGACTCAAGTCTCTCCATACCTACATCTGTTTTAATTTTCCCTCTGGTACATCTGCTGTGGAGCGCGACCCCTGCTGATCACAATGAGACCCAAACTTGTGTCTTTTGCTGTAGTTCTGAGCCTCAATTCAAACTCTGGCGCTTGGCTTTAATTTCTCAGAAACTGACAGATGCTGGATCAACACAACAGCATGCACAAAACTGTGTGTCATGTTCTGCTGTCTTTGTTATGCTTATTATACTCTATTGGAGAGGTGGCCAACAAACAAATTCAGTAGCACACCTTCTTGTTACATTATATGCCACATTACCGGCAACAAGAGAAATATATGAGACACATATGGGACAAGGGAGAAGAAGTGTTAGCTGGCTAAGGCTATACAACAGACTTTGCTAAATTTCAGTGCTGTTCTGTTTGCATCAAGTAGAAATGGGAAAACATTCACTGATGAAATTATCATTTTTTTTCTGCTAAGTAATGTTCATATTAGTAACAGGCATACACATAAATATAGGAATAGGAACAGCTGCTCCATCAGCATTACAAGAGTGAGAGACTACATGGGATGGGCATTCCCAAGGTCCCTGAGCTCTGCAATTCCTTCTCTGCACCTCCCCAGAGCACAAAAAGCACAAGAGAATGTCACTTGTAGACCTTCCTTTCCCAAGAGTAGGAAGAGATAATATAAACTCTCATCCAACAGAGAGCAGGAAACTTGGATTTGTGCCAAGGATTTTTATCTGTCTTTAGTAATACAAGCCTAATGAATGAGAAACTTCATAAGTGCTCCGTAGGCTGTTCCTTTAAGATAGAGCTAATGTCAACTTTAGCGTGCTTGGTTTCCTCACATTATTTATGTGTATACAACAGTTGACCAATATCACTAAGAGTAAAGTAATCTACTCCTATTGCCATGAAAATGGGGGGTTCAACATGTGTGTGTGCATGTTTCTTTAGACAGGCACAGCTGAAGACACATTACTGAGCTACATCAAGTTTTAACACCCACAATGGCTGTTCTGTGTATCTCTAGATATAAATCTCTGGAGAGATCCAACAGATATCTCAAATATTCTGCCTTTGTAGCCATTTACCTGAAGAGTAAGTCTTGCGTGATCTGGCCTACCAGTCCTTCCCAATATATGAAAGTGGGGAAGCATTTCAAAACGCTGAGCACCTCAGGCCTTCACCCTTACAGTAGTAGATTTCAATTTCCTTCTTCTAAAGCCAGTTATTTTTTTAACTCCACTTTCTATGACATATTTCTCATCTGAGAGATGTTGAGGAGCTCAAGAAGGAAGCCCTCTCCCAAAACCCCTTCTGTATTCCATCCACCAGATAGCAATCCTTCCCTGCTTAACAAGAAAAACTAAATATTCTTGGCAGGCTCTTTTCCTAAAGGGCAGGCTGATGAAGAGACTGGGGGAAAACCTGGAAGGTCTTTGACATATTGAGCAACATACTCTTAGTAAGAATGATTTAAGATTGTTACAATTGTAATTGACAGTAATTCTGGAGGACAAGTTGTGACTTGTAAAACCTATGCTGACCTAATATATAAAGTATTTCTTGTTTGTTTAGAAAAGTGGGAAAATGTCATGAAGAATAATAATAACAAAACTTATGTCATTCTCTATGGAATATGAAAAGTTTGATTGGTTGACTTTTTGCAAGGTTGTTAAATGAGATTTTTTCTTTTCTTCTTTGGCAACTTTCCCTGCTTTTTCTCTAAGGCCACCCTCTCCCCACCTCATTCTCAGCTTTTGAAAAAAATGTAGAAATAAATGAACAATCATGTCTTTTTGTTTGTTTAGGGAAAAACACCTCTTTCTTTCACCAAACAAAGAAAAAAATTGAGGAAAAATTGCTTTAAGGTAAAGGCAAGTGTTTAAAAGATGTAAAGAGGCCTATATTTATTTATGTGGTATAGAATAGATTTATAATCTTTTCAATACTAATTTATAGTACAAACACTTGAGGGAAATGTCTATACTGAGCTGTACAGTGCAAGGCTACATGACAGCACGCAAAGGGCTGCAGTTGCTTGAGCCATTGCTCTACCCACAGAGGTAGAGAACATACCAGCCACGGCTCTATGTGGTAAACAAATGAAAGCCCAACTCTTTCTCCCTGTTATGTTTCATATATCAGAAACTCACACATGAAAATACAACGATTAGGAATCTAGCATGCTCCCGGATTACTGAGCTAACAGTAGCTCATCCGAGCAGCATGTTTTACATAGCTTTCATATCTACAAGGCACTGGCAAGCTATCAAAATAACACCAGCAGAGCAGCCGAGCACTATGCAAAGCAGACTTTCAGAGAACTGCACTTCTGTCAGCTATATTGCGAAGACCTTGTGTTAGAACAGAGCCTTTCTTTTCTCACTGTTTTAGATTTGACCAGAATATTTTTATGACGTGTGATTTGACAACGTTGGTTAAGCAGCACTAACTGCTTCCAGTCTACACAGTCTTGCTGATAGTTGTCCTAATACATGCAAACACTTGGAAGAAACTATGTGCAAACACGATATAGCAGTAAAAATAAGACTGAGGGTTTCCTAATGTTAAACATACCAAGGGATTTCAGAGTACCTCACAGTAGTATATGTCCACAAGTTTAATTTCAAATATAGCACTATTTCTATGTCCTGGACATGACAACTCTATCTTTTTTCACTATTACTTTATTGTAGATGCAGCTTTTTCTTTTTATTTTTAACTTCTTCTTAGCTAAATTAATATTGTTGGGGAAGAACCATGGTTGATCTACACTGACAAGGCTCACAAAATGTAATACTATGAATGACGCAGGATTGTAGCATTATTTATTGAACAAAGGACTGTTAAGATATTTGGTGATACTCAAGCAAATGGTTAGGCGGTCATTGTGAAGCAGAGGGCTTGGTTCTGTGAGACACTGCAGCTTTGGGAGCTATTTAGACTCATTTGTAATGTGTGTAGAATAAATATCATCTGTGTGAATGGTGAGTGTGAAATGTTAAAGATTTACACCTACTTCATATTCATGCTGTACTCCTTTAAGTAATTATAGAGATGAACAGAACTGGCTAGACAGTATTCTTATGGTTAGCATTTGTAGAGAGCAAGCCTAGAAAGCTTAGTTTCCCCTTGTCTTCACAGCCACTGCAAAGGAATTCAAAGCAGAGATAAGGTACTGCCAGTCTTTTCTGAAAGATGACTTTTCATGAAAGATGACTATGCTCCAGTGTAAATGAGATTAAGCCCAAAGGAGAAACAGACTGACAGGGAATATAAGGGTCTCACCTGTTTTCTTGCTTTTAATTCTGGTAAAGAAAATGAGGTAGTAGTAGCAACTAAGTCTGCAGCAGTCTCAGTGCTTACTCTTTCGTCTTTTCTATGAACATAATTGTTAAAAGCTCAAGGATGACTCCTCTCTCTGAGGGTTAGAAAGGAGTCTTTCAGATTTTGGACAAAAAGGGCTTAGATGTGCTCCAAATCTCCCTCTGCAGCCACAGATTTCATGGCTGATCGGTTCACCTGCATGGGTGCTTCTTAACACTACTCCAGAATTTAAATTCAAAATGTTTGCGTTTTCTATATGCATAATGTGTATGCCTAATATATTCAAATGCATTTCAAGTTTAGAAAGCCAAATAATTCATTTAATCTTGACCTGACCATCCTCCACCTATAGCCATTCACTCACTAGCCACCAAAACACAGGGATAAATCCATTTAACTCACAAGCCTAGTTCTCCGATCTTTTAATTAGTATCCAGTTTTAGGTCACAGTGAGCAGGGAACAAAATGAATAAATCATTATCTTTACTCCATGCTTCATCTGGTCGCCCCTGCTGGTGCCTACTTTCTTCAGTGTATTATTGAAGCAAACGTACTTCAACTTTGTGTAATGTCAGAGAAGACGGCCCACATGTGCTGTAGCTAGCGTGTATGTAGCATGTTGTCACCAACACAACATCTGTCTGATGACTCAGAGTAGAAGTGGCTCTGTTTGTTCTGTGTTGAAGAGAGAGAAGCACTACTTTGATGTTCTCGCATGCATCGGAGTACCAGACATATGCACAACAGAGACAACTGCAAGCAGCACAATCTGGTTTCATTTCATTTCATGCATTTTAGGTATTTCCCTAAGTTACACAGCTTAATTCTCAAAGTAATGAACCATTTTGTGACATCTCTAAATAAAATAATCCTCCCCCTTTCTTTAACACACTGACTGTCAATAGGCTTCATAACGTAATCCTGCCAAAAATAATGAGGACAAGTTCTGCCCATTTACACAAAAGAAGAAAACTGCTGCAACGTGTCCTGTTTAAACAAGATTTTCAAACCATCTCAAGGGAGTTTTTAGAAACATAAAGCAAAATAATTAATACATTGCTAAGGGCTACACAAGAATCTTATTTTTTCTCCAAATGGTATTTGCAGCCGACTCATGAGCTCACAGTTCTCAGTTTCCAACTTCACACACCTTTAAGAAATTTAATTTTCTGCAGATGGCTGCACATAGTATTCTTTGAAAATCAGGAGCCTTTCAGGTGTTTCAAGATGAGCCTCCAGAGATTAAGGCACCACATTCTATTTGTCACTCTACAGAGTGCGAGCCTGAAAGTCCAGCTCAAGGCAGCGGCTATCCAGATGAGCTGCCAAGCTGCTGCCAATCATTCTGGCCAGGATGCCAGAGCGTGGTGGCTGGGGGACAGAGGACAGGGAGTGAATGCTTTTGGGTCCACGCCTAAGTAGATTAGGGTGAAGAAGAGCCTCCTGCTAGTTAAGCATGGAGATACAGCCTCCAGGGAGGAGACAGAACCAGCAGGGAGCAAAGCTTGCCAAAGATGGTTTCTAGCAGCCAGTTCAGAAATCATCTGTGATTTTTAACAACCAGTTGTGCTGAAATGTGCTCCAGCAGAGTCCTGCAGCTAGTTATGTTATAATGGAAAGAGCCTGTAGCCAGTTTACAATCTGACTGCCTAAGAGGAACAGAAATTAGAGGGGATACAGCCACTACACGCAATATGCCAGCTTGGACACTGCTCACAGAGGCATTCAGCACAGAGCTGTCCTCTTTGGAGGAAGCAGTAGAAGTGTGCTTCAGTCTGGGGTGCAGTCTTCAGCAACAGGGCAAATGGAACCCTAAGGATTGCAGAGTCAGCTAAATTAAAATGTCATCTTCCTGCAACAGTGTTCCTGCAGTCATAGCCTGCTCATCATCTCTATGAAGAGTTTTTACTGCTGTTTGTGTAATAACATCCCCTCCCGAAATGGTGTTTCTTAAACTTGCACCATATTTCATTAGCTCCTGCCATTTCCCATCACAATCTCTTTGAATTGCAGAATGTTATTCAATTTAGTTACTATTTGGATTTCTTCCAGAGCTGTATGGCTGTGAGAATGGCACAGAAAATAACAACATTGGCCTGTATTATTTTCGACAGCTCCCTTTGTTGTTTTCTGATGATGATAAATGTGTGGTGAGATAGCTGAGAATGTAATCAACAGCGCTGATTTGGTATTCACCTATATTTCGCTACAGTATATCTTTTGCAATTTGAGTAGTCCATGTCCTTTTATGTTCTTCACACTGCAGATGCTGCTATTATAAAGGCAATTTTTTTCTCATCAAAACCAAAGTGCATCAAAAAAAACTTCCGTGCAAGTCCAGAGTGGAACAGAAGACAAGTTTTAGCCCCATTTTTTCCTCAGGAATTTTCAACAGTTTCTGAAAAACACCAAAGATGAGCGAAAAGCAAGATAAAACAATAACATACTCCAGTATGTTCCACAATAGCAATAACATACTCCATTGGGAATTACTGATTTCTCAGCAGAGTGCAACGTAAACTTTATAAATTGAACTTTTCATTGTATGTCTATAATATTGTAGCTTAAACTGTGCAACTACAGCATCTCTAGTTTATTATGATATAGAAAATGCTTATCACTTATCACTATCTTTATTCTGGTAGTTTTCACGATGTCTACCAATACAAGGAGATTTCTGATAGCTGTGTGATATATAGGACTGTCCAAACAATTTACGTGGATTTGGTTGGATCGAAGGCTTCCACATCACCTTAAAGTTCATCCCTGGCTTTACAAGCAGTTGATCACAGCCCAGATATTTGTCTGGTTTATGTAAGCAATTCCCTGACAAAACCTTATCCCAATTCTGCAATAGATTCAAAACTGAAATCCCTCCTTTAATTAATCAGTTAAGTGCATAACTTGATTTTAATTTTGGTCTCAGCTTGTCTTCCCTCTTTCTGCCTGTAGCTTAGAAAGTTAAATCTATTACTGTGAAATTAAACAGTACAGAGACTGAAATTGGGAAGCAAAAAAACTATATGGAGAGGCACGCTAAAAAAAACACCCGTCCCATGGCACTTCTGACAGGACCGTGCCACTTGGTTTGTGGCCTCAGGTTCTGAGCACTGCCTTGCTGCAGCAGCATGGACGGCAAGGGCTGCATTTTCCATAACATCACTAGACCAGCTGCAGAGAAAATTCAACAATAAAATTCAAATTATGTTTGTCATAAGCTTCTGCTCTTTCTTCGCTATATTTGTGTACATGAAGTGTAATATACTAGCGAGAATGTCCCCTGACATGGAGCTGATTTTTATATCTGTTAAATTTACCACTAGCTTTACAGATGCCACAATCTCTTTTATTCCAGCTCTAGCAATTATAACGTAATCTGTGCTAACACTGCAGATTACTAGGGCAATTTTGAAGATAAATGATCACATCTCCATTTCCATCTGCTGGTCCAATCACGAAAATTGTGAGAATAAAATCTATCCCTTATATTGGTGCATTTTGGTGCATGTCTGGCAGTCTCCTGAGTCAGCTGCACTGGGCCAAGCTAAGAGCAATTCTCATGAAGATATGAAGAAAGCTCCCAGTTCCCCACCGGCTTTTATCTTCATTTTAACAACATTACAAAGGTCTACATACTTCTCTTTTTCCATCCTTTTTCCAGGCTCCTGGTCATGAGCAACATACACTTTTTCAGCTTAATAGAAGACTTCTCTAGATGTGAATTTGGCACGTTTCTGTTCCTACAAATGCCATAATTACATGCTCTGGTCAGAGTCCTTGGCCAAGCTGTAGCCACAGGCAATTTGTATCATCCAAGCACAGTGATACACTCAGGGCACTCCTTCGCACCTGGTTTTGTTGATCTAGACTATACCAACCCAGAAGCCTACTTGCCCATATTTGACAAAAGAAATTTGTTCAGAACATGCTTAGATGTCAGTTGATTTTAGAGCACACAATAAGAAGCCAAAATGAAACAAATCTCCCTGCCAAATTGAACAATTTTCTCTCCTCTCCTCCTCCTCCCTCCCGCCCAAAAAGCCCATCTGATGATTTTTCAAGAAAATTAGATTTGCAAATCTCCTAATCATAATGATATCAGTCCATACAAAACGACGTAGATATTGCTGATGTCATCAGGTGCAAAGATTCATGCTGTTGAAATGTGTTTCGATTCAGTGATTAGAAAACAAAAATATTTGGGGGAAAATCAAACTAGAAAAACAACACCACTGTATTTTCAAGGGAATTATTTGCAGAACATTTCTACTAGTAATTATTTTTTGTTCTGGTTTGCAGCGCTTCTGCTTCTGGCATCTCATCTCCTTCACAGCAGCCAGCAATTGAATTAGAATCATTGCTGAACAGCAAGAAAATCTGTCATAGAAGTCATGGTGACAGACAACTTTGTTCTGTTCTCATTTTTATTTTCTCTTTCTTGTATTTACATCTGAAAGTTCACACCTAAAAGTGAGCAGAAACAGACACAAATCTTATTTGTCTGCCCTTCCTCTCCTTTGTCCTGCTTTTGTCTTTAATAGAGCTGGTATTCAGCCTCGTGCATTGGGAGGAAATAGCCAGCTACCCGTCCATACTACCTACTGTGTCTGGCAGCATATCAAAAATGTACCTTTTCTCCAGCATACTGCAGTAGTGGTGCATGTCTCCCAGAATCATCCTGAATGACTAACAAGAGTAAAAGATGATCAGATTCTTCCCATACAAATACTGGATGTCGCTGTTTTTGTATATGGCACTGTGCTCCCTGGTAATGACATCACAGCACAAGAGCATCTGCATCTACCGTCTGAAGATCAATCTATTAAAGCTGCCTTGTGATGAAAACCACTGCATATAATGTAAGCCGCTGTGGTTTCTTTCCCCCCTTGGACAAATCTAGTCTTTTACTACATAACTCAGTTTGTATAATGCTTTCACAGGCACAAACAGGCACTGAGCACTCCGCAATGCTGAGAGCTAACAGAAGCTGAAAAAAAGGGTTTTTTTCCACTCTCATGATTTTGTATACCCTGAGATCATAGCAATATTGAAAAACATAAAGGTGAGAGAAATGGACAAAGAATTTGTGAAGAAAATGCATTTCCTCGTATTAAACCCTGCAAAACATAAGGACTAGTGAAGACTACCTCCAGAGAGAAGCACCCTTTCTAGCTGATTAGCAGAAGAAAACTGCAGATAGCAAATCTGACACAGCTCATATCTACCAGAGAGAATATTTACAAATAAATTAACTCCGTCCAAATCTAAAGAACAAAAAATTTCTGCTAAGAACTACTTACATGGAAATTAACGTGTCCCGTTTTCTCTATGAAACATGCTTACAGAGGACCATTCAGCGGCATCACTGATGAAGCCAACTTATAATTAATTCACCAATGTCTTTTAATCTGTGGGACCTCAGATGAAAGCACTGCTGCGGAACAAGCAATGGATCCCTCTGTGGTGAGGTAGATCTGGCTCATGATACGTCCCACAGGTGCTTCTGGGGAAGCAAACCTTTGTGGGCTGGTGACTTGTTTTGACATACAGCACAGTACAGATCACACAGTGGCCTCAACTTCACAGCTCTGCACATATGAATAATGCGGAGCTGTGCTGTCAGACACAGGAACGAGCTCTGTCATTGCTGATGCCAGAGGATAAAAACTTCCACGCCAAAACTCCACATTTGTTTTGTGGCCACTTTTAGGAAGAGTTTTCTTCCCATTTCTGTCCTTCTTCCACAGAATTAAGATCATTATTGCATATTGATGGTAGAAAAGAAAGGAGCCCAATGTGCTCCCTATCCTTACAGAACCACAGAAAGCATTTCTCATAATCCATACCAAGTTTATTAAAGAAAATGAAAAAGAGATCTAGAGATCTGAAACCCAGGCCAAAATCCATATAAACTGGTAGAGCACAATAAGTTACAGTATATGAGCAGTGCTCATATGCATCTATTTGGCCACTGTTTGGACATAGTTACTCAATTTGTTTGCTCAGAGGCAACCCACACCTCTTAGCTATCTGGCTTGGGTGCTACAGCTTTGCACACACGAGAGCTACTCAGTACCAACAGAAAGCAAATACACATTCTTGCAGCAGAAGTGAAAAGTTACCACAGCAAACTTCTCCATGGTGAGGAATCTGTTCTTCCTCAGTAGAAAGCAAGGTTCACTGAGGGAAATAAAATGTTTGTTCCTTCAGGAACAGTGCTCAAATGCAGAGACATACTCTTTCTCATAACAGCTTCTCAAAGCACACTGAATGCACTTGCTTTGTGTAGTCACTTTTTACACACTCCCATGATATAACGTGCATCAGGCTCATTACTGACGCCTATTCATGTCAGTGGTAACTTTGGACAGAAGGCAGCATTCTGCAGCATTAAGATAACCACTAGCCTTGCTGATATGTCAGATAATGGGGGAAAAGGGAGGGGAGGGGGGAAGAGTGACATGGGCTTTGAGCATGTGGTCCAGTGTGTCATCTCTTTGAGGATCAATTTTAAAGCTAGAGCAATCCAATACCAAAATTTTTCCTACTTTACTATCTCTGTTTACATGCTTTTAAGCTACATAGCATGCGTACAGTGTTCATGTTTAAAGTCCAGGACACCAGTATGCCATCCAACTTTAATAATAATCTGTCCTTTTCACTTTTAAGTCACAACATTGAAGAGTATTGCCAGATGAGTATTGAAAGGGGGTTGCACTCGCATACCATTTTTTTCACTTGGTTTTGTTTAACACATCAATGTCTTTACAATGCAGAGAAGCCACTGCTGAGAAATAGCTGGCCCATGAGACTGGAAAGGTGATCTGAAGGCTTGCTCTGCTGGGTCACTCACTATGTATCCGGCTTACGTCTCTGGTTGACAGTAAATTAAAGTTATTGCCATCTGACAGGTGTGCAGCAGCCTATGTAAAATGAGTTGGCGTGTTGAGCATTGCTGTTTGTAGGCAGGTGTCCCCAGCAGACACACACACTTCCAGCACTCACTCTGACATTCCCAGGACTGAGGGGTGGGGGAGGGACTTCCCCAGCTGCAGAGCACAGTCCTTTTGCTCTTACAGGTGGTCCTTCTGCTTCCTTGTCAAAGCGTGTGGGCAACATCACAGAGGAAAACAGAGAGCTTCCTACCATGTGGTGGTACTCCTTAGAGAGCACCTTCACATCCTCAGCCAGCAGCCAGGGATGTGCTCTAAGAACTTAGCATCTAAATTTACAAAAATAAACATTGATAGTACATTATGCAAATATTGTACGTTATCCTGACAATCCTAACAGAACAATATATGAAAAATCTAAATCATTGATTAATTATGGGAGGTGATTCTGCCTGATTTAAGTACTGGAGTGGCAAACAGCACTCTGCTGCAAGGAGCTGAGACTGCTTTTTACATGCTCCCTGTGGGAAGCTGGATGCCTTCAAAGGAGTCAGAAGGGAAAAATGCAGGAGGCATTCTGGCTCTGCTTCTTACTCTGCTGTGGCCAGCAGCACCAGGAGGATTTGTTTGTAAGGAAAGAAAAGGAATCCCAATGCGATCAGATGAAAACAGCAGAAAAATCCTACCAAAAGACGATAAAGGGGAAAACTGTTGACTTATTCAAACTTCTAGAAATCCACACCACGTATATTATCACATTGTCATAGAAGTAAGCGATGTTTCCTCACTTCAAATTATTTGCTTTGTCCCCATTCCTTTTTATTAAGGTAAATGCTTTCTACATTTTCAGTGTAAGACCCAGGGGACATTAAATAACAACAAAATAAGATATTGTCTGAAAACTCAGTGCTGTCATTATGATAGAGATTGTAATAGAATCCAGGAAAGTAAATTCATATAATGAGAGCATGTTTGGATAATAAGAGAATAGCACTATTTAAAAAAAAAAAAAGAGTGAAAGAAAATAAAGTCTGGAGATAACTGGGAAAAAAAACTATTCCATCATGGACAGACAACAGAACATATACAAATGGGAATTGTTTTCATTAAATGGTAAAAAAATGTTAAAAAATAAAATCTGTTTTATGCCAAACTAAGATGCCTCGATTACAATAAAATGTTTTGTTTCCAGAATTTTCTTACTTTATTTTTCCACTTTCCTTTAGTTGAGCTTAGTTCCTAATAACCAGTGGAAACAGCTATTTTAAGGAACAAAATATGCATCATGCTTGGAGTCCAGGTCAGTCCATAACAGTCAAAATTTAAGGAGTTACTTTCACCTTTGTCTGAAACATCTCTGGCTTTCTCAAAACAATTTTATTTTAATTTATTTGACTATTTGAATAATAAATCTGTTATTTCATAGAGAAATTGTGTTTGTATACAGATCGCTTCTAGAAACTGCCAGATACAGGACACTAGATTACAGATGTCTCCTTATCTCACCCACTCTTAATTTCTATGCCTTTTTCCAAAATGATGGTTTTTGCTGGAATTTCTGAAATAGTTTTTTTTATTTTTCCATCTTGTGATTTCTTGAAAGTATTTTTCTTCCTGTGTTTTTATGCTTCCACTTTTCTTTAGTGTGTAAGGTAGCTAAGCAAGGTCAATTACTGTGTTAAGAGTTTCAATAAACTTGTTCTTGGAAGCAAGATCTTTCTTAAGCTCTAATCTTTACTGTTCCACTACTTTGACAGTTGCCATTGAGCACTACAAGAAGAAGAATTAGGTAATTGTATCTAATTGTGTTCTCCCTGGCTGTTGTTTAAACAAGGAAAGCCTTTCAGTTGTTGTAGAAAGTATTAACAGCAGACCTTTGCTGACCTTCTAGAGCCATTGGGGAAAACTTGACATTACACAGAAGTGTACTCAAACAAGCGATAATTAAGTTGAGAGTGGAGTGACACCACTTACAAGAGAAAACTAAGTATGGCCATTTAATCCAAAAATTACTTAAGGACTCTAGGGAGCATGAAAGTTTACCTCTACTAAAATTATTATGTTTTTCTGTTACACGAAGAGACAATACAAATGGAATATGCATGTTCTTTTCAACATCACTACCCTTTGCTGCTCTACCAAAACTGGAAGAGGCAACGGAAAGACCTTTCAAACTAATGTTTTGCATTCAATTATGTAGAAGCATCTGCTTTGTCTTTAAATAATTTGTCAACCATTCACAAGGTAAAGACCGAATGCTGATTGCTATTACATACTCAGAAGTCTCAAGGACTAACTGAAGCATACAAGCCTTGGCCTTTGGAGATTTAGGAAAACATTCCTTTATCTCTAGCCAAACTTATTAGTTTCTTCTCTATTCTCTCCTTCATCTCCCACTATCTTACTTTTACCTCTCACAGCAAATATTCTTCGTTGATTGTGTCTGGAGTTAAAATGTACATTGCATAAACTTTAGGGAGTTCGTTAAAACTAGGAAATGTTAAATTTTCCATAGTCCTGTATAAAGTACTACCCTTCATGTAAACATAAGGGCCTACTTCAGAAGTGCTCCCCCTTACTCCTTTTACAGAATTAGGACATCAGTATTCTAAAGTTAAAAATATAAAAATTGTTTCAAAAATATATTCTGTAGTCTGTGCATCTGTTCTACCTTTCTCCAAAACAAATGAGGTACTCCTTGGAAAAGAGCAGTGCATGCCTCAGAAAATAATCACACAGCCAAACTCTTTCTCTGAGCCACAGATTCAGCCATACCAATTTCTCAAACAGCTTCGTTGCATCAGAATCTTTCCATTCAGAGCTGCAGGAAATAGTCATGTTTCCTAACTGTTCTGGTGTTTTCTGACATTCTTCTTATACATTCTGCTCTGCCAGTCATGCCAGCTTTCATATCCCTTTCATCTCCTTCCCAAAGGATAACTTCTGTGCATCCTCATGCATGAAACCCATTTCAAATCTATTTGCCTTCAATGTATTTAAATTATTCCTAGAGAAACATCACTCCTTCAACATTGTATATAAAAACATAGAATGGAGTCTTATAATATTTTAGTGTTCTTATCTCTAAAAAGATATACTAAAGCTCCAGAAACTGAAGCTAAATTAATTCTGACAACTTGAGCATGTGACCAAAGGGAGTAGACAATCATATTCTTGTAACTAAGGACTATGTTAATGTCTGTATCTATTATTTGACTTGAGAATACCAAGAGAAGTGAGAAGTTTTTTACATAGTAGTAATTGTAGGGGCACTTAAACCTTATCATGAGATAATCTTTTGAAGAATATTAAAAACCGATTATTTCAAGCATCTGGTTTTTGTTGTTGTCTAATTGTTTTTTACATGTTTATAATAAGGGAAATAAGTCTTCCTATTGTTCCTCCGCAGTCCCTGGAAAAGGGAGGATATCCTGGATGACAGTTCAGAGCAGTAGTTTCTTAATTTCTCCCTCCAGGACCTTATTCCCCTCAAATACCTCTCAAGAAAGCCCAAGAAGACAAGTCAGCTCTCTTACTTAGGTTGCATGAATTCCCCTTTGAGACTTCTGCTTGCAAGAAAGTGGTATTTCAGAGGGCAATGAAAGATGGTAGGTTGATTTTTTGGTGGGAGAAAATTGTTCTATTTTCATCTAAAGTTTGCTCCATTGTAAGAAGGTTTCTCTAAACACCTTCAACCAAAACAGGATGGAAGTAAAACTGTTTAAATTATTCTTACTTTTTTTAATATATATAAATGACAGTATTAAATGTTTTCAAATTCTTGCAAGCCAAACAAAAGAGTATGGATTAATTTGTATAAAACATTTTTTTTAAGAAAACATTGAAAGAAAAGAATAACAATAATCTAGCAAATCAATATAAAGTCCTTTTATGGTGGATTTATTTGTGGTTGATTTTTAATGTAATTCTTTTTTATACACAGTAGGAGCAGAGGATTAGAGGTAACTTTTCTATTCTCAACAATTATTCTGCTAGTAAACTAAATGCAAGAGAATTTCCATTGGAATGAAAACTTGTGAATATAGTAGAAACACCATCCAGAACTCCCCAAAATACTACTGTTGAAAAATACTGCTTTTCAGCACCTGAATGCTCACAAGCTTTCATTAAATTCAAACAAAAGGATATCCAGTAATGAAGAAGATGAAGAAAGTGAGCTAACACAGAATACACACCCCTAGCATACAATATTGGCTGGTAAGCAGGGCTCACCTGGGATACTCCTTCATACAGAAGGGAACAGAATCTCACTTTCCTGTACTGCAGGAGAGCATCCAAATCTCCACTGTCTAGCCAGCCTCTCTCATTCATTCAAACTTGTCTCTTGATTTTTCTCCCATTTTAGAATAAATTTCCATTCGTGGGAGCAGAAGAATGGCTCAACAGAGGATTTGAATTCAGATCCTTTCCTCCAGTGAATATCAGGTTATGCGGCATGCAAAACAGAAGAGTAGTTATTTAGAAGGATTAGTCAGTAGCCTAGTGATTAGACACTGTGACCTCTGATATTCAAGATGGGAGGAGCTTAAATGCGAGCCTCCCACCTTCTGACTAATACAGCCAGAAATGTAAGCCTTCCTCACATTTTTCATAACGAGATTTCTAAAGGATTTACCTCGTTCCCATTTGGCACAAAAATTGTGTAATCTCAAAATTGTGATGTTGGTAAATCAATTTCTTCCTACATGTCTTTTGTCTGTTTTATCTATAGTGTCATGAAACCACTCAAAGTATAATATAGACACTGAATTACAAAATCAACATACAGATACGTTTTCATTGCACTTTCAGAGACAGAATTAACAGGATTTGTACTTTGATGTGGAGATAACAGGAAAGCTGCTAAGAGATCTAACTATTATTAAGTTTAGATGAAACTTACGTTCACTACTAAAATAAGACACCATTGCCTAAAGGAAGCTGAATTCACTTCTTGATAAACACATTTTTAAGTCTTAAATTCACCCTAAACATTGCAAAAAGCATTTTACTCTTTCCTTTTCTATAATGAAAGACTATATTGTTTGGCACATCATAGAAAAATATCACAAACATTTTTAATTTGTCTTATTCCTTTGTTTTTTTCCCCCCTTAAGAAGTACCCAATTACTTAGTCCTCATTTTATTCATGACTTTAATAATTTAAAAAAGGCATTTATAAAAAATAAAACAACCAAACAAATCATAAAACAGAAATAAGCCTCTCTGACAAACGTGAGCTAGAAGAGAAAAACACTTGTTTCTAAAGCACATTATTATGTAGATACTTTGTGTTTGTTTTATAAAAACCTGATAGATGAAAATTTTATGTACAATCTTTGTGCAGAGGAGAGACAATTAAAGCTCACTATAAATATAGTTTCTCCTACTACTTCTAGCCACAACCAAATGAAGCACTGCGCTCTGAAGAAGTAGAAGAGAGCTGTGGCACAGAAGCTCTTATCTATGTTACCAGAGATCTTGAGAAAACAAAGTAAACTTTGGTACAGTATCAGTTGTATCTAAAAACATGGAGGCAACAAAAATTGACGGTCAGGAAATTGTATTAGAAAGTGGACAAATACCATTTTCTTTCCATAATATAAAACTTGCAAATGCTACATAAATCTAAAGACATGTTGACCCAGAGGAGAGTTAGCTCCAAGGCAAGAGGACAGCAGGAACACACAGGGGTGCTGCCCACCAGAGGAACTTTTCTTATTTGCAGAAGTTCCCAACTAGGCTTTTGTGAATGTTTCATCACATTTAACAACATTCCAGAGCACAAGTCTCCTGAGATCATCACCTTCCCTACAGGAAACGTGGGCTCCAAGGTGGGGTATCTTCTCAATTGAGAAACCACTTAGCCAGAGCATATCTTTGCCATTCAGATGGTTTCTGTGCAAGATATTCCCCCCATTAACTCAACCTACATCTCTAACAGTGCCACTCAATAAAATAAATTTGGTACGAACTTCAGAATTTAGGCAACTGATCTAGACTTATTTAGACTTATTAAGACCAGCAACACTACACATAGCAAGCTCTCTTACCCAGTTCATCGATTTCAGAATAGCTATGGTCACTAAAGGCCAAAAGGTCTAATGCAAAGATATCATTATATTCTATCTCAGTATTTTCTTCCAACATGTCAAATTACTTATTTCTGCCCACATTACTTGATAAAAAATCTTGACACTTCTGACAGGAGGTAGTTTGTTAAGATTATCATCAGTATCTAGACATTTGTTGCAGGAGAGTTAAACTAGATGACATTTAAGGATCCCTTCCAACTCAAATAATTCTATGATTCTATGAAATATTGGTCAGTTACACTAAAAAAAGAAATATTGCTTTTGCATTTATTACCAGTTTTGTGGAATACTTAAGAGGAAAAAATAGAATGAGATTTATTTTTCTATTCATAATACAGTTTAGTTGAATGTTGAGCCACTGAACAGATTTTTTTTTTTTTCCCGATTTGCAGGAAACTCTTTTGAAAGAATTATATCAATGTATTTATTCTGTGCTTTACCTTTATATTCTAGAGAACGTATTTATCCGGCACAAAGTCAGGGATTGTTAAAGTTAGGTAATATATAATAAAATGCATTGTACAAAAGTATAACCCAAAGTTAAACATTCCTAAGAATTCCTAATTTTTATGTGAATTGCTGTGACCTTCCATTTAGCAGTGGTGACACAAGAATTGTTTTGTGTTGCATAAGAAATATTACTTCATGTCTCCATGTAACACATAACACCAATCTAAATATTTGAGATAAGATTTTACAGTTTGGGGTTTAGCATCAGTTTCAAATTCCCTGAACTAATAACTGAATCTTTAAAACTCACAAAACAAAACAGTTACCCAAGTGGAAAACATCTTAAAAGCTCTCTGTAGTTGGGAATAAAGCTTTATTAAATACAACTGTTCTGACACGATGAATGTACTTACCATAATACCTGTGGGCTTACACTATTACTATTCTCTTGAACAATTCCCTGAGTGGAAATATATAATTTAGCACACCGAGGTCTCTCAAAATATACTGTCTTACAAGTTTGTCAGAGTCTATCAGTTCTAGCTAAGTTCATAGTGGGAAGTGCCTCTGCCTTTAACAAAACAATGTAATTGAATTTAGAAGGTTTGTTAAGTAGTTTATATAAATACTCTAAAGACATAAAGCCTAGTGTCTGGAAAATTCCGTTATTGACTTCCAAACATCAGGCAAAGCATTACAAACTCAGCACCCTCAGTGAACAGAACAGAAAGGCTTAGCAGGGAATGATGGGGAGAACTGGACAATTTCCAAATAAATTTCAATTAAGGTTCCTCAGCTCACATGATCTGTATTAGCATATCAGAAGAGTTTACCTGAACAGTTTCAAGTATGGAAATACTAAGCATATCTTTTTTGTTTAGTTTTTGGATTTATTTTTATATATACATATACATCAGACTGACATTTTTCTCAAATCAAAATAAGATTTCATTCACATACATGTTTAGCTAAAATTGGAACTAATGTAGAAGAAAAACTGTATATTCTACATCCAGGAAAAAAACATTAGCCATCAAATGACCTATTTGATACTTCATACTGAATCCGAAAGCAAAATAATTCTCTGTTGTAACTTGCCAAGTTACAGTCAAAAGAATTCAGGGCTGCTTTATGCAAACAGAAACCTTCCATGAAAATATCATGAATCCATGTTCAAAGACAGCAAAAAAATTCATTCCACTTTGACTTAGATACTGCACAAGAACGGCTGTAGCAGAATATATTTCTCAAAGTTGCATGACACCCTTCCGCGACACCTCTAACATTTCAACCTTTGCCAAGGAAAAAGTAATAACAGTATCTGAAAACAACTAAGGTGAACCACAAGAAAAAAATTGATTTTGTGTGCCTGTGTGTATATATTCTTTAAAACACTGCTTATTGCACTGTTTTTCTACAAAAGCATTTTCAGAATGTTGGTAAAACATCCAGTTAAACACAGCTTCCTACCCCATGTAAGCTGCTGATGACACTCTCCTGCAGAATGCACTCCTCCCACTCTGCATCAGATTTGCATGGCAATAAACACAGTAATTTCTTTTTGTTTTAACAGAAGTGAAAAATTATTCTTGTATTTCTCCTTTATGCGGGCATTTTACACTTGTGTTTCTAGTTACTATAAAAATGGAAACTGTGGAGCTATTGTACTCCTTATTTTAATCATGGAAATAGTAATACTCTCGTGGTATTACATTGTTTCATTGATTATATATATGTATGCGTAGGAATGGAAGTTCAACTCAACCTCAGAAGTTGAGGAACAGGGAAGATATTTCATACAGGAAAGTAATATAAGCACGTGTCATGATTAAAACAAAAACCTATTTCTCACAGTCCCATGTAGTCCCTTATTATTTCAAAATACTGTGGCCCAACTAAAGAACCAGACTGAAAACCTTTAGGCTCTGGTACTTCTTTTGCATCCCTCCCAGTGTAAAAGGGTCTTAATTTAACAGGCCATGTCCCAAGTGCCTCACAATCTTTAAAGGAGAAAAGAAAGAGAAACCATTCAGTGAAGCTTGGTAAACACAGGTGAGGTTTGCCAGCACTATGAAAAAAATGCAATACACATAGGCATGCCTCCTTCTAAACCAAGGAGTAGATGTGTTTGTCCATTGTGCTACACACGCAGGCCTCAGTCACCTGCTTCTCATGGGAGCTGTTACTAATTATTCATTATTAATAATCGCCTTTAGGGAAGCGAGGACCACAGATAGAACCAAGCACTGTTCCCACAGGTACCAGGCAGCAGGGCCATGTGCGCTTCAAAGCAGCTGCAGGCAAACTTCGAGCCAGCCACAACAGGGCTGCAGCTTTGCTAAGGTTTGTTGTGTTCTCCTTCTGCCTCTTTGCTGAGCTGGGCCTCACTGGAAATTCTGTGGGTGATGAGAGATCTAGAGCTGACTGGATTGCAGCATGTTAGCTGTTCTTTTGGGAGAAAGAGAGAGAGAGAGAGAGAGAATGTTTTCTTCACTGTCTGATGCAACCATGGGGAACATTTTCCTTCATTCCCTTCTTTACAGAAGCATCCCCAGACAGCATCCACCACACACAGCAGTAGAATTTACTGAGTACTGCTTTGTGTTTCTATTTCATGCAGTTCCAGTGTTACTGATTTGTAACCAAGGCCAAAAACAGCCAAGGATGGTAGAGGAGGAGTATCCTCCATCCGTTTAACGAGCCACACCATCTCCATATGCTCCACTTCTCACAGAAGAAGGGCCTTGAGCTTGCAGCAGCAATTATGGGTCCAGTTACAGGCTGGGAAGGGACCTCCGTCATGAAGGACAGATTGCGGAAGCGTGCTCATCTTGGATGAACAAATTCACTTCTCTGAGGATGTTAAGCTAACACATATGCAGTCCGGTTAACCCACACTTAAATCTTGTCTGCCTTTTTTCACCATCTGTGACAAGGTTTTTCTCTTTTAAACTATTTAGAGAAGTTGACCTTTTGAGCTTACATGCATTTCCTCTGTTGAGTCTTCAAACCCATCATCCTGCCACGTCACTGCTTATTTTTATACCATCATCCTCAGGAAAAGCAAACTCAAAAGAAGATCCTTCAGATCCGTTTGACAATATGTCTTCCACCATAATGTGAAAAGATAATAACTTGTAAACTCTCTCCTCCTCAGAACTTAGTGGAGTCAAATGTACTGAACTATTTTGTTTAATGGTTTCTAAAGAAGTCCTATTTTAAAGACTGGGAAAAAATACTGCACAAAGTTTGGAAACATCTGGTGCTAATCTAATGCCTACTCCAATCTAAGAAGACTGATTAAACACTGCAGCAACAGGTGATACAAACACTAGTAAGTCAATTTTAATAAGAGGTCAACGCCTTCAGCTCCTCATTTTTCTTTCCATAAGTACTAATAAATTCCTTTCAACAGGTGTGAGGCTAGGATGTATAATTACATTGTTCACATGCAAAGGTCTAGTCGTTTTCTGTTCAAGATTTCTTTTAAAAGAGAAAGGCTTCCAGTGGAAGAAACGTCATCCCTGACTTCCTCGACCATTCCCTTTTCCATGTCTATTTTTCAGGTCACAGCTGTTTATGGGCATCAGAATAAAAAAAGTATCACACACTGCTCACTACTTCTCCAGGAATAAAAAGCTCTATACAATTTTTTGTTATTATTTTTAAATCTGGTACTAGTGAAAAAAGAAGCTCAGGAGTGGGACCTGACTCTGTAGACTGCTCTCTTCAGAATAGACAGCTTATAATCCAGGGTGTAATTTTCATATACTGTATGTTTAATTTTTTATTTTTTACATTTTTTTCTTTTCAGTGCTTTGTAATGCTTTCTAAAGCTTTGTAAAGTTGAGACAAACTTTTCACGGCATCTGAAATGAAAATGACATTTCAGAGCTGTGTTCTGGTTTGAGTACAGCCCAGGTGGAAGACAAAGATGCTCTGGATGAAACAAGATCTTTGGGATGAGTTGCTCCTATGCCTCTTACTGTCTATGAGAGTTTGTCATAGCCTGCTATATGGGTTATTTGTTCAAGAATCCCAAGGGCTTATTTGTTGTGGAAAAATGAAATAAAGCAAAAAATATTTTGGATAAAGATCCAAAAAAAGAAAACAGTGAATCAATAAGGAAAAATGTTGTCCTCCAATGCACCGTGTATGGCTTAGAAGGTCCAACACAGAAGCAAATAAACCACATTATTACTCTACAGGGACACAAGTCTGAATAGCTCCTTATTCCAGTTTGGCAACACTGATTACCGCTGCGAGTGGGGGTGGTTCTGCAAGCTGAGAAAACTAACAGAACACATTTTGCAGCAAATCAGGAAAGCACAGAACGAATTTGGACTCCCAGAGGGTCACACTGGAAGAATACAGGGCAGCCTTGAGTAAGAGGTAACCCTTAGATGTACTGCAACAAGGATGCCTCTGGAACAAGCAGCCTCTCAAAGGAAGGACCATAGGAACACTTTCCATCACTTGTTGCAACACAATCAGTCATATCAAGCAGAGAGAAAAAAACTGGTATTACATTCCACTAATAGGAGGAGAAAGGTTTGTCCTCTTGTCCCCTGAGCAGGCAGCATTTCTTCAGTAGTGCCAAATGACACAGCACTCTGCATATGTTGGTTCATCACCTCCACCTTTCATCTGCATTTGGTCAAGACTAATCTGAAAATGTGACTGTGTAAATACCCAGTGCACTCCTCCAGCCTGCACTGCTACCCACAGCCTCAACCATGCCTCTCCTCTTACCCAGACCACAAGGGCTGTTGTTGATCAGCACATATGCCAAGAACTCTTCTGTATCTAATGCCTTCACATCAGGAGCTTCACCCTCAGTTTTCAGGATCAAGTTGGATTACTTGGGAAAAACTTAGTGTGCTTTCAAGCATCTCTATTTAAGAAGTGATGTTTCTGTCCTAAACGATCTCTCTAACTCAGAAACACACAAGAAGCTCTCTAAAAATTCCTCTGCATTCAGTCCTATATTCTTTTAACACAGCTGGATGTCTGCTTTCTGACCAGAAAATCTTTTTAGCCCTGAGAGTCCATAATAACTACTTGCTGTTGAACTACATGGTTCTTTGCTTATTTATTAATTATGAATAATTAGAGTGGATGCTCCCAGGAGAAAGAGTTTGTATTTTCAAGGTGAATATTTTAAGCACATTTATTTTTATATAAGACCAACAAAGCAATCCTCATTCAATCCAGTCTTACTAAAAGCTTGGGATGTTTATAAATGCCTGTATAGAAGGACAATATATTTCAGACATGTTTTCTCTTAAAGAAAAATATTTGCACCTGGCAATAAGTTGCACTAAAATCCAACTATTAAAACAAATATAGGGTTCAATAAAAGTCTGATTGGCATTTCTTTTTCCTAATTCCTTCTTACCACTTGTGGCATCAAAGCAACAAACAGCTTTTCCTCCACTTAATTACATAGATTTTAAAAGCTATTATTAATACAAAACCTTCAAGTTCCCAATTCCAACTCACCCCCAACCCAACTATATTGATATAATGGGGTTAGTGTTGACGTAGCATACTCCTTTGAGTTTATGCATTATATTTTCTTCATCTACACTTTCTTATGTGTCAGAAGAAAAGAAAAACAGTTTACACAACTTCTCAAATACTGCAACCACGATTTCACTCACACACCTATCTCATGGCCAGAGCGAATGGGAGAGGAGGGAAAGAATTAGTATACATAGGTAAAATAATTACAGGGAGAAAAAATTGTTTCTTGGGTACTCATCAGTAAATTTATAGCAGCAAGATATTAAACCAGTAGGAAATAGAGTGCAAGAAAATATCCTTATATAGGTTACAGTTGTCACCCAGGGTATATGGCTAATATGATGGCACAAGAAAAGACATCATACTCATCTGCTCTAAAAAACAAAGGTAAGTATTTGTTAAGTATGTGCAATATCACTAAATAATTCTAAGGAGAAAAGCTATTGCCAAAATAAAGATGACTATTGGTCTGCAAACCACATCCACTTGAATCAAAGCATATTGTTCTGCAGTAAACTTTAGAACTATGGAGACTGCCTTGTCTGCTGCAAAGCCTAGGACCCTGTGAATCAGAAAGATATATCAGTAGCCCTGTGCCTTTATTGTACAATGGGTCCATTTGGTCTGTTTTGCTAGTTGTACAATTTCTGATAGGCTTGTTCAAAGCAGGGTGGCCAAATATAGTTATAAACATTTTCTTTTGGGAGTAGATTAAATTATGCACAATTATGTCATACTATGCTGCAGGTGCCAGAAGTTTTCATAACTCAAGGCAGAAATTTAGACAAAATTAATGGAGAAAAAAAATGAGTAAAGTGCCATTAAACACAGATAAAACTTCTAGCTCAGCAGTTCTCTGAATCAGAAACTTCTGAAGGCTACAAGGAAAAAAAGAATGCATACTTTCCCTGATCTTCCATTTAGAGCTTTTAAGCAGCTGTGTGTCTGTTTACAGAAAGAAGGGAGTTTGAGTGTAAATAAGGCCTGGAGCATTACCTATTGGTATTGATCAGATTTTTTTAAAAAGCATTTTAATATATTTAAATTCAGTCCACGGTGTAATTGCTCACTTCGCTATATAGCTCAACAAATATCTGGAAGCCAAGTGCCTTTCATTAAATTGCAATAAGAGTGGAAGAGGAGCCAAATACATTTGTTACAGTTGAACATGTAAACCAAAAGATGAAGTGGAGATCGTATTTCCAACTAAAGCCAGAGAAGATCAGCAGAGCTGCAATAATCCTCAGGGAGGGATTGAGCTCATTTTATTTTTGTTACCTAATTATTATTTTTTAATCTCAAATAGTTATCTTAGGCTGTCTTTATAGTCAACGGAGGGAGGGAACATCAGAAATCCCACACTAAAAAGAAGCTCAAATGCCTAAAAGCACTGAAAGGTGCTCAAATGACTGATTTCAGTTAAAA
This sequence comes from Numida meleagris, assembly GCF_002078875.1. NCBI lineage: Eukaryota > Metazoa > Chordata > Aves > Galliformes > Numididae > Numida > Numida meleagris. The sequence continues at coordinate 14,089,462 of NC_034412.1, forward strand.
TTATGACTTCTCAGCAACAAAACCTTAGGTGAATGGATCCTACTCATTTTGTCTTTTCACACCTAGGACTCTCTGATCTCCATCAGGGAGGGCTACCCCCATGTACCATTATAAAACCTGACTAAACTCATAATGACATGAAAGCAGTCTTTAGGAAGTATAGCATGAGTCTCAAACTGAGGTAACATCCATGCCTGAGTGCCTGCAGATCACTAACAAAGAAAATATTAGTCATTACTCTTTATGAAAGTAATACAAGGCCTCCTATAAACTGAAAAACCAATGCACATTTCTAATGTAGCTTCAAAAAGCAAATCATTATGTATATCATTTTGTGTAAACACAGTCATCAAGGGAATTTGGAATAAATTTATACTAACATTTTAATAAGTTTCATAAGAAAGATGCTCATCACAAAAATAACGAATGATGGAATTAAAGAACCACTGAAAATTGCTAATGTGTTTAATCATCTCAACATCTATATTTATATATGAGAAATTTGTATGATATAGTAGTGAGTGCAGTTACAAGTTTCTGAGCAGGGGCTGCAGTTTAGACTGATTCACAGACACAAAACCAGAGCTTGCCTTGTCTGCAGGCAAATGGGAAGGCCTCTGACCATTTGTGTGGGGGCACCTGAAGGTCTCCCTTTCATCCAGATATTCAGTTAATCAACCAGAAAAGTCTGAGCCAAAGAGAAAATAACAAGATCAGCGCAATATATAAAATAAGGAGAATGCAGAAAAACAGCTGTGAGGTGTAATAAATCTTGACATTTTTCTTTGACCTAGAACCACACCTAAATAAAATTCCCATTAAGCTAGTCACTTAGATACGCTAACAGGCGTCAAATTCAGCAGTGCATACACAAAAGTACTGGCAAATACAGTTAACCCATGCTGTAATCCCAGCAAACTCTGTTCAGTCATCTTTCTGCACTGACAGTTTTTAAGTACAAAAAGACCATTTCTGACCTTCATGTTTACCAAATGGCTGTCATTCTTCTTTCTTTTTCTTTGACTCACAATATCTCATCTCTCCATCCTAAGCAGGACTGTTTTATCTTGCAACAAACAATGCTAGGGAAAACACATGGAAAGTGCAGAAACCAAGAGTAGAGCCTGGCTGGGAGCAACACCTTGCACGCTAGCATTTGTCCCATAACAGGATCCCCTGTCCTGTATAAAGAGGCAAAGTGTCCCCCAAAAAAATCACTTGCCCAAGTGCAATTTCTTGTATTTTTCAGAAAGAAATATATCCACAAGCACAGCACTCCAGTGAGACTGCTGAAATTTTGATCTGGCAACCATAAACAAATGGCTAAACCTCAAGATTTCCAATTGGAAAAATTGCCAGAAATAAAAAGATGACATTTCTAAGGAAACATGGCCTTTTGGAAAGGCTTTATCCTAGAGATCTCCATTGCTTTTTAAGGTTATCATAGAATGGTTTGAGTTGGAAGAGACCTCAAAGACTTTCTAGTTTCAACCCCCTGCCACGGTCTGGTTCACCCCCAGCAGCTCAGGCTTCCCAGGGCCCCATCCAACCTGGCCTTGAGCACCTCCAGGGATGGGACATTCACAGCTTCTCTGGGCAGCCTGTGCCAGGGCCTTACCACCCTCCTAGTGAAAACCATTCCCCTGACATCTAATCTAAATCTCTTCTCCTTTTGCTATGGTCCTCTCCCAGCTGGTTTCACTATCAGCTGAGCATCAATCCCTGTTTTAAGCACCCAGCTGCAGCAAAGCGGCCAGAACCAGAGCCTCCAACAAAACTTTTGCTAGCTTTTACAGGCACAGCAGGCAGGGTGAGCAAAGGCAAGAAAACCTGCAAATAGAAATCATGAGCAGAAATATCAAAGATAAGGCTGTATGAGGGTCCTATTTATAACTGACCATATGGCAACTGATGTCCTGGTGCTCACACAGAGCACCTCCACAACTCCAGCCCCTGAGCTCCTTCCCACCACACTCTTTTGCCAGGTTTATTTATACTTTTCCCCAGCTCTAAAGGCAAATCAAGTTAATTGGCTATTACATGAGATTAAGCAAAATGACTAAAGGAATCAAGAGAGAATATAACGCTCTGATTCACTGTGCATCATTCTCTATGGGAATTGTGTAACGACACAATAGTTTTTCCTGCACAAAGTAAGGAAGGCTTCATATCTTCTGCTGAATGCAGAACTGACGGACAGTGAAGGTTTATACCTGTGTAACTATTCAAATGCTCATTCTCAAAGTTTCACAGAACTTTCCACTGAACTGGCATTTCAATTTCAGATGTACTTGCACCCCCAAAACTGAACAATCATCTTAAATGCCTGCCAATTTTGTAACTGCACGATGAAATAATATTTTTTTTTATTGAACACTCTGCAATATTAGTCCGTTTGGAATAGAGATAAGAAATTAAAGAGCCAAAAAGGCCATTCCAGTCAATGATCTAAGATGAAGAGATGCCTGGGGGAAAAGAGACAAATTTGGAGTGTAGGAAATGAAAAACAATTACAAGAATTAAAATAATTGTATTTTCCATGAGGGGAAAATAGAGATATAGGATAAATTACTAAGATGGGTTTCTAGAATAAACAGTGCAGCATTCACAATGGTAATAATGGAGTTTCAAGTAGAGCTATGAGAAAATCTGCTTAGTGAGCATAAACCCAACTTTAAAAAATTCTAATCACAAACGTGGTGAACCTAGGGAGAGATTAATTAAGGCTAGTGGAAACAAAAAGGGAAAGGGGAGGGCCTACTGCAGCAGTTCCCTTTACCTTCTCAAATTTCCAGCAACTGTAAACAAAAGAATGTCTGCGAGAGACAGTGAGTGCAAGAAGAGGAGAATGCAACGCTATCATGTTCCCTTGTCCTATGCTTAACTCCCTTCCCAAAAATATTAAGTGATGTGATCTGCATGGGGCATCTGTGGATGCCAACATTTTTATAAGCTACAATTCCTTTGAAAAGGTGGTTTTATTTGGTACGCAGTAAGAAGATGAACATTTTGTCAGGTGAAATGTATTGTTAATCAAGTGACACGGAATGGATTGGACCAAGTAGTATATTCCCCCATTTTCTCTAGTGCTAGAGTTCACCCTCTGATTTTTGCTTCCCTAAACACTGAAAATAGGCTGAGAATCAAAGAACAGCATCCTACAGCGTACGGTCCTAGTGCTTAAGCTGGTTTCCTTCAAAACTCCAATCCATTTAGCTGCAGATCAGAAGTATACGCTACTCCTGCCTTTTCATCACATGCAGTAGGAAACCCTTAGAGATTTGGGGAAAAAACTGAGAGAGAGATTCATCACTGTCTAATTCAGGTTTCTCTCTTTCAATATGCTCAAGTCTTGCCTGCTTTTATAAGGTAGGATGCTATACAATTACACAGGAGATTTCATCCAGGTATCAGTATCTCAATTCCTTGTGTACAAGGATATACATCAGAAATATCACTTACAGCAGTGCTTACAGTAATATCTGTGGCTTAGTCTTGGAGACTAAATATCCCCAAACACCATGTGTCTGGTACGAATAAACGCTTTCAGTAGATTATGTCAATGTCTGATCTACTGAAATAACACCAGTAGAGCACATCAGTTGGTGCTAGGAGCCTACTCTCATCACTGCACACATTTGAGGAGGGGGGTTACTTCCAACCGGTATCTGCAAACCAGTTTCTCCATCAGCACAGGCTGCCAGGCACCACTGTATGTGTCACCTTTGTTTCAATTGCCATTCATGGAACTACAAGTTTCTTTGTCATTTCTTAGATCTTCAATGCAAGACCACTACTATCAAAATTAAGAAGGATATCAGAGGAATTTGTTGATAGCTTGTTCACCATTGCTCCAGTGTTGTCAGCTTCAGTTTCTCATTCACCAGTTTATAATTTCAGGGCTAGTACTCACTTTAGAAATTATATTTGTAGAGGTCCAAAATAAGTGGACATAAAATACCAATAAATTCAAGTTGCATTTATTTATACTTTAAGATTTGAAAGCCACTTTCATGATTTGAGGAGACAGAGTTCATTTCTCTCCTACTAATCTGGAATAAAATAACAGGAAAGATTGTCTTGATCTGCAGTAACAACGCCGGAATCAAACAGAAGGCTCTAATGTCCTTCTCCAGTCTTAAGATGAATTGCATTTTCATAAAAATTTTTATACTCCATTCACCTTATATCCCTTTGCCTTATTCCTCATCCTGAGTTTTTAATAAATGACTCATTAACTCAGCCCTGCCAGCTTTCTTTCGGTACACAATATTTCAATATTTAATGCAGTATAAGAGAGGCTCTACTAGCCAACATGATTAGTCATAGCCTCATCTTTGCTTACCATGCTATTTTATTTATTTTTAAAAGAGCCATCTTGACTGCATTCTCTGCTCTATTTCATGCTGTGTTGGTTTGTGTTGGAAATCCTGAACAAGACATGTTTTATTTGTAAAATTCTGGAATGACCTAGCTTTAACCAAATGCTGCAAGCACTGAGATTTACATTTTATGTGAACTGTGCTGACAACTCTAAGCCAGCTGTACTAACTCACTGAGCCATCCCGTTCCGTAAAGCATATCTTCAAGAGCGCAGATGCACTCCACCACTATGTACAGGAGAGCAGCAAGAGAAACTCTGCTGCCCTCTAACCCTCCAGATCTCTGCTGTCACATGATCTGCAGCGCATTATGTTCTCCCAGAACTCCTAATCTCTTTCAGAAAAAGTGTGCTTTTTAAGATTCCCCTCTTTCTCTCTACTCCCATACTCATTTCAGGTCACTTTAAAAAACTTCTTTTTTCCCCTTTCTTCAAAAAAGGCTGTTTTGAGCTTACCTGAAGATTTCATTCACATTAGATGCTCAGACTCTTCTCACAGATATCACTGAATGTATTAACAAAGACAAAAACATAACATTAAACTTGAGTATCCTATACCTCTCTCTGAAAATAATGTTTAAGCACATCATAAATCCACCTACCATTTATCTAGCTAATATATCCCCTCTGTATTCTAAGGCTTCTGACTGAAACCAGCAAGGATAGAAGATCTAACATTTTTATTACATTCCTCAGATAGCAAAGTGTCACATCCCCAAAAGTAGTTTCACCTGTTTTAATTGCTTGTTAGTTAAGCCAACTTGCCTACATTTGCAAGAATATTTTTGTTGTAATTAAGATAGACATAGTTACTTAATGCTGAAGAAAGTAATTATCACCTTCATTTACAGAATGTGCTGTCTCCTCAGTAATAATAAACCAGAGAGATTTGTTCATCATTAACCTAAAAAGACTATTCATAGAAAAGGGCCCATTTGTAATCTGATGAGTATTGGATCAAATTAGAAAATCTTGTGAAGACTCAATTGAGTTAATACAAGTTTTATCTTTCTCACTACTTCCTACTCTCAACTCTTTCTTTTTTCCTTTGTACCTCAATATGCTGCCTTTAAAAATGAATTTTATCTTGTTTTTCCCCCTCCAAAAGCCACTGTGTCTCACTGAAATTCTTGGGGATGTAGTTGTGAGTCAGTCATGATGAAATCTGGCCCTAAATGGGTTAAACAATTAGAATTAAATCCTGATCTCAATGAATTTAATGGCAGGGCTCTTCTTCACCTCAGTTGGTTCGGGATTCCACCCTAGGTCATATGGCAGAATTTTACCCTCTGTTTGAGGAGAAAATGAATTAACTGTCACATGCTAGACAGATGAACATAAAGCAAATTAATCTGTAACCAGAAAACAAGCCACGGGGAACATCACCATCACACACAGCTCTATACATCAAGAGACCTTCTGTTCAGTATTAAAGCTATGAAGGTGCCTCTTTCTCCCTCCAGTTCCACAGCCTGGAAGCCTTCTTTGAACCAACTTCAGGAGGTGTCTCTGCTGCCAGCTCCTTTTCCATGAAGCAAGTCCAACTGCAACATCTCCTCGATTCTTGATTAATTAGTGGGCCGTCCTGCACACTCACGATATGTATTCCATGCAGAAGAGGGCTCTGGCACTGGTCCAACCCAAAGTGTAGGAAGCCAAGTGAAAAATTCTCACCAGTAATAAAAACAGTTAGGGTAATGGAGCTTTACAAAAAAGGAAAACATTTCATTTGCACTTTACATTTTTCTTCCAAACAGATGGATGTTCTGAACATGAATAAATACTAGAATGGATTGAAAAATGAGCATGTTTTACTAAGAGTTTTTTAAAAGTTTTGCTCTGTTCTAACTGAAAAAAAAATGAGTCAAACTTTGTCAGTCAGCCTTGGACATCATTGCAATATGGCTTTAACAAGCTGAATCTCATGTCTCTGAGTAGTCCATACCGGAATACTTTCCCTCAGGAATTATTTACAATACTAGTAAAAAAGACGAAAATCACACTAAACCTGTATGCTGCTCTGTTAGGACAATAAACTTCAAGAGTAAGGTCAATATCTCAGAAACAGCTCTCATTTACGGGTCTTTGAAAAGTGAAAATGAGAGCTGAACTGGCCATAAAGTAGCACAGTCAATTAACCAGAAGGATGCAGTGAAGTTGCAGAGGAGGCAGCGCTCTGTAAGGCTGTGTTTTGCTTGTTTTTCATGTCTGTTTCCTCTCTCCTTTCTGTGTACATCAAAGCTTGATCTAAAAGTCTTATTTAAATAGATGAAATTCTGTTCTCTTAACATTCCTGCAAACTAAGGAAAATAAACACAGGAGCAGGGATGTTATTATGACAACTCCTACACTCCATTAAATTCTCTCAGGAAAGTATGAAGTGTAATCAGACAAACAGACTGAAGAAAATGCCCTAAAACCAGAAAGTGATTAGCGGAAAATGGTACAGCAAATAGCCAGTGTGAAACTGATCAGTATTGATGGGACAGCCCACTCTGCCCAGTGGCAAAGGTATGTGTTTCCCCATTGCTGAATCACCAGATGTTTCACCCCCAGATGCTGCAGAATTCTGTTCCCCAGTGAGAGTGGAAGGCAAGATAATGCTTTGGTCAGGAGAAACATGCCTTGCCCACACCGTGGGCTGTTTGCAGAGACCCAGCACCATCGCTTGGTCCCCACCTTCAGAGGACCCTCCACACAGCAGCTCCTTCACATCTCTCAGGGCAACACAAAGGGCTCAGGCTGTGGAGCTCTTGATCACATTTAGTATGTCCTTTTTCCCCTTCCTTTCTTTTTTATTTTTTTTTTATTTTTAACAATGACAGTATTTTTTAAGACTGGAAGCACATCCAAATACTGTCAGAAAAAGGGGAGGTTTTGATTACAGTTAGTTATCTGGCTCTATCTATTTAGAAATGTCTGAACAAATAACTCCGATGTCAGATGCTCTAGTTCTGGCAGAGTAAAGAAATACGATTAGATCTGGCTGCCCAGATGTCCCAACATTGAGAATAATATTTTTAAGCACGAACTCATGTACTGCTGCTGTCATGTAGTTCAACAGGCTTATTTTGTTCTCATGGGCTATGAATTGTAATAAAATTGAACCAGATTAATGGTTATAACTGGCCTCTCTTCTGTCATACATTAATTCAACAGAAAACAAGTGTCTTTATGAGTACAAAAAGCCTTTTTCCGTGTGTTGACCTGCAGGTACTGGACAATCTGCCCTTGAAGGAATATCCAGAAATAAGGCCTCCTTGTCTCCATTTCTTTACTGTGCTTTGAGTGCACATTTCCAACTACCATATGACTCTTTCTAATTATATTTATATAAATATATATATACTTTAAGTATAAATATATAAACTTATTAATTTCTTCATATTGCCTTTTTCAGCTATCTTCACTTGCTGTCAATCTTTTTTGTTTCTAGGACCACTGAGATAGCAGTGGTTCCTGTCTTCTTGACAGATGTTTGTGTGTTGGAGGATTGAATCAGATAAAGATCCATGTGCTGCTTACATTGGTCTTGTTGGGTCTATAAAATTCTCACTTTTACTTACAAAAGCAAGTGTTTGAACATAAGTAATGAAGTATATTATAGCATTTTCTTCTGAGTTAAGAAATAGCTTTATTTGAGAAAGAACTTGAGGATATGTGCTTTTTCTTAATAATTATCTTTTTTTTTTAATTAAAAGGAAAGACAAGTCCAAGACATGGAAGTAGATGTCCCATTTCACCTAAATCTTCTGCTGTTTAGAAACAAGTTTCAGCTTTATATGCAAATCAGAAATGAACACTGAGTTTTGACAATAGGTGAATGAAGCTTTCTAGTAACAAGTTGCAGCGAGATTGCTTTTTCCTGGAAGGAATATGGAAAGGGCTGCCTTTGCTTTCTCTTTAAAATTGTTCACGGGGGTCTCATTATTTTCAGAGAGGTTTATGTAATTGCACTCACTCACTCAATTTCAAAAATTGTTTTTTTTTCTCTGTATTTAAAAAAAAAAGACAAGTAAATATTTTAATCTTTTACTTTTTCTTAGTGTATAGCAAGAAAGTTCAATTACAGCCTCTCTACTTATAAAAATCACACAAAGGCTTCAAGACTCAGCATGTTCTGGCAGTAAAGTGCAAACAATCTTGTGGTTACAAAGGCTACTTTGCTGAACCTCATTCCTCCTCTCTCTCCCACCAGCTGAATAAATGAGAGACATATTTAGCAGCTTCAGTAGAAACTATTTTCTCATGCTCCCACTAACAAATCAGGGCACAAAAGGCAGTAAGTCACAGGGTAGGAGTAAAGGACACAGAGAAAGAACTAAATCAGAATTGATAAGGGAGGATAAATAGGATAAAAGTAAAAAAAAAAAAAAATTAAAAAACACAATCCCAAACTCTAAATTCAGGCAGCAAATGAAATCTGAGAAGCACATAAGGAGAAGACCTGGTAGAATGGTAGAATATCCAAAATATGAATGCATTACAAACTTTTAAAACCATGTTTTCCATCATAATCATATTAGATGAACAGAAAGCAACAGCAATGATTTATCTTTTAAAATTAGTTTTTTTCCCATCATTACAGGTTCTTTATCCAGTACATGATATCATAGCGCAGAGAGAAAATGACAAAAAAAAAAAAAAAAGCAAGCCACAATACTGTAACTCAGGCACTGCCTTGGTTAGAAAAGAATCACTTGCAATGAGTAAATGTTACTAAAATCTCAGAGTATAGCAGTGTGTTTCTTATGCTTTGGTTCAGGTTCATATCTAAAGAAGACTAACCCTTTGCCAAATACCCCGAAGTGCAGGACCACATCTGGAGGGAGGACCAGGTCTCCCCGTTCATGAAGCTCTCAGTGAGTCCTGGAGCAACTGCTGCAGAGAGAGCCATTTCTGGAAGTCATTGGCCAACTTCCTATCAAACAGCTTTACACATTTGCAGGAATAAAAAGTCAGTCAAAACTAACATCACCCCATGGCAGCCCCCAGCAACTGCTCTCCAGATGGATGCTGCTCTTTGCTGTGTGGCCCAAGGAGCCTTCCCATCCCCTTCCCAGCAGCAAATTGCTTTATGGTACTTGCTCCTTCTGATGATAAAGAAAATGACATCTGACATGTTTTGAATTAGAATGACTAAAGATTTTCCCCCAGACAGTACATTTAAATATATACAGGTCTCATCCCAAAATGGTACAATACAGGTTTGATTTCTATGACCTTTACCACAGGCAATAAACTTCAGACAGGAGACAGAGCAAGGTAGACTGTCCTAATTGCTCTGCGTAGCCACAATTAATCCATAGCCTCACTACTGGGCTTTAATTTGCAGCAGAAGCTACCTCACCACATCAAAGATAGTGATTCACCTCTCCACTAATCAAAATTTGAAGAGCCACTACCAATTAGAGAGCTAAGTCCAATCATTATGAGACTCGGCATTAATTAAACAAAATTATAAGTTTTCATTTGGTTCACTGAGTGCACCAAGAATTTCACCAGAATAGATCTCATAGATTTTAACTACTTTTCCAGGAATGTTTTGCTCAGTGTAATTAAACTCACTCTGTCTCTCAGTAACCACAAAATTCCACGCCCTTCTGTTGTTATACAAATGGTACTGATTTGAAAAGCTTCTCCTTCTTAACAATGATGAAGAAAAAAGGAACTTGGTCCAGCTTTGTGCTTTTTAGCAATTAGACTGATACTTAAAGAAAAAGTGACATGACAGGAAATAAACACAGATGCTGTAAATCATGTAGGTCTATTGACTACAGACAGTTTAGGATTAAGGAAATAATTTCTTAAAAGCAGATGTACCAGTTCTGCTAACATCACTATGACGCTCTTCAGTGACTTCTACTCTATAGCATTTACACTGGGTTTTATTTTAAACTTTGGTCTGTCTGTTGTTGGAAATATCATCAGTAAACTGGAGTCCATCCATTTTTCATATCCTAATGAAACAGGTTTGGGTAAAGAGAGAAACACCAAATCCTCAGCTTTGATAAACTGACCAAATGGAGACACAGCACCAGGTCACAGTACCTTAGTATCTGGCTCTGAGGATATATACATTCATAAAGCTAAGATAAAAATCCAACCAAGCATTTTAAAAATGCAACAAAAATCACAATTGTGAAAATGCAGAATGCCAAGGATAAGAAAGAACTCAGCATGGTAAAATAAATGGTCTTGAGCTCTTATTTGATTTTTGTTTGCAACAAAAGATTGGTTTAAAAAAAAATGTATGATAGCTCTCCCTACTTAGGTCAAAGTCTGTTAGGAGATAGTACAAACCAAAACAGAGACAACAGTGATTTTTCATGGAGTTATTCATTCCTTTAAGTACCCAGAAGGTACCACTCTATGAATGCCATCCAGGTAAGTGGGGTAAGGGATTCATCTGAGACAAAAGAAGTCAAAGCAAACCCCAGAGGATTTCAGCTTGAAGCTTCTTCCTGTGGGCTCAGCCCTGGAGGTGCTGCTGCATGACATCCCAGGTAGCAGAACACGAAGAGTAAGCCATGAATAATTAGCTGGCTAAGGCAAATCTGTTGTGTGACTAACACCCAGGAACTTGAGCTGTGTTTCAAACCCCAAATTAAGCTCAGTTTGGACCTGAGATCCCTTCAAATAATAATTTGATTAAATCTGCCAGATATTTAGCTACAGCTAAAGCTGTGGAAATGATAAATGCTCAGATCCAAGCGTGTATGTTCTCTTTCCTTTCCTTCTTTTTACCAAACCTGTCCTCTTGTTACTTTGTATTCCTTAAAAGATGGCATAAATTATATGCATGGGGCTGCAGGGTGGCTGTGAATGGCACTGGTGCTAAAAGGAAGCTTTGCAGCATCAGGATACAGAGGGACAAGATACAATGAAATATGAGCTTCCAAGTCAATCTACATGTCATGGTTTGTTTCCTAAGGAAGAAGAAAACAATGACAGTGCTCAGCTTCAAATCAAAATATTTTATTGCCATGCCAGGCTGTACAAATGTTGTCAATGTGTAAGAAAGGAGAAACCTTGGGTAACTGTCAGCAACAGATACAACATAGCATGCATCTGCCCAACATTTCACAGTGTGTTTGGGGTTTTATCCCCTGTGTCCATTTGTCATTATTGTCCATTTCTGAGTTGGTGGCAGGTTGTTACATAGCATGATGCTATCCCTGCCGTCTCTTTCCTTTCTCCTAGGGTTATGCACAGTTTTTCCTCATTGTTTTTTAATGGAAAGTCTTTTATCATTTCTGGTAATGTAAGCAAATATCTTCCTAACAATGCTTTATACTATTCATACTGGGAAAGAAAGCACATTTTTTGTAGTGTTGACTTTTTTTGTCACATGGGCTGCACAATCTCCCTTGTTCCAGTTCTCTTTCATTATAATAAATGAGTTTCATTATCATAAATGGATTTCATTATGGTATACCTTAGTTTTGCTTTCTGACTGCAATCAATGAACATAGGAAGTATCAATATTTCTGTACATCATCTCTGATCTTTACTTCTAGGTTTCCTGAATACTGACTCAAATGTTCAGATATGTTAGTGGAGACTGATGTTTGTAGGACCTGGAAGAAAGATTTAGTTCAATCCTTCTTAGAAGTGCCTTCTTAGCTTGTTAAGTAGCAAAGTAATTTTGTTGTAGTGTCCTAAATGCTAAAACAAGAAGAAATTGATGTGATAATCTAATCCAGCCTCCTATACACTATCTTGTACAAGACAGTGGCCTTCATCCACACTTTTTACTCTTATTTGTACACTAAACCACTTTCCAGCATACACAAAAGATCTAACTTTTACACACACTGGGGCCATATCACCATGTGAAATACTGACTTGTGCTAGAAGCTTAGTCATCAGAAGCAGCATTGGTACATTTGGGATCCTTAACCCAGGAGTCACCTCTTTATTGACAAGATTACGCTGTACTCAACTTCTTGGCTGCACACATCACGAACATGAATCAACAGCAGTGGCATCCATGCCCAAAGCATAAAGTAAAGTTTCTGCTGTCTGGCTAGCTAGAATAACAGAGTGGCTATATAAGAGCAAATAACAAATGTGTTTACATTTTGTCCTGCTCACAGTCACTGATTTAGGTCTCACAAACTTCTGAAAATGCCGTGGCAGATTCAGAAACCCGGCCAAGATTTCACTGCAGATTAATGTGAAGACATGACTCCCAGCTCTGCTAGGTTACCTCCCCTCATACTGATGTATATAGAGGTATTAACGCACATTGCCCATTATTTTCAAAAGCGACTGCCTGGTGGATGCCTCTATTTCTGAGTGCCAAAAAGATTCTTGTTTTCTGGTAACAGCCAAGAGCTTCTCCACAGTCATGGCATGTGTTTGCTGTGGGCAGGGAGCTCTCATCCCCTCCTCCCTTGAGTTCATCTAATAAAACATGATTGAATTTTGTTCCCCTTAGTCTTAGCATGGTGATGAAAGAATGCACATGTTAAAAAATAAGAAATAATGGAAACCACTAACAAGTTACCCTTTAGTTTGCAAAACAATCTTTTTTTTGTTTGTTGCCATCATTCAACATGGGAGAGAGAAAAACTAAAGAAAAGGCTCAAATATAAGAAAAATTTGAACTTCATGGATCGACATTGGTTATGTAAGTAGGTTTTTCAAAATAACTAGGTCTCCACAACAACAATAAAGAGCTAACCCTGTTTTCACAAGATCCCATATGTTTTTTGTATTCTTTTTGTGTGCATGTTTTATTTCTTGCATCAGTGAGTCATAAGATGCAGTCAAGGAATTAATTTGAAGCTTGAAATCTAAAAGGAAAAGAAGCCGATATGTGTAGTTCTGCAGCCTCAGATTCTTGTATGTAACTACATAACATATTTTCTTTCCACAGGAGGTAGTTATGACAAATTAGAAGTCTGAAAATTTTCTGATGGTGTAAAGGCTCCAGCTGTCACTAGGGAGATAGTGATCAGATTTCATAGCTGCATGGTCCCATGGCACCACTAAGAGTTCCATATGGTCATCCAAATGTTTCAACTAAACCCACAAAAAATTTCCACGATGGCTTTTGCTTTTAGAAAATAAAACTCTTCATGTAGGAATTTTTCATAAAGCGCCAGCATTAAACAAAACTTTCTTGATTTGGTTGTCTGAGAAGAAAATCATTGTTACATGAAATATCTTTTTTTCATGTTCAAGTGAATAGAAATAGCAGGACTCATGCCTGAGCTCTAACTTTTCAATATAGCACAACTTACATAATATGGAGTAGGCTGGTAAGTGGACATGCAATGAATAATTAAGGTGTGTATATGTACATGGTGACAAACAGTAATTTCTTCAAACTGCTTCCCTTTTTGTATAAAATCACCTCTGTTAAATTGTTAATGCTATTACTGTGGACAGAGACTCTTTCATTCATGTCAAAGATGTCAGCATAAGCCTCACACAATAACAAATGACAAATGCATAATTTATTGATTCTTAAATGGCTATGTCCTTGGATGTATTTCTTATAACTAATTTGCTTGGAGACACATCTGGCTTCTGAAGATAGCATCTGTTTTAAAGAAGGTCAGTGCTATATTTTAAAGGCAGAAGAGCATAATCTTTTATCTGCTTTGTTTCTCTGCTCTTTCAGCCTAGCAATTCAACTAACTCTCACTCAATTCTACCTACTGATTTTTGTATCAAATGAAAAAAATGTAAAGTCTGTTGAAAGAAGTTACTTTGAAAAAGTAATAAAAGTGTGCACACACAAAGCGCTGACAATCTAAGTACATACGGAGAGAAGGTACAGGTTTCAAGTGACTGCCTCCTGTATAAACTGAACTATTTAGAAAAGGAATTACAGTGAATTCTGTTACTATATTGTTTCATTAATATTTCTTTCCTACAATGGTTACTCAATGTATATCAGTAAATGGTGCTTATGTACCCAGAGTTTGTTTTATTCAGATGTAATCCTTATGAGTATGAATCAAAAATCTTGCACAAAATCTGCAGACACTGAATACTGCAAGGTTTACTCCTCTGTAAGGCCATGAACCGTGACCTCTTTCCCAATTATTCTTGCATATACAAAGCCTGATCCTGCACGTCTTTCTTATTTCTGCATGATATTTATGCACATATACACTCCATGTGGTTTCAATCTATGTATCTTAATATATTCAGCAATTTTTCACTGAATTTTAGCAGTACTTATTTTTACCCGCCTTTTGGCCAGAACAATAACGTATAAAGTAATACTTAAAATCAGCTTGAAGTTTGCATTTAAATAGGCAGACACACATATAAGTGATTTAGAAACTACCATTTTAACCCTGTGATGAACAGCTAGGCACCTTTTGCTTTTATATTTCACCTTGCAACATACACAAAATGTTTAATTATTTGAGGATTAATGGAGGTGGTTTATAATTAAGCTGAAGTATGAACTGATGTCATCATCTCAGTATGATGATATACATTTTTATGCCAAAGCACCTGTTGTTTTGGAAGGAAGCAGCTGATATCATTATCTACCCAGCCAGATAGCCTAGTTTCCCGCTGCTTAAAAAATTATCCTAAGGGTTACCTAAGTTGGGGTAATACAGCATTTACTTTTTCATGCTCAGGATATGAGAGAATGCATAAAATGACTTTATTCTCAGTTAAAGCTAGAAAGGGGAGGAGGGTGGGATGGATTAATCTTGCTAACACGGTTAATATTTATTTCTTTGGAATACATACTTTCCTTTTTTTCATGCATGCATATAAATGCTTAATGGTAGTGTAACAGATACTGAAATAAATATATGATTGGACAAGAGCCTTTTGTATAGCACAAAGGAGCAAATCCTCTGCTTTGCTGTGGCTGTTTTTCACCATATGATTGACTCCAACTGACACAGCAAAGGTTAACACCAGCTGGGGATTTCTCCTGCCTAGAAGTGGTCAGCTGCCAATCTGTCCCTCATCCCTGATGTTAAGAGGAAAAGAGGTTGCCACACTGATTTGGAAAACTATGATGGAGGGACTCTTACGGCTGGTATTCACAGCCATGAGGTCATTGCAAGGTCTTATGTCAATACTGTAAATTAAAGTTGCGTGCATGAGGAATACATAGCACTGATTCAAGGATGTGCAACCAGCCTTGGGAGACCTATCCCTCCATCCATCCGAACGGTGATCTGACAGAACATGGAACCATGCCCAGAGTGTTTTTAGCATGCCTCCAACTATCAGGCTTTCCTCCAAATTGTGGCTCTGTGCCAGAGCTGTTCATTTGGGTTGAAGTCAACCTGCACTAGTATAAGAAATGTTAAGATGGAAAGCTAGGGAAAATGGCCCTTGGGAATTTTTGGCTCTCCCTTGTTGATAGTTTTCTGGCTTTCTGAGACTCATGACACCACATTCACCACATTTCCCTTCACAACAGACTGGTGTGTAAAGGTAGCATCAATACATTGTACATCATATTCTGTGCGGGTCCAGTATACATTTTCTAAGATCAGTCACTTACATAAAAGAAATAGTTGGAGAAGCATAATAAATACTGAGTTTTGCTGTTTTGCATAGTTCAATCCTATTTCATGTTTTGTCTTTTCTTCTTTGTTGTTGTTGTTGTTTTTTCTCTGACGGGAAGTAGATTAACCACCATTCACATCTCTGAAACATCCTTTTGCTTCTCAGATCACTCCACTTAATAATATGAATAAAGAAACTTTTGACAGAATAAGTTGTGACTGAAGGAATCTTGCAGTCTTTATCCTCACATCTCACATTCAGTTTTAATCAGGGCTTGTTTTCTGTTGGTCCCTCCACACTTTTCTTAGAGAAAAAAATGTTTCTTGAATATAACCACTTAAGTCTTGCCAGGAAGGGGAGACAATGGGTTTCTGTGCTGTGTTTCATCCTTCTGCACCCTAACTCAGTTTTGAAGTTTCATTACCATGAACATTTCTGTGTCTTTCTATTTTCCTCCTGCTCTATTACTATGTCGATGATTTTTCTATTCACATTTATGATAATACTAAGAGTAATACTGTTAGTGATCGTAGATACTTAAGTAATCTCCAGTAGATTACAATACAAAAGGATATACTTATTCCTTTTACACTATTTTACCTCACTGGAGTTAACATGATTTTCTTAGTATTAACAAGGATTATAAAGTTAGCACCAGTTTGGGGCCTTTGTATTTGTATTACACTTTCATAGAATCATAGAATTTTAGAATTTGTATTAATGCAATAGATTAATGAAAGTTTTTTAAAGTATTCTTAGAGAGTTTCACATCAGATAGGAAATAAGGTGTAGTAGCTTTCTATCGGAGGAACACTTATTATGGTGTTTTATAATGAGGGCACGCTAAAGATCAAATTATTATCCTAATGGGCTGGAGTTCAGCGTCGTGATCATAGTGATGTTATGTGCATTAGCTTTGTACGTGTGTGAGGGACAAAGACACCCACCTGTCTAGATATTTATAGATATTGAAAGTTACAGCCATCAGTGTTGAATAAAGTTGATTCTTACCCTGATCTTCTTCCTCTCCCTTTCAGATTATAAAAGGACCCTGCAAATTAGGTTTCCAGAAAGTTATTTAATAATACAGAAAGCTATACTGCCACACTGAGTGTACAGTAATTGCCTGTGGGTATGAAGTATATTTACAGCTGGTGCATTCTAAGCCTTCAATGCTATTTTTCTATTTACTAGACTTCAAAGAAACTATGGTTTGCTGTTTTTCATGATACCCAGCACTGGTATCTGACCAGCATAATGAAATGCTGACCATGGTAACAGTATAATTTTTTTTCTTTCTTTTTTTTCCCCATGCTGCTATCCACCATTCCTGAAAAATTAGTCAAGGTAAAAAGAAAGATGAGAATTGAATGTATTTGCAGAAATAAAAAGTACATTTGTGGTTCATTAGCAGTGACCACATGTGTATTTCCATGATAAAAAAAAAGTTAAATTTATCCTGAATTTCCAAGAATTACGAAATCAGTTATGAACAGGATAACAATAATAAACTACAAATTAGTATCCAGTCATTAAAATGTCCATGAGTTTCACTTTTCCTCTTTTTTTTTCCCCCCAAAATAACATTCTTTTTAAAAATGAGCTTTTAATGTAAAGCCAAAACAAAACTAGAATTGAACCTTCATGTTGAGCTAAAAAGAGAAAATCATGCATGTATTTTTAAAACGTATTTGGTCTGTTTGATCCTAGAATTACATGGATTTTTCTTTTACAAACTTGAGTGCATGACTTCCACCATAGACACCTGTTCATTTCTGGATGATTAGCTGCATCAATAATAACTACTTAAGTAATGTTATGGTCTTGAACATTTTCTTAATACCTCCTCTGGCATTGCCATTTCAGGAATATTTTGTGTGTAATAATCTCTAGCTCTTATTCTTTGACAGAATTTCTAATGTCTCACCCAAGAAAACTTTGATGAGCAGTTCTTTAATCTTTGCTAATTGTTTGCTTCTGTAAAACTTAAATTCACTGGATCGGTTAAAGCTTTATATAAACTCTTCCTGAATAAGAGACTCCTCAACTTAACACTAAACTGAGCAAGTTCAGAGTGACAGAAGTCTTCTATATAAAAAAACTATCTTAATCAAATTCTTAGACTTGACTTTCATCAGAATTATTTTTCTTCTGTGCCCTAAAATGTGATGGTAACATGGAATAACTGGAATCTGGCCACCAACTTCTATTTCATTCTGGTCCATCAGCAGTAGCTGAAGATACAGAACAGCTGCAACAACACAAGAGCATACAATATAATGCTGGATCAAGTACAGCAATTGCCTTTCTGTTTTATCTGTTGAGGATGTTTGTTTTGCCTTTTATGAAGACGAAAAGATCCTTTTAGAATCTAAAATCTACATTCTTGGAGTGTCTGTACTTACATGATATGTTTCTCTTCTTCTGAACTAAAAATAATATTATTTGACATAAAAGCTTGGGAAAAAATGTGAACCAAAGTGAATCATATGCCATATTGCTCTTTGGAATATTATGGCTCAATTCCCTGCTGGAATAAACTGACGTAGGTCTGTTGAGCTCAATGGAGCTATTCTAGCCCACACTAGCAGGGAATTATGGAACAGCTTGTTTTTTTTATATAAAATATACTGATATGTACTAGATAATATGGCCATCAATTAAGCTATGGATTGTGTATGGTCTGATTCCTGTAAGTACAATGGGTTGTATATTCATGATCAGAGTTTAATTTTTTATTTTGTATGATAATATTATGAAGAGGCAAATAACACCTTGTTTCTTTGAAGTAATGGGAGAGATGTTTTGTAAGGGGTAACAGAAATCCCAAAAAGGACATCTGCCTGTTTAGCGTTTGTGTGTCCCACACTTTATAAATCAGATTTACCTAAGTCCATATAATCTTTCACTGACATGGAAATTCCATTTCACACCACTAACTGAAACGTTTAAGATACTTACAAATAAATAAATGTAAAACAAAACACTCATTTTCTGATGAGTTCTCAGCATTTTTACAACTACATCTTTCTCATTGCACAATGAGGAGGTTTGATATATTTCCTACTATGGAAGGAGATGAAAAAGAAGCCCTAGAGAACAGAGCTTGATGTAACAGAACCTGAGCTTGATGGATATCATTACGGTTTGTCTGGAGAACAAGTTAGGTAGACATCTGCAAGGAAAGGAACTACCTTTAGAGAAACTGCTTCTCACAGAAAGATGTTGGATCTCATTCAGGTACAGACAGAAAAAGAAAAAAAAAAAAAAAAAAAAAAGAGCAGATGAAATCATCACTCAGCATCGTTTTTAAGGAAAAAGATATGCATCATTTTCTCACCTTCCACAAACATCCCTCCAAATATTTTAAGCCACCACTGGCCAGACACAGAGTTTCCACTAACAATATATCTGCTATGAAGTGGGCTTCCAGACCAAACTGTACAACCTCTGTGTAAGCCAGATAGAACTCAATTTGAACCAAGATGTTTTTCAAACTGCTATTTTAACTTCATCCATCTGATCTGAATTTCTCTGTTTTAGAAGTTCTTTTTCTCTATCATGTACAAATAAAACTAGCAATAGGGATGAAAGCCCTTTTGGTGTCCTCACTGTAAGAAATGATACAATCAGCCCTAGTTCACAGCTATACTTGGCTTGCTATCAGTATCCCAGTAAACACTTGGAAAGCAAAGAAAGATGAGCTTTCTCCTCCTGTCTTCAGCTTTCTCTATTGTACAGACCTGAATCCTTCAGTGTCCTGATTGATAACTGTGTCTTTCCATGGATATTTGAGATAATCGTGTGGAAAATCAGTGCAAATGATGCATGTTTAATTGGGGTGCTACCAGAAATCCTGCGTATCTGTCGACCTCTCTGGGAGAAATCTGAATCCATTTTGAAAGTCAACCAACAATTTCTGGCAGAGCTGAAGACACTCTAGCCTATGATAGCAAATAAGTAGCATACTTGAAGCCCAGCAGAAATGTGAGCCATTCAAATTGCCTGTGCTTCCGTAAACCTATGACAAAGAATCATACTAAATTACATTTAGTGCAACTACTGATTGCTAAAATTTATGATTTTGTGTGAATAAATCAGGAGGAATCATGCAGCGATCAGAGCCTAAATTCCCACTTGGCATAAGTTGACTGCATTCTGCTGCTCACTGAGAAACTGGCTTTACAAACTCTTTTGCCTATCCTTTGTGAATACAACCATCACAAGCACCAGCCAGCACTACACGCTTCCTTGATTTTAAACTTTGAGGCAGAGTGAGCTGAGAGAGAAAGAAGAAAAATCCAGAGAAACCCTTACTGAGCATTGTCTGTCTGCTAAGATTGAAGAAAAATTAGTAGCTATTTAGAAATTAATTAGCTGTAGGCTGAGCTCTATGAAGCTACCATACTGGCTCACAGCAAAATATTAGTCAGATAAAGCAGGTATTGTATATTCTGATATTGAATAATATTGCACCATTGTGAACCATCAAATGTTTCCACAAAAAAAAAAAAACATAATGATACCTTCTGTGCTACAAAAGCTCTCAGAAGCCACACCAACAAGACATGTGCTATGTCCCCACCTGAGTGTATTTCATCACGAAGACACTTGTGTGCTTATTAAAAATACATTGTTGTTTCTAGACTACTTATGGCAACAGGTAAAGACATTTATGGCTAGGCGGAGCTGCTTGTTTGCTGAGCCTGTCAGAATACTTTAGTGTCAATAGACAATGTATGTGCACAGCTCTAATGGGGATCCCTCTGCTGTGGTACCTTGTTGCTCTGAGAGCGCCTTGCCCCCATGCCCTGTGAGCATTTTTTATCGTCAAAATCAACATGCCTGAGTTCCTGTTTCTAACTTTCAGTAATGTTTATTATTGTTTGTCAGCAACTCAGCTCTGCTGGAAAAACCTCCTTTGGTGAATAATGAAGTCATTCCCACAGTGACTGCTGGGTTCCAAAATTTTCAGTACTCTACCTATGGCTATTTAGCTTTACATGAGAAGTGCAGAAAGTCTTACTTTTCATGGCCCATAAATAAACACCCACTCCAACACTTCAGCACATTTCTAATTGTAATGCAGCATGTAATGTTTCAATGCATAATACAGATGTTTTCAGTTATTATATGAAGAGGAGACAATGATGGTTAAGTATGTGTTTGCATTATAGTCACGGCATGAAATCATTATGTTCAACTTTCCTGATAATTTCCTTCATAGAAAAAATAAAATTCTGTTCAGCCGTGGTTCTCTCCCACATGGAATAAGTTGCAGAAAAGTCAAAGACATCCATTTATAGCCCACTTACTTGTAGCAAAATAAAAGGCAAAAGCTCTATTTAAACATTGGAATCTTCTCTGTTCTCGTATACCGCTACTTAGTTGAAATGAGCCCAGGGTGTACCAGGATGTAAGTAATAGCACAGTTGTCTCATGGGATTTTTATTCTCTGTGATAAGAAGCGGCTGTCTCCCTTGGCCCATCTGCACTGGGGGGTTTAAGAGGCAATTGTCTTCAGCAGTGCACCAAAGCATTCTTTTGCAAACACCAAGGTAGTACTGACTCTATTCCTTTGATACCAATTCTCATTAGCTCTTCTCTGCCTTTCTCACAAACCTTTCCTGTCCAGCCATATCAGCAGTCTTTTGTAAAGTTAAAAAACCATCCAACTAAACCTTCTGCTGTCATTTCCTTTCTGATTCAAGAGCTTTCTCCCTTGATATCTATCTCACTCCAATAAATTATTACTTGATGAGAAAAGCTTATTAGTTCACTTATAGGAAGGTCTGATTTCATGAACAGATATTTTTATGAGTTCTATTTGTGAAGGCATAAATAACTATTTTGGTTATATGAAAGGGCCACATGGATACAGATAGGCAGTAAAAATCTAGGCAACTCC
This sequence comes from Numida meleagris, assembly GCF_002078875.1. NCBI lineage: Eukaryota > Metazoa > Chordata > Aves > Galliformes > Numididae > Numida > Numida meleagris. Next base: position 14,111,256 of record NC_034412.1, read on the forward strand.
AGATCACAACTTGGGACTAATTTAACTTTAGAAAAACCAAACCTTAAATGGCAAAAATGTTCAATATTCCCAGACTGGCAACACTGGGTTTGTCTTTTCAAGAAGACAATTGGTTTGAGACCATTTGTGATACACAAATTCAGATGAACTAACAGAGGAAAGAGTCCTGACTCTATTCACCATTCAATCACAAGATACTGATATGAAAACAGAGTAATCAGAAACAGTCCAAAGCCACTGGTCTACTGGAAGCAGTACAGAAAGTCATACAACAAAATGAAGCAACCTTTAAATCTTCTTGTTATGCCTTTCTGCTCTTAAAGTACAGAACTGCTGTGAGAAACCAAGCCAGACTAAAGGAGATGAATTGGTGGTATGGTGAAGAAAAATCTTGATTTTAAATACAATGTACACTAAAACAATTGACAAGGTAAATAGTAAAAGAGAGCAGGATGTTGCATGTATCAGCTGAAAATATTTCAAAAGAAAATGGAAGGCCAAAGGGCTCATAGACAGAGAATTGAAAAAAAACTTATACTTTCTGACAATGCTGATGATGTGAAAATGATCAAAACTTCAGATTTCAAAACTGATGAGATTTCAGATAAAGTGAAATTTCACATTTCATTGATAAAATGATTTTACTGCAAGAATGAGTTGGCCCATACTTGAATCTGCATAAGTGTATACGGGTTTAAAATTCAAATCTTCATTAACTGGGAAATGAAGTTGCAGCAGTTAAAAGACATGACTTAAAATCATAATTGAGTGAGCTGGCTGTACTGGATAACTGTAGTGGATAATGTTTTTCATCAGACTCAGTATGATTTCTTATTGTACATTACTAACAAATGATTTTCTAGATTGAGTTTATTTGAAAATATTTCACAAACTAATTATGAAATTTGTTTCAGCCTATCATTCATCCCAAGCCACGTTTCTTACACCTCTGTGCCACATGATGCTATATTTGGATGACTGGTTGTGTGATAATAAAAAACTGTAGAAACCTTAACCCAACCATTTCTCCTTCTTCAAGAGGCTTCCAACAGGAGAGAGTTCTAAACATGGAGAGAAGAGAAGCAATACTCAATGAGATTACTAACCATATCAAAATAAGATTATTTTAAAAATGGCTTTCTGAATGGGTTTCTTCTTGTGTTCAGCAAATTTCAGTTACTTTGCGTAAGCAACAGCCATTACAGATGAGCTTTTTCATCAGCAATGGATATAGTTGTATTCCAAGCAGTAAATAGAGTGACATTAATACTTTTTCTTCATATGGTTAAGCAGTAAGTTTGAATTGTTTAAATTTTTTCTCCTTTCCCTAGTGTTCAGAAATAAATAGCTTTTGTGAACTGTCATGTGATGTGGGTTTTTTATTTGTCAAAGTTTTACTTAATGTTGATGTTATTTAATTTGAACTGTTAAATTTCATTATAGTGTTCTTGTCACCTGACAAAATGACAGAAGAAAGAACAGGTATGTCATTCATGTGAATTCCTGTTTAGTTAAGAATAGCCTAATTCATATGTGAACATATTTTTCAAAGCACAAAAATTATCACAAATGAGGGGGAAAAGTGCAGTCAAGAGTGTATTAGGAAACTGAGTTGCATATAGACATTTTTATGCAGAATGGGACAATTTGTCTAGGTGCACGTACGTATTGAAATCTTTCTGCTCTTTATTCCAAATAGTTACCTTAATCCTGAAGACTCTCAAACTATTCTCTTCTGAATGCATGTAAGCTCAGGAAACAGTATTTAAAATAAGCCCCTTGGAATCACCATACTTCATCATGCTTCACAAACTTTGTATTGTAACTTGCATTTTCATGTTCATATTTAGTAAAAGTTAGGATGATTAATACAACATGAGACACCAGCTGATACTGAAGTATAACTAACTAAATTAGTGCTTTTATCAAGGTCGTCAATTCCATTTATAACACTGAGATTCCGAAGTAAAAATGGAACAGACTTATACAAAGTAAACATTTGGTCTAATGCCTGAAATCCTAATCAAGAATTTACCTTATTTACTTTCAGAACTTAATGTGCCTTTTCAAAGAAAAGAAATCAAATAATCAGGATAAGAAAATAGAAACACAGTTATAGTTTTAAAAGTAAGATAGGCCAAATTGAATTTCTGATGGTAAAAGGCATAAATAACTTCAAACTACATCAGACAAAACTCTTAGGAATATGTTGTACATGCTCTGTTGTACAGAATAAAAAGATGACCAAATAGAGGTCATTTCCACTGCCAATTTTTAGGGCCAGATAACATCCATTTCAGAACCAAACTGCTGGAGAGAAATAAGCAGGGAATCATGTCTTTACACTCCACGCTAACACATTTAATCAAAGCACGTTAATGGTCAGCTTTCAAAATGCCTTAATTATAAATTAAAGGTCTTTTTATTTAAACATGAAAATTGTTGATGAGTTAAGAATATACTGCTGAATATGCATTCCTCACAATCAACAACTAATAATAACAAGAATTAAAAAAAGAAGCCTGGAGAAAAGCAGCCAAACCATCTGACAAAGCCTAGGGCACATGTAACCCCATCACTACAAATGACTGCAGAGCTTACAAAACGAGCCAGATGCTGCTTCTGGAAGGATTTCATCTATAATACCCGAACCGCATGACAGCCTATCACAACTCATGTTTGGCCTAAAGGTGTACATCACTGGTGGAACAGGCAAATAATGAAAGGGAACAGGACAGAAGCCTTAATCCTTATTAAGGAGGTGTGTTGGTGGTGGTGGTGGTTTTTTTAGGGTGGCTGTTTTCTGTTCTGATTTTAAAATTGCATTTGTTTTACCTACAGTCATTGGCACAGATGGTGCTTCTAGAATATGCTGTTACAATAGAGTGATTTGTTTGCAGTGCTATATTCATGTCCAAATTCACATCCAAAGGTACTGTGTCTTCTGTAGTGCTGCTCAGGTTTGGGCCGAACGTAGACAAGATGAGCATCTTCTTGGTACGCAATAAAGACTTTTGTCTGTAGCCCCTCTGGCAGGTGCAGCATGCTTTCTCAGCTAATTATGTGGCTGGGTAATAAAATAATTGCTGAGCAAATAGACCTTATGAAAGGATTGAAAACACACATAAGAAAGCTGTGTTTTACAGAGGACAGGGATACTGGTAAAGGTTTCATTGATTCTGGCTTAATTTTCCCCCATTGTCTCCTCTGCAGAAAGGCTGCTAAGCAAGGCTGGAGGCTGAGAAAGACCAGGAACCCACCCCTCGTGCTGAGGTTTGGGTGCAGAGATTTACTAGTAGCAACCAAATTTGTTTGATTTTGCTTCTGTTTGTCTGGTTTGAAGATATTTTTATAAAAGCCCTGCCTTGCTGAAATGTCCTGGCTGTGTCTAGCTTCAGCTTAATCCTTCCACCAATTTACAGCACATTCTTAACCTACATAGTGATACTTAGGAGAATTATTTCTATTTTATAAAATTATTTTGCTGTCTTATGTCTCTGGATTTCTCTAATCAGGAAAAAGAAATCATTATGATTCCTAAAGGTAAACAAAATCATTTCCATTTTGTGACATTCATGAAAGCTATTTCAACGCACGTTATCAATACACCATCACCGGGAACATGCTTAAATACATGTGTGTTGCCCCTTGATAAGCCAAAGTCATAAAACAAACTTAAGGAAAGAAACTTCCGGATCACAGCCAGGAGATCTCGTTCAGTGGAACTTCCTCAGGAAATATCACGATTCCTATACATACCCACCTTTTTTCCTTTTTTTCTTTTCTTTTCCTTTCAGTTTTTCTCTTTTTTCTGCTTTTCTTTTTCTTTTCCTTTTATTTTTCTTTCCTTTTCCTTTAGCTAAGAGAGCTTTAAGGTCTGGTTGATGATGAAAGTTCCTGAAGAAGGTTCACTGTCCTGCATGATAGTGCTGTTAGTTCACAGCGGTAGAAGCATGGCAAGGTCTCATAAGCACACTTAACGAAAGATCTCCAAGTCATAGGTTGACACTGCAACAAGTGACTTTTGCAGAAAGTGTTTTACTGTGTTAACTTTGCTGAATAAAAATATAGAGGAAAAAAAAGTACCAATGGAAGAATTGGCTCTTTTACAGAAATAGTTTAATTCATTTAGGCAAGTTATATTAGTCGGCATAGGTATAAATTTTCTATTATAAATTGCACTCCACTAGCTTATGTCACTTGTGTATATACCAGAATAGACAATGTCTAAAATGACTGACACTGTTCCCTCTGAATTAGTTGTTAAATAAATGCTAAACTTGATACCATTATGCGATGCTATTTTTGGGTATGAAAATAACATGCAAGCAAACAATAGAAAAATCAAGGCCTTAATCAGCTGGAATCTGTACCATGCTGAAACTGGTAAGTGCTCTGTTTCAAACATGGTGTTTGCTGAAGAGGTTGCCTTGTACAACACATAGCCAATGTGACCAAAATAAGTAGCAGAGAGAGTTACCAAGTCGTAACGGTATATTAATGAAGTTTTACAGTTTATCTATGAGCCTATAGGGAACAATGTGAGATAGGCCACAAATTTTGTAATGCCTGTGTTGTGCTTCCTTCCAGGATCCCTGTCCATCATATGTATAATGTAAATCACTATTGGTGAATACTAATTGGTGAACACTGCATAGCTATTAATCAGTTGATCTTAACCTGTGAGTTGTGGACACTGTGCTTCCTGCAAGACATTTCCCATAGATACAGGAGGTAAAAGTGCCACTGAGCATAAATATGACATAGAATACATTCCTGTTCTTCCTCCCTGTGAACCAGCAAAGGATAGTGATCAATGGTTCCATGCGTATCTTCTATTCTGTAGATTGCCTTTAAATAAAGGCAATCATGTAAAGTCGGGTTTCATAATATTCAGCTTAAGAAATCCTTACCATTTGAAAAGCAATTACAGGCAGAAGGATTAGGACATTAGAAATGCCCTGACATCTCACCTAAACTACTGAAATACGGCACTCATAATGCATGTACACATATTGGCACATGGTTGTTTGTTATTCACTCTTTTCATGTGCTGCCTGATGCATCTTTTTCATGATTCATTATTCCTAACAGCTATATCAAGTGTTGCAATTACGGCACAATACAGATTTAAGCCTATAATATTTCTAGATTGGAGGGAGAAAAATAATATATTAAGTGCTTGTGATATCTTTATGTATAAGTTTGAGAATCATTAAATAGCTGTCATTCTTCCTTCCTTCTCAGCATCAATTACTCCACTCTGGTTTTACTTACTCCACTCTGTATAATGAGTCCCTAGAGCATGTTTCATTGCGGGAGAATGAACACATTCTTCACTTGCGGTCAGTGGGATGTGGTTAATTTGAAATCACTTAAACTATTATATCTGTCAAGCGTGGTTATTTTATTTTCAATTCACATCAGTGTTTTAGTATGCATGTTGGTTACTGGGTTAAACTGGCAGATTAATTTCCAAGCATTCTGTTATAATGCTCTTCATCACTGTCTTTACATGTAGGCTCCCGTTGAAAGCTAACATGTTCCCATTAGAATTTAGTTCCAAGAAATCCACCTTTCATAAAATAAACAGCACTCACTTCTGAATGAAAGCTGGCCAGATCAGTGGACATGCAGCTTTTCTGATAAAATGCAGAATGCTTGATTTTTTCATTCTTCTGTCCTAGCTTCTTTTGGAAATGCAATTTACATCATGGCATGCCTTTCTGGCAAAAAGTAAAAAGTTTGGTAACTAAGGTCTCTTTGTCTTAGGGCTTTTTTCTGATATTGCGATAGATCATATTCTTCAAAAACGGAGGAGGCTCTGGTTCGGTGTAAATAGATTCACAATCCACACTATATAAAATTATTTGGTTTTGTTTTTCATCTTTTTAAAATATTGTGGCTTGAAATTTATAGATAGCCAGAATTTGAAGATGCTGAAATACTGACTTACACAGCTACTAATAACAGGCTGCTCATACAGAGAATTAGAAGAACCACCAATGGGCTTTTTATTAGAGCAATATTGTACATATTACATGAATAAATTACATTGTTGCATTATGCAGCTGCTGTATCATCAGTTTAGAGAGTAGACTGCAATCCTAAGTATTCAGGGATGGAAGCTCATTATCTCTAAATCCACTTTGGTTACAGCCACAATGCAATCCAAGCTAAACTGCTTTCACATAACGTATTGCATATACCTACGCGTAATCAAGTATGTGGCTCAGAGACAGACTGATGAGTTTAGCTGTCTAATCAAATTTACAGAGAAGAGTTTGTTTCTCTGAATCAGGCAGAATCTTTCACTTGGAAAGGTTATTAGGAAAGCTATATTAGCCATAAAAAACACAAATCTACATATGTTTTGAAACATCATTTTTGATTTGAAAGATACTAGTAAAAAAATATGCATTTATATAATGACAGCTCTTCTCACTGTAAAGGAAAAAAAAACCTAATGTGAAAAAAAATGTGTTTTCTCTGTGTCTTATGATGATGGTGACAACTGCTGGTGTATGAATGCTGCCAAGGCACTTCTTGAAACTCCGTTGTTTTTATTCTCTGCACATTGTTCTCTTGTCCCATCAAATAAAACACAAAAGTCAACATTCTCCACAGCTGCAAATGTTTGCCTAGGACTCATGGATTCTCATCTACATATTTTATATATTGATGCAAATACCATTGGTGAGGCAAGTACGTAATACACTATCAGTTCGTTCATTTTGCTGAACATGTTTCTTTTCATTGCTATTTTTTACTTTGGCAAACCTGTGTTTATTTTTATTGCTATTGTTATTCCACTGTTCTGAAAGCACATCCTTTGCATTGCCCACCTGGCTTATTGTGTCATTACTTCGTGGGAAATCCAATGCCTGGAGAAATCAGGGGAGGTTTTACAGCTAGCTTTAATATGGACATTTTTCCACTGGGCTCTTGCCAGATGAGGCTCTTTGTTGTATGACAGTTCTACAGAGCTTTTCAAAAGTTGTTTCTTTAGAAGACTCCTAAAGGATATCATAACCATGGAGATACTAGTGGTTAAGGTGAAGATAAATAAGTAGAGATATATCTTTTTATCACATCATAAACCTAGATGGGAGAAAATTGCACACATTCAGTCTAAGCAGTTTTAAAGTAGACATGGCCATGGTTCAAATCTCCGATTAGGATGTTACTGTTTTGAGTACCATCAAGAGATTTATACAAATGAAGACCAAAGTCTAATGTCCAGTATATAACATAATGCGTTATTGAGGATACCTAGGATTCACTGGTATACCCACTGAATTCTGTTGCCCAGCATTGACAAAAAACAGAATCAGATTTGTCACTGTCTCACCTCTATTAAAAATCATAGAATCATAGAATGGTTTGGGTTGGAAAGGACCTTTAAGATCATCTAGTTCCAACTCCCCTGCTATAGGCAGAGACACCTCCGCCCAGGTTGCTCAAAGCCCCATGCAGCCTGCCCTTGAATGCTTCCACGGAGGGAACATCCACAACCTCACTGGCAACCTGTTCCCATGTCTCACCACCCTACCAGTAAAGACTTTCTTCCTAATATTTAGTCTAAATCTACCCTTTTCCAGTTCAAAGCTGTTTCCCCTCAACCTGTCACTACCGGTCCTTATAAAAAGTCCTTCCCCAGCTTTCCTGTAGGCCTCCTTCAGATACTGGAAGGCCGCTATAAGGTCTCCTCACAGCCTTCTCTTCTCCAGGGTGAAGAGCCCCACCTCACTCAGCCTGACCTTGTAGGGGAGATGCTACACCTTCTGATCAACTTCATGGCCCTCCTCTGGACCTGCTTCAACAACTCCAAATTAAACTCCTATTAAAAATGGAAATACACTTTTTCTCATATTTATTTAAATGTATGTTTTCTCTATATAAATATCTATTCATATTCTAGAGCATTTAGACTTCCCTAAATTTTAGGCTAAGCCAGAATGATTCCTGCAACTTCTGTGACATTCCTAAAGTGCTATCAACAGTAGTTCTTAGCTACTCAGCAATCATGCATCCTGCTGAAGATGAGAAAGTGTATATGAATCCTGAATAGTTCTCCAGCAGAAAGTAAAGACACCCTATGTTAATACTATCCGGTCACATGATTTGGTCCTGCTGTTAGGCCTTTTTGGTCTATACGTCTGCAAGTGAAGAATACAAATTTGAATGCAGTCTATAACTATAATTGACTCTTTGCCTTTTGTGACTTACTGAAATCATATAATACTGTTTCCATTATCCACATTAAAAAAAAAAAAAAAAGCTTTAAGATTGTCAAAGGACATTTTTGTGTGAAAATGTGCTCAACCAAATGTTCCCAGAGAGAAAGAGGGGTGAGAAATGCAAATTTGTTAATGTGGTTGGCAGTATTCATGCATTTCTGTGGAGGTACATATACCTGAAAAGAATGAAAATTTGTACTACATTTATGGGTAAGACTGTCAAGGACCATCACTAGTATACTTCTAAACCAAAATCTACTTCAAAAGTCAAAGTAAAGATCTCAGCTTTCTCTCAGATAACACCTAATATTTTTAGGAAAATAAGGAAAAGCTGAGTGGGCAATCTGTTTTAATTCTTTTATAGGAACAAAGAGCCTAGAATTTTCTGGTAGTGATCCTGAAAATGTTCTGTCTACATGACAAAATACTATTTTGTGGGAATATTAACATATTATTACATATTTAAAAATTAAAAGGGAGGTATAATTGAAAAAGGAATTATTTAGGTGAAGACCTCCATAGTAATAAAACATGTTTGTATAAGTGTCATTGTAATTATACATATGTGTGTGTATTTACAAAAAAGACACCAGTGCATTCTGCAAAACAAATCACGGGGGTTTTTTGTTTGGTTTGTTTTTTTTCATTTTCTTTTAGATCAAAAACTTGCTAACCAGGTGAGATAACTGTCACCTTTTTGTGACCATGCTCATAAGTAGATTCCAAAAATGTTGATCACCAGGTTTATTGTAGGCAAGCAAATATACCTTTCAGAATGTAAATGATTCGGCAACCTTAGCTTAAATTTTATCATATACAAACTAAAAAGGCAATCATCTCAATCGTAACGTCTGATCTCTGCATGTCTCTTTGGAGTCAGTCAGTAACCAGTACTCTGAGCAGCTGTAGAAAGTGAATTTAATTTTGCTCATGTGTGTCTGTGTAAGTATAAAGAAAAAGTAAAGCTGCCTTTTTTTTTTTTTCAGTTCCCAAGCAGAAGAAAATGTTGGCATACAAGTTGCCTGTGGTAACCGAGGTAAAACAGTTAATGTGCGAGGTTTTCCTCTCCCAAGCCATAGTGAGAGATGAAGAGATCCCATATGGGCCACTAGTACAAAGAAAGCAGAGAGTAACAGGAAAAGGAAAAAAAAAAAAAAAAAGCAAAACAGTGTGTATAAGGGTAACAGAGAGAAATAAGACTGAAAGAACAAAACATCAACATTGTTAGTCATGAGGAACAGACAGGAGGGAGGTATTGCCTGCTGACCATGTGTACAATGCCAAGGAAATCTAAAAAGAAAACCAGCATCTGTGGTATGGGATGGTCTCTCTCTAGATCTGAAAGACAGCAGCAGATTGTTTTTATAGAAAGAAAAGGTGTCAGCAGAAAGGAAGGAACATACACACATGGAAACATTTGCTGTAAGAAGCCACTTGAAAAACAACCAAGGAGCTGAGTGGAAGAAACATCTGTGAAACATGCAGAAAGACCACCACTAGTGCTTCAGGGAAGAGGTGGGAACAGAAGGGAATACACAAGCGGTGTTGGACATAGCATCTTGTCAGAACAACAAGGAAATGTTGTCGGTACTTTCAAGAAAACCCAGCGTCTTGTGATACTGAGGGGAGAAATATTTTGTCCTCCTTGTGAGGGAGCAAGGGAGTAACCTTTTATACTTATCAAGAAGAAAACAAGTCTATGCTCATTGATCAAAGTCAATAGAAAGAGTGATATCTTTAGAAAGAAACTGCACTTTTGAAGGGGTATGTAGACAGTTCTGCCTACCAAGCTGAGGACATTTTGAATTCTTTTCCAAAGACTTGTTTCTTATTTTAATAACCCTAGATGTGTAAAGTCTTGATCAGTATTATCAAATTACCACCAGGGAACAGAGTGGCTGTGTAGTTACGGGGTCAGTGAAAGCAGATGTGATGCGTGACACTGAGGAGGAAGAAGTGTAATTATCTTCTAGTTATCTAGCCTTAATTCTGTGGTTCAAACTTTTTTTAGTTGACAGAATAAAGCTTCATAATAAGACCATATCTGAATTCAGTTCAGATATGCCTCACAAAAACATCAGGCTAGATGCAAAATAACTCATCTTTAACCTAAATGAAAGAGAAAGCATTGATCAGGACAAATCTTCCTTACTCAGGTTTATGCAAACCCATTAATGACTTTCCAGCATTGTCAAGGAATGGCCAAAAAAAGGGTACTGCTAGACAACAAGTGCTACATGTAATTGTACAGAAAGCCCATGTGCTACCAAAGGCCTCTTGAGGAGGTCACATAAAAGATGAGTCATAATGTAACTGATTTCTACCAGATCATCTTTCCATTTGCTCACTGCAGAAAAAAAAAAAAAAAACTCTGGAATGCGAAAGCACTTTGAAGTGACTGATGATCTTGCTGCTTATTAACCACACTGAAGACGACCTTAGTAAGAAGTAAATGAAGGCAAATGAGATGTAGAGACTAGATGGTTCAGACCAGTGTAAAGACAAAGCACACCCTTTATTCTTCATTAAGAGATGTGCACTTATTATTATATGAGATGCTAATGGGAGCTGTCAAGCAAAAACTATACTTGGAAAGGAAGACTATAAGTTTTAATTTTCTACAATATATATTTTTTTAATAAAAAATCTATTTTGAAAGAGAAGTAATTTTTGAAGTAAGCAATAACAATTGTGCTTTTATTTTCCCTTTCTTTACCTCCACAGACTAGTGAGTTATGTCACATATTTTTTCTGGGAACCCATGGAAAAATCCACTTTGTCTAGTAAAACAGAAAATCTAAATAGCTACATGAATATAAGAAAAAAAAAAATCCAGAGGAAAATATTCCTCAGAAAGAAGCAGTGTCTAACTACAATAAATTCCACATAACTTTTCCAGTCTCAGTGGCTAGCAAAGATTGCTTTTAATGAGTTACAATGAGCTTTTTCATTTTTGAGAATTCATGATTGAAGGATTTATGACTGAACAAAAACTTTCATTCTTAGTACTACCTTCCTAAAATCGCTTGTTAACGACTTTTTTTGATATTATCAAAATATGAATTTGTCCAAAAAAAATCAAAAGTCTAACCTGACAATAACAGGCATCCTCTGATCAGAATGTACAAATTAAATTTTAATTTCCTGGTGTTAGAAGGAAATGTTCTGGTTTTTTTTATTTTTCTTAATAATGGTTGGTGTAGTGTTAGTTAAATTTCCTTTCACTAATTTTTATTCTATAGATCATACCCACGCTGCATCCTTTAATACTTACACAGAATGGGAAACTGAGAGCCTGCTGTACCTGTGCTCAGTGAGCCTGTATGGCACAGGGAGGTCCCAATGGTCTTGGAGCATCAGACTGGTGGTTGTGACTCGCTAAAATCAGTCCAGCTCTAGGAGAGAGGTATGTCATCTCACACATCTAAACCTTAATCCAAATGCCTGGCGGTGCATACTGGTCTTGACAGGTACTGAGCCAGCTTGCCACTTGGCAGATTAAAAAGGACTGCCTCCTGGAGATTAGATGGCTTGGCACAGTGAGAACACAGAGGTCAAACTATGATGTTTGCCAACCAAAAAAGATCCTCTCATTTTCCTACTCTATCACTGCTCCCTGGATAAGCATTTTTGGCCTTTTGCCTTGGTTTGAAGGCGAGACTTGTTAGGATTTAGCCTTAGGGACATGCTTTACTGCTGAAGGTCAAGCTAGATTTTTGACTGTTGTGAAGCCCTGATATGGTAAGGTCATATTCTTTCTCGTTAGGGCTGATCTCTCAAGGCTCTGGGTGACTCATGGGACATCATCGAGAATGGAAATTATTCCACACCTTGCTGAGACCAATTCCTGAGGATTTTTATGTTCCAGTTTCATGAAATATGGGCAATTTTCCCTGATATTGCAGCAGAACAGAACACTGACATTTCATTTCATAGAGGATTTCAGAACATGAGCTTTTGGATTTGTTCCCAACAATATACTTCGCCTTGACTCCTACCCATATTTGTATATCTAATCTTAATAATCATTTATATTTTTTAAACCAGAAGTAATTACATTCTAAAATTTTTGAAATCAGACTTCTTATAAAGCATTTCATTGGCAGCAAAACATCAGAAGCAACACAACTTTATCCAATTTTTCATGATATGCATCAGTAGTTGTTCATAGTTTAGTTTTTTCTGGAGCTAACATCAGTATTGCAACAATGCTTTTGTTCTCTGGGCATACTCTTAGCCTCTTTGCTACTCATAGGCACATCATCTCTCCATATTACAATTTCCTGAGCGCCCTACTCTTCGCTAAAAAGGTCCACTATTGCCCTAGAATGTTTCACAGGTATGCTCAGCAGCCACATAACAATGCTTTTTCACAACTTCCTGGCTCAGGCAAGAGTTGTTCAGGTATTGTCACAGTGTAATATAACTTTACCCTCTCCTCAAATCAGACACTCACAGTTATCATATCCAGGAGCCTTCCACTTTCTCTGTGCTGTCTGTTCTGAATATCTCAGAAACAGACGTTTTGAAGCAAAGTGTAACAAAAGATGCTGAAATGGTCTCTACATGTTTTTATTCTTAATCTGTCTTGTTGTGGCAGATAAAGTAATAAGGTGAAAGTTTTACCTACCATCACACTCAGAATTCACCCTGACCACCAGTAAGCCACTTCTATCTACAATACATGTCAGCTGCTCAGTTTCTCATCTAGGTAGACTTTATTGGAATAAAAAATATAGCTGCTTTTCCAGAAGCATCACATACAGAGAGTCCTTCTTTTCTCAGACATTGGTGCGAACAGTATTTTCCAACCATGAAGTAAAAAAGGATACACTTCTCTTCAAAATTAAGTCAAACCAAATCAGCACTTGACCTGCAGTGAAGTCTTTTAGTTTCATTTCTCAATCTTCAAAACATGCTTATGGAAGTTTTGACTGAGGATTTCTTGACTTCCATATGATTCTTTCTTTAACAGACTGAGCAGCAAGGAGCTTCTGTCACTACAAAGGAAACATTCCCAATCTCCTGCTCTACTGTCAAGCTCACAGTAAAAAAAAAAGAGTCAGCAGCCTAAGGATACTTACTCCCTGAGAAGCTACTAAACAAAGGTGTAGTTCCCACAGTTTAAAAGGACTATTTGCATGCATAAAGACTATCCATAGCTGTAATTATCTGACGTCAGACCAGATGTTTTTATTTGTTTGTTCTAATATTTTTAAATAGTCTACAGTAGTGTCAATGCCAATACTGATAAGAGTGAATTCACTGTCAGAAAAAGTGAAGTGATTTTACTGCCCTTGCTTGGTATTGTTTGGTACTCTAACTACAAATGTTTGACATTTCCAAACTCACAAACTCAATGAACTTTCTCTTTAATATATCTTAAAATGCCTGCATCTCCAGAATTGTTTCATTCTATCCCACTGTGTCTGTGATATTTGTTAATATTATTTAACATAGAAAAATATTTTCCGTTATCAAAAAAGTTAAAAAATGACTTACTGCAAAAAAAAAAAAAGTCTATCCAAAATCTGTTTTGAAAAAATATTGAAAAAGAAAAAAAATACTGTAAAGATGGAACAATTACACCTTTGAGGAAATGTGATTTGTACAGAGAAGAGTACTGGAAGTATCTGCAACAGTAGCAAATCCAGGAAATACGTGTGTAAAATTAATGTATAAAGAAGTATGTCAGGATGGGATTTTTTGTCTTTTTGTGATGTGACAGGGAACATCATTGTACTATAGAGAAAGTAGCCAAAATGACAGAGGACACAAGGATTTCAGTTATTAAAAAGGGTCAGACAAACTACTATCTCTATATATTCTTTAAGCTAGAGAAGATTAAAAGCCAAACAGGGACTCAGAAGTCTGTGAATCTCATTGAAATCAACGGGAGAATGCACATACATCTGAAGGCAAGGTTTGGCCTGAGCAAGGGACCTCACTGAGACAAATCACTCTGTAAAGGCATCAGAAAGGATCAAGGCTCCTGCAATCCTTGAGTCTGTCAGCCACAGAAAGGGAGAGCAGAAAGTAAAGCAAAGGACGGTCCAAGTACAAGAGGAATTGAGGTGGAATGTCTCTGCATGTACTATAGCTGAATTATGGACAGCGGGAAAAGTACAGATAATGTAAGATCTTAAAAAGGAACATGACAGCTTTCAGAGGAAAAAAAGCTCATTTTGCACTGTACAACTGCTAATGCAAAGGATGAGGTAAGGCTGGCAGGGCATTCCATCCTCCTTCTGTCAACAAAAACCCATCCATCTTCTTGTATCATCAGCATTTTATCAGGTATTAAACAGAGCAACTCCAAGCTATTTCTGTGTCTCCTCCAGATCAGGAAGGATAGATTCTGCAATAACTCAACATTGCACCGAACCAGCGATGCATTGTGAATGAATCAAACTCCTCAACTTAGATTTAAAGGTGAAGAGACATGCTTAAAATGCTGTGGTGTCCGTTAGGAAAATTGCTGCGGCTGCGGGACCGATGCAGCGACCGAGACTTTAAGCTGACATCAAAGCAGAAAAAAAATCAGCTGAAATGACAGCAGCAGCTGCAGCATCCGCCTCTAAATTAGGCTGTGTTTCAAAGTCTGGACTCAACTGCTAAGCAGTATAAAGACCCAGGAGGAAGGCTGCCCAAGAAAAAGAGTTAGATTTCTAACCTAACACATCAAAGTAACACATGCTTAGAAGAGCAATAAATGCATATGGCACACATTCACATGCTGCCTAATTGCAGTGGGCTCATGAAGCCAAGACAAACCTTCAGCTGATTCCTACTTTTAGAGAGGATTTGAGTTCTTTTTGAATGCAGAAAGCTGACATAAATTGGTAGCAGATTAGAGTCTGGCACTGTGATAATACATCCCATAATTTCAAAAGATGGCGTTTTTTCATGCCATAAAACACCTTCAAAATACTGAGCTCCTTATTTTATAACTTATACATCTACCAGATTACAGAATATCCATAACAATACAATAAATTAAGAAAACCTTTCTCAAAATTCAGAAATAGAAAACCAGCAATTGTCACTGCTAATTTAGTTACATAGCAATTTAATCATACTATATAGGACAAAATTAAATGAAATGCAATCCTGAATTTTCTAGCCATAAAAATCATTGCGTCTGGAAAAGCACCCATATTTTGTACGCATTTTTATTTTATAAATTTAGGGAAAGTATTTGCAATGCTATTGCAAATGTTGTTGATGATGTACAGTTTTGTTAACAAGTAATTGGAAATAAGCCTGAATGTGTGGTTAATTTATTAGTTACGTACACCAGGAATGCTTAGTGCAAAAAAATGCATATTTTCATAGTTGTAGGGATCTGATTTGATTCATTTGTTTGCTTTGAACAATCTAGCAGAGGTAACTAATTTAATCACTTCAGATGTTTATTATAACTTCTCTGAAACTGCAGTGCAACTGTAGATTTGTGAGTTAATTCAAACTTATACCATCTCTGCTTGTTTTTGAGAATTGTAAGTACATAATAGAAACACAAATAGAAAACAGAGAAAGTGTGAAATATAATTCTGTACAAACCTTTGAATCTTGTTAATATGACTTTAAATTAATATACTTTGGTAAAGAGTTAAAGTTGCAAGCAACAGCAAGCATCAAGAGTGCACTCTGATGACTTGTGCATTAAGAGAAACAATTCCACCAGAAATGATGCAAAAACCCTGACATAGTAGCATTATTACTCATGAAGTAATGTAGATTTTTTTGCTCATAGATTTCTACCATTTTAAATGAATATATTCAAGGACATCAGCATCAAATACAGTGGTATAGTAGTTATCATTTAAACAATCTGAGATGCTAAAAAAAGAAAAAGCTCCTAAATGTGCAGTACTCAAAGGAAAGCAGAAGGACAAATGTCTGTACGTACGTTGTACTTTTAGGCTGTGCTATCTCACTCAAGAATCAGGTGATAAAATATATCTGTTGAAATGGTTAATTTGATATCAAAACAACTCAGAAGCTAACACAGACACTCCTAGAAGGACACAAAAGAATATGGTGTAAATTAAGGCCAGATTTTTATTTCAAATATTCCAACTTTAGTCATTTGTGCAGTTGATTTAGCACAGAATAAAGACAGCCCAGAAAGCCAACTGTATCCTGGGCTGCATCAAAAGAAGCATGGTCAGCAGGTCAAGGGAGGTGATCCTGCCCCTCTACTCTGCACTGGTGAGATCTCACCTGGAGTACTGCATCCAGATGTGGAGTTTTCAGCACAGGAGAGACATGGACCTGTTGGAGCGCATCCAGAGGGGGGCCACAAAAATGATCCAAGGGATGGAACACCTCTCCTACGAGACCAGGCTGAGAGAGCTGGGGCTGTTCAACCTGGAGAAGAGAAGGCTCCAGGGCGACCTGACAGCTGCCTTTCGTTATCTAAAGAGGGGCTGTAAGGAAGAAGAGGACAGACTCTTAAGCAGGGTCTGTTGTGATAGGAGGAGAGAAAATGGATTAAAACTAAAAGAAGGGAGATTTGGATTGGATATAAGAAAAGAAATGTTTACGGTAAGTGTAGTAACACACTGGAACAGGTTGCCCAGAGGGACAGTGGGTGCCCCCTCCCTGGAGACACTCAAGACCAGGCTGGACAGGGCTCTGAGCACCTGATGGAGCTGTAGGTATCTCTATTCATTGCAAGGGAGTTGGATCAGATGACCTTTAAGGGTCCCTTCCAACTGAAATGATCCTATGATTCTATGATATGCTAATGTTTAGCAAACATTCTGGAGATAGTTTACCTTTGTTAAAAACTCAGCAACTCTGGCACTCAGAAAGGGTTGAGAACTTGCAGTAGAGACACACAGAACACTTTAAGGAAACACAAGATCAAATAGTTATGTGGTTGCCTCAATAGGCATCTTGCCTAGTATTCAAATGAGAGAGTTTTTCTGTGTGGAAGATGAAAGACCATAAAAGGCCAAACTCAGCAGAAGCCCTTTTATAAGTAAAACATGAAAATATTGTTTTCTTTGCATGTACTGATAAGAAAAAAATGTTTGTGAACTTATTCAGTAATACAAGCCTCTAATTTGCTTCAAGCTTTTCTGATCCAAAATACTGGTACTTTGAATGGAAAGATTTTTGTTGTAGCTTTGAAGATTTCTAATAACCAGAGGACTTTCTCATTTCACTGCAACCTGAATAGCATCTAGACATAATTTGCATTGTATTTTCTCAGCCTGGCCTTAGTTTTACATTCTTCATCTCCTTCTTTTCTAGATTATTTCTCATATGAGTACAGGAAAGTGGGTAACTGAGGAAGAGACATCATTTTTTCCCAGCTTTTTGCTGAAAGATCACCTTGCTTTGCATTTCCACCCTGCTCCAGGGAGCACTTGGAAATCTTATGTAATTCAGGAAGACATTATCTGCAGCCTGTGCAGTTTCATTCTACTTCCAACTATATTATTAACTTTCCCATCCCAACTTCAAATGAGCTTTAATATAGACTCCTCTATATCTAATGAACCATAATTAGCTCATCAACAAGCCTATATAGGCTTGTTAGGGAATTACAGGTCTAGTCAGTCTCATGGTGTCATCCATTCCACTCAACATTCCCAGGAAGGAAACACATATCTTAGAAGATATGTGAAGGGTTTCCTATCCAGAAGCCCTAAGGAAGGATCCTTGATCCTACTCTGCCCTCTTAAAGATTACAGAGATTTGTACAAAAGTTAGCTGGATAAGAAGGAGATTGTAGAAGTAATTTCTTGGTGTGATGGCTTACTCTTTCTCCTTCTACCCCCTTGATAAAAAAAAAATAGGCTGCAATGCTTAAGGGAACAATCTTTGACTTGTTTCATTCAGCTCTGTCTCTGCAGTTGCCAGAACCAAAATTAGCTCATCAGCTTCTGATGACCCATGCTGATGTTACTATTTAAAATGTTAATAACTCTTAAAATAATAAGAGCCTAATCACCTAATCTTTATTTCTCTGCATTACAGCTCAACTAGATGAGTCCAGGGAGCTAAAACTTATTTAATTGATTCCAGGTTATTTATTTATTTATTTATTTAGCTTGCTAGCTAGCTAGCTAGGAAATGAAGAAGTGGTACAGTATAACAATGCATTAGGACTACTGAAAAATTGGATTCTTATGTAGGAGAACCACCATATTTCAAACAAATTTGTCATTTTTGGAAAGCATTGTTTGTACTCGTGTTTTGGTACTTACATACTTATAAACAGATATTAAACAGTATTTTCAAGTTTTGAGGAATTGACAGGCCCACCAGTAAAAATAGCACATGTATGCATCTGAGGTTAAACTTAGTTAGATATATAAATCTCATTAGTGACTTCTCTACAGCTACTACTATTGACGTAGTTCAGGTGTTTGTCTCCTCAGCAAAAAGGATATCCTAGGTAAGGCTGTTCTCCCTTCCAAAAGGAATTTTAAAAAGAACAGAAGATTCTTTTTGACTTTTTGATAGATTTCACATTGCAGATTCCTCAAGAACAAGGTCCTGTTTGACAAAAATGAAGGCCTAGAGTTCATTACAACATCTGGTATTTTCAGAAGCCAGCTGAAGTTCTGGGAGTGGGATACCTCTGGAAATCTGTGTTAAATTTACAGCTTAAACACTGTTGGCCTACTGACTTCAATGGAGCAATGCAATTTACAGCAGCTGAGTCAATGCTGAGTGCCACGGAAAAGCCTGTAGAGAAATTAAAATTCCTGCTCTGATAATAAAATGGATCTGAAATCATGAAACTGCAATAAAATTAATATGATTCTCATTTGCTTTTTTAGCAGTTATTACATCTCAGTTTCTGAAAAATATCCATCTTTTGTTTTGAAGCTATGTTTGTGCAGTAGGATTGTGCCCTAGGAGAATCTTATCACTAAGTTGTAAATCTCTGAACCCAGAGAATTTCAACAGAAACACTTATTCATCCCTAACTAGTTTGAGTTTAACACTAACACTGTAATTAAATTGTGTTTTCTTCACTTTTCCCCTGCTGTTTGAGAGAGAATGTGTTCAGCTTTCTGATATAAAATGAGAACTATGTGAATGCTAATCTATTTTAATCTCAATGGATTTGAAGGAAAAGATAGACTTTGATTTTATTAATTGTTTTCTAAAATAAGGCTTTTCAGAAAAAAAAAACAAGAGCAGTGCCTTCACATTCTTATCAGGAATTTGAAATAAAAATCCTGTTTTCATTACCATAGCACAGAATAGCAACTGATTCTGTCAGAATATAGTACCTACAGCATGTCAAAATACTATTTTTTTATCAAGTCTTCTTTTATAAAGTCAGAGAAAAATTAATGAGAGACAGAATGTGCCTTCTGCTCCCACAAACATTCTTAACACTAGCTATATGCCACACCTTCTTTTCTACCATAATCACACAGTATGCTATCAAAATTACCACAAAGCTCTAAGTGCTCCCTTGAGCACCAAATAAGATTGGCGTGTTCAACTACTGCTTCATTTTGTTGATTTTTTAAAGAAACATCAGAAAGCAATACCTCAGGCGTAACTGAGAGGGGATAAGCACCAGGAGATGACCCTGTTCAAATGGACATGAGCACCAAAACAAATGGTGGAAATGGGTGAGAAAGTCTTCAGCTAAATATGTAAAGACAGTAGCACCAGGTACATATGTAGAAACCCCAAGGTTGTATTTGGAACATATAGACAATCAGGTTTCCTGTTAAACTGTTCAGATCTGCATACAGTCACAACATATCAACCAAAGAGTCAACGCAGTCCAAGATGCTCTATTAGTCAGGAAGATGATGTGATTGTCACTAGGCCATCTGATACACCCTGGCAATCAGATAAGGTTGTTGAATTAACATCTCATATTCCCTCCTACCGCATGAAAAATCCAGAAGCAGACACACAAAAGTCCACTTATTCTAGGACTGCCAGTATAACAAGACTGCTTTGTTATTCCTGTGCATCCTCCAATGCAAAACATTGCTCATTTAATGGATTCAGAGACACAAAACTTGAAAGTAATATGACTATAGTGAAATATTTTGTTTTGCTTTTTGCAAATGGAATATAAAATTACTACTTTAAACTCTTCCTTATTTTAAAAGTCAGAAAATGTGACAGTGAAAGCTGGAACTGTCAGACAAAGCAGTGTGATATTGATAGAGGAAAAGTTATAAGATAAGCAACTTGCTTACTGAGCAGAATACATTCATCAGAAAACTTGTTTAAAATAGTACACTGAGACCAGAAAAATGCTTTGAATATGCAGGATCAGTAACCTTACAAAAGAATCAATCTTCTGGGAATACTGGAGAATAAAGACAACCCTAACCTTTGCCCTGATAGAAAATTAACCATCCTTTTTCTTGAGCTAAGTGCAAGTAAAGAAAACATTGTCAAAATACGGGAAAGAACACATGAAAATCCCTCTGCAAAAGCTACAGACAACATGAAGAGCAGAAAAGCAGAGCCTTAATAGTAGCCAAAGGAGAGCAAAATTCTCCGGGCAAGATCTTTCTCCCACTAACGTCAATGGAAAAACTCCTGCTGAGTTTGTTCTCCAAATCTTGATATTGAGGAAAAGGTGATAATAACAGAAGAAAACACCACAATCAAATTTATTTACATTACTTATATATTTGTAACATATATTTTTTTCTGTATTTTCAAGTTGTTTCAGGACATAGATAATGAGCCACAGCCTTTATTACACAGACTTATAGTGGTATCAGCTTAAAACATGATGTCTGGGAGTAAAAACTTCTGGGAATTTGAAGCCAGTGTTTGCCACTTTTTGCACATCAATAAGGATGTAGCTGTCAGTGTACTGATGGGGACAGCAATCAGCTAGCCTTCAAGATTGGTGTCACTCCTGCATAAGGAGAAAGATCTCCTTCACTACAGTAGCTTTACATCTTTGTACATAAACCTCCTGAGAGAGATATGAGTGATGGTGAGACCCTTTCCTAGTAGCACACCCATCACTTGGAGGGTTATTTCAGGTCATCAAATGTTTGAGAAACTTAGTTGTTTGGATGTGAGGCACTGTGGCACATATAGAGGGCACAGAGACTGTCAACAGGATTGTTTTCAGAATGTTCTATTTGTGAGACTGCACTTTTGCACTTAGAAAACTTAGCAGCACTCAATACAGACTAGCATATGTTAGCTGAGTATTTTTGTCCCTGCTTGTGAGCTGTTTGTTTATGCAGTATTAAGCCAATTAAAAAAAAAAAAAAAAAAAAAAAAAAAACAGTTCCTTAACTATATTGAAGGAACTAAAGTCTGTGGCTTCCTGAGCATAACTGAGATTCCTGGACCTATGCATAAATAAAACAGTATATTTTTAGTTTGACTCTTACAATCTATGCCTGCAGAGTTTGTGTGTATCTACATTGTATCTTGCCCTCTAGAGCTGCAATGATACAGAATCCTTAGTTCAGAACTAAGGACTGATCCAAAAAACAGTGGTAATAAGGAACTTTTTTCTCTCACACAAATAAAAACACTGCAAATTCTATTTTTAAAGATATCTTCCTGACCTGGCATATAAACTGGGACTTGTGTACAGAGTACCAAAAACCTTTTAAACCTAATTTTTCCAAGTGCGCTGAAACTATATATGTATATGGAAGCTATATATTTTGTGGCAAGCTTTGGGTTAGATGATATCAAATATCTTCAAATCTGAAGTGGGGTAATAGGGAGGCACCCAGGAAGCAGCGGAAAACCTATTTGAACCTTCCACACATAATGAGAAATATTGTTTTTCTTACTTTTAACAGGTTACATCCTTTCATTTCCATACATCTTAAGTATCCTTTCATCCTACAGGTCTATGACTCCTAAGTATCCACCAAAGTGAAACAATAGTCATGTTTTCTGTGATCTGCAGCCCGTGTATAAAGGAGAACAGGCAAACCCCAAGCTGTATCTCAGCCATGAAGTGTTAGCCAGAATTCTCAGAAAATATTTTAAGATCTGTATAGAGTAGAAAATAGTGTAGTCTGGTGTGTATGTTATTTTCCATATGAATGACAAGCAATGTAAAGCACATGTCTGCCTTACAATGAAAAAATCATCTTGTTTATATTCATTGTGAAGTTCAGCAGAATGCCATTAGAGGGCACAAAAGAGTAGTTGTGTAGGGAAGGAAAAAGCCTCAAGCAAATAAACTCTTTAGAAAACAACTGGAATCAAAATAAAATACGAAAAATGTTTCTAGTGAATCACCTTTGTTGAGCAATCATTTCTGGATGACAGTTCTGTGAAACCACACTCTCTTTTTCCTTCCTGAGTCTCCCATCACTGCAGGGAATGGTCTTGGCCACCAGCTAAAGCAAGAAGTGATCCATTTTGGTCAAGCAATAAAAAACTTTTCCCGGAATTTGTAATTCACATATAAAAGAGCACATAAACCCAAAGATTCAGTAATCTAACTGCTGTGCCAGTGGCACAGGCAAATCAGAGGGATTACGGATGCTCAGTACAAGCGGAGCAGCTGATGTCTAAAAGGGTCAGTAAAATACTAAGAGATTCACACCAGGAAACAGCCACAACAACATGTGAAATGTATTTTAAAAGAATTTAATAGATTTCTATTAACCCCTTGCACTGTTGTAAAAGGCCTGTGGAAATAGCAAAATGTGTCAGAGTACAGCTAGCCAGCAGAGAACGTTAGCTAAACAAAATTCTAGTTTTCTGAGAAACTCACTTTTTTTTTCTTGGATGCATCCCAGGTTTCCTTCCTCCTATGAATGGTTCCTATCAGAGCCATTTTTAACAAATACAATCAGCCTCTAACTGTTTAAATTTTTCCTCTTTATCAAGAAAAGTTAGTGTTACTCTTTGGTGGCAAATTCCAAACAATACAATAACAGTTGCTGGTCTTAGCAGCCAAAGAGAGGAGTGGAAAAACTGCTCATGTCTGATGGCACCAGAGAAAACCTGAAGGGAAAGCTCATAGCTCCTGGACAGGCAGAGTTCTAGTATGTTTATCTAGGAACAATAGCAGAAAGAAGGACAAGGCTGGGTACGCAGATGGGAAGGTTGTGTTGTGGGCTGTCAATTTGGCATGTGGTCTTTTCACACAAAGAAGGAGTCCAGGGCAGGAAGAATGAGGAGAGCTGATGCACAAAAGCCTAGGCACATCAGAGGTATTTCCATCATCCAGTAAAAGCATCTCACTACTTCTTTAGTCCATTTGCCCAGTTGCAAAGATGAATACAAGTCTTTGATAATGGTAGACCAGCATCAGCAGGTCTTTTTCCCTGTATGCAATTGTCTGGGAAACTATTAAATTGTGTGAGCTTAGTAGAACAGTAATATTTCCATTTATTTTTACTGATTACTTGTATGCTACAATAATGACTAATGTTAAATGCTGTGAAAGCACAGAAGGAGAAATTAAGACCTTACTCAAAGCAATTAAAATTCCTCAAAACAGGTCTGAAAATGTGAATGTAGTGAGAAAACTTACTTCTGCTCAAATACAACCCCAAATTAAAAATTTTGGACAGTCATGTTGTATGCCCTAAAGACACTCTCTGTAGGTTGGGGTTAATACAATAACACTATTCAGGAAGATAGAAACATCTATTTAAACCATTAACATTTACATAATTCATATTCAGTCCTTAATCCCTGAAAGGTTCAGGTTTATTAGTCACCCCAGAATAACTACAAAGTTAGATTCATTTTGTATACAAGCCTGTCTTTTTCAAGGGAATTTCCCACTATCTACTGTTCTGACTCACTGTTCTGAAGCAAGTTATCACTCTACTCAACTTCCCATGGCTACCAGCTGGCTCATTTGTTGCGAGTACATGCTCCAAAACCACTTAATTCAGAAGTCTTAGTTATTGGTGACTGCAAAAGTCTGGAGATTTTGTTTTGATGCAGAGAAAATGTCTGCCTTACTACCCTCTACAGTAAGTAATAATTACTTTTACTAATTACTTATAACTAACGACTTTTTATAAACTGTGAATTGCAGGATAAGCTATCCAAAATTTTTTCATCATGACAGTTTTTTTCACTATTTGTTGACGTTGCCCTTCAACGTCAGAAAGACCTTCAGAAAGACCAAGACTAAAGCCTGATTATACTGCCATCAGAAATTCTTTGTGGAGTTTCAGCCAAGTATTTATTGGTAGAAGTGCACTAGTGTGCATAAACATCCTTTTGAGTAATTTTGAAGTTCCAGTACTACATCAAAAAGAGAGAATATAGACTGAAGACATGGAGTCCATTCATTAAGAAGGTCTCCTATGAGACCTCAGTGGTCAGAACATAACAGCTTGTGAAGCATAAAGTTTATCCTGCTTTTTTTATAAAAATATTTTTGTTATTGTATGACATGACAGTCTTGTTCCTCTCCAAACACTCCACTCCACTTTGCCTCTCATCTCCACTTAGGTCCTTTGACAGAGTTCTGCACTTAAACTACATGCAGTAAGTAGACCTTTTGTGATGCAGAGGAACACCAAGCCTTCCTAAAACAACAATCCCTTCTGATCTGAATTCAGATAAGCCTTGGCTTATCCATAAAATTTGAGTATAGTGTTTTTCTTTTTCCATAAACTACGTATTAAGCTTTTGCAATGTCTAACTCTTTGCAATAAAAGGTGAATGTGTACCCCTAGATCAGCAAACTGATTGCTACATACTTATTCTACCTTTTAGAAATAATATGGTATGAATGTCAGGGATTAGAAACACAAGATATATTCTCACTCTATAGAATTACATTTGCTTTTCATGTGACTTTACTTTGCCTTCAGTTTTACATGTGATTGAAAGCCTTAATAAAAGATGAAGATGTTTGAACTCTCTTCACATTATTTACTTCACGAAGTTAGCATTCACAAAGCATCAAAGCTTCTGTTTCAGTGCTGTATCAAAAACCATGAAGCTTTAAGGCTGGCCAAAGAATCAACACAATCCTAAAGCAGAGGCATCAACTCATGAGACTGCTGAGAGACTGGATTAAACAGACTTTTTAAAGTATCTCCAGTGTTGTGGGGGAGGATGGAAAGAAAAGGAAAAAAAAAGCTCTACACATGCTTATAAACCCAGAAGAGTTTTGGAAGAGTTTCCCTGCTTTGGAAAATATTCTCTTTATTGATGCTCATTAAATACCTATTGATGAGATGACATCATCTCATCATAAAGAAAGTAATTGCTCAAAGGCTTAGCTCTGGCTTTGCCTAAAATATGTGGCCTAACATGGTCTGACAAAAACAAACAATAAAAATGGCAAAATATAAAGAGCAGCAATGGATTTTCACAAACAAAGATTTTCCATGCCTGGAAATAAGAATACCCTTGTTATGGGGCCTGGCTCCCTTCACAAGCAGAACTGTATCCTGCCGGAGTAATTTGATTGTGGTATTCCATATAATTTAAATACTGACTCCATTTTTTCTTTGCTCATTTGTTATTATCTGTTTTAGTGCTGGGGATGGTAATAATGGTATTTTTTCATTTGTTGACAATGCCATTACACCTGCATTGTCCATACTGGGAGATTATGCTTTCCCTTATGTTACACTGCTGTTTCCTGGCTGCCGTATCTAGTTCTTGCTAATCTACAGGCTGTCTGGTTTCTCCATGCAAAATAAGATTGGCAAAGAACAAAATGCTCTATAAAGATTACTTGTCTGTCTTCAGGAATGAACACTCACATTACTTCCTTGAATTCTGGGGCACTGCACTGCAAATCTACCTCCTACCAGTGGCATTTTCTGTTGTTCAGTTATGTACACAGGTAGGCCCTTTGTGCTTTCATTGTGATTTTCATATTTTGGCAGGAAGGAAGGCAAGTTTGGAACTAAATCTGGGGCCAGGCCTGGACACTGACATGTGGCTGGACCCTGCTTGGCAGTTTCCACGAGGTCAGGCCTGCTGTGTCCTTGCTAGGGCCAGAATGGACACTCCCATGGGAACAAAATGGGATCCCGGACCAAGGGTAGGGAAGGAGGAAGCAAGGGGTGGTACAAGGCCATAGTGTTGGCCTCAGGGCCCAGCCAGTAGACATAGTAGACACAGGAGAGTTAATAGAAACACAACAATGGGAATTTAATTCGTGAAGAAACTGTCAAAAAGAGCCATTGTAGAAATTTTGAACCCTGCATGTCACAGTAACTTAGAATGGAAGAGGGGAATTAAATTTACTCTGCTTTTTTCGCACAAGATTGCACAGGTTTAAATGAAATCAAAGTCAAGGACATGAATAGTTGTTGTGGTAGCTGTGACTACCACATCACTAGGACTCCCACTAAAGATGTACTTACACCAAACTCATCCGTTCATGTCAGAAGAAAAATTGTTACATAGTTTTAATAAGCTCATTACATAAAAATGTACAATGGGTGACTTTCTAGAAAGCATTATCAGCATTTTCAAGATTTCTTATGTTACTCAAGACAAGACAGAAAAATGAGGTCAGAGATTATTGAGAAGTGTTTAAAAAGAAGTACACGTGGAACAAGTGTGGTGTGATGTTAAGAAATAGAGATCATTATGAACAAATAATAATGCTAAAAATAGTAATAAAATTGTGGTGCTGAAAGGAAGCTGAGTAATGGAATTTCAGCAAATGGTATTTTCTTATTAAATAGTAGAATCAGGAATGCATGAAAATACGTAGCAATTATTAAAATGATTATTATGACGTCTATGACAAAGCACTCTGTCAGCCTTGAAGCTGAAACTTTTCTGATCTATCTAACCTTTTAACACTGGACAATAAAATACCATACTTTCTTCGACACTGTGTCATACTGAAGATTTTTCTTTAAAAATTCATTTCAAATTAAATAAATTCTTTCCTTTTGATTCAACTAGGAAAGTATTTATATTGAACTAGAATTAAACAGACATTCATTTTCTCAGAAGACAATGACTTGGCCAAATCTTAGGTTATATAAGGCTGTGAACTTACCAAATGCCTATTTTTAAGCACTATTTGAGAATGTTATTCTATGTTATTTGCAATAATCTTTCAACATTTCCATCCAAAGGAAAGATTAAAATTCATCTGTCTTGCTGCACTGTTGAAGTAAGATCCACTGGTTTCTGCCACTGTGTCTGAGGGTTTTCATATGTGTTTTTTGAATAATATATTGTCATTAAAAGAATAGACTCCTGAAGTTTTGTAGTGTCATTTATCACCTCTGATCTTTCACCATCATTAGGCAGATTCTCCCGAAAGCCCCTTGAAATTCAAAAGCAAAAGATTTGGATTTAAACCTTTTCAGAAGACATAGTTTCCTTAGTTATACTCTTGTTATGCCATTTTATCCTTGTGAAAAAATAAACAAGTCAGACTATTTCTTCAGACATTTTTAGAACAATGATTTATAGAATAGGGGCAATGACGGAACATATACTTTTATACAAATTTCAAACAGTTGCAGATAAACCAACACTGTAAACATTTTCTAGCTACTATTTCATTTTGCTATGAACGAAGTGATTTCAAAGCCATCCTAGAAGGTCTATTGGGCTCTAAATTGACTGACAGTATTAAATTCCTGCGTACACTAATAATTCTTCTCAAGTTAAAGTTGTCTTTTGTTCATCTTTTAAGGACTCCTCTGCAGGACACAGAGAGTTTCCAAAAGCTTCTTCCAAGTCAAATACATGAAATATTCTGACTTTCAATAATGATATGCTAAACCACAGTTCTCACTGAAAAAAACCAAGATGGTCATGACTACTTTGAGGAAGTATCATACAGGCTTCCTCTTTCCCCTGCAGACTGATGCTCCAGTATTCAGTAACTATTTCTGTTCTTTGACTAAATGTAAGCCATTTCTAGCTCTGCAGATTGGCAACAAGACTTCAGATACCCTACCATTTAGGAGCCAGAGGTCTTATTCCGGCAGAATAGTACATAAGTGGTAATTTAACATCTTCTAGACTTGGGACCCTATTTCTTCCATTCATATCCATCGGATATACACTGCTTTAATTCTGCCCATTTCATCTTTTTCTTGATTTTTTTTAATATATATCTTTGCTTCTTGCAAAGTTAAAGAACATGTTAACACAACTTTGCACATTTACAGCTGAGTCCAGTAAGCTACAGGGGTGATGCAGATCAGCCATGCCCCACTGTATGGAATCAGATCACCAGTACATCTAGAATTCAAATGTCTGGAAAGAAAACTGATGTGATACATCCAGCCCTGGTAAGTAGAAAGACAATTTCTCTGAACGTTCTGGTGTTATACCAGCTTTGCCCATAAAGAGTTTTAGTTAATTAAAGTGTAGTAACTTACATACTAAGACAAGCTATCATGGCATCTGCATGTTTCATCATTGACTATCTGGTTATACCAAGGGCATTGTTCTTCATCTTCAAAGCTATCCATTAGATTAGCCTAAGCTTCCATGAATGACCTCCCAAAAGATCCACCAAGCTCTCCAGAGTTATGGATAAAAACTGGAGTTAGGAGTACAGAAGACAAAGATCTCCTAAACATTTGAACACAGTGATGTACCTCCTTCCTCAAAGAGATAAGCTCTACTGGGAATCCCAAAGTTTTCAGATCAAAGTATAAAATCCATTCCTTAACATGGTCTTTCCCTAGAATAAAAGATGAAATACAAAATCCTGATGTCAATGAGGTGATGAGAGAGATATGGGGTTTTTTAATGTTTACTTTTAAAGCTTGGAATGTGTTCACACAGCACAGTGTTGGAGTGTGGTAAAATTGCTTCAGCAGGCAGAGAGGTCATTAATGGCATGCTTCTGTGCTGGGAAGAAACTAAACAGGGGTGAGGGTGAGGGACTGTGTCTCACTGTGTTTTAACCGTACCAAGTGACTTTGGTGGTCTCCATCTTGCACTGCGCTCAGGGTGGTCTACATAAATTATCAGGACCAGATCTGCATGGTGAAGATATTCATTCTTTGTCATCATTCTTTTCATTGCATTCTTTTTATCTCAGATAAAAGGTAAATTTATAGATTCAAAATCTGTGATCTGATATTTCCTGTGCCATATATTTTATTTCTTAAGCTCTATACAGAAGAGACTATGGTCGCATTTGAAATACAAAGGATAAGTAACTGTTTTATTATACTGTTTATTAGGCCCTGCGAGAGTACTTCACAATTTTGAGTATAGTCACACACAACTATATAATTTGTTTATATAAATTTATCCACTCCCAAACAACTCAGTTCTCATTGTATGTTTGCAAAGCAAGTATTTTCTACAAAAACTTATAATGTTTCAGTCTTCTGCTGCTGCTGCTGCTGAAATTTCACTTTCATAGTTAAAAGTCATGAATCAGTTCATGAACACTAATAAAATATTTGAACTTCTGCTCTGTTCCTCACCATAAAGCAGCACATCTGAGATGAACTGAGGTGTGTTTACCTTATGGAATGCTGCAGTGCAAAGGTATCTCTACATGCTCTATACTCATTTAAAATTAAGTAGTCTTTACAGTTATTTAAATCAGCTTTAAAAGAACTCCATCTGGTATGAGCATTTTGCCTTGAAAAACAGCTCCTAACATCTGACCCATTCTGATTTCTTTCTAACATATTCATTGTCAGATAAGCATGAAGTTAGGTTTTGGTACATTCTGTGTTCTCCTTTTGGGACTTGTGTTCTCTGTGTCTGATTATAAAGAACTAGATACAGTGGAGGCCTTGAACCTGGAAAATTGAATCTGGTTAGCCCTGTCTCTCTGATTAATCCAGCTGAACATCCTTAGAGTTTCTCAGGAGCACACAGTTAAGCAAGTACCTGCATGTTACCAAGATTCAGGCCTCCATTATCCGGATAGTCTTACCACCTATACATGGTTTTGCATAGTATTTGTTATTTCTCCTCCAAGATATAAAGGGAACATGAATTCCAGGCATATAATTAAATTACACACCAGAACAGACCTTAATTTCAGGTAAAACAGCATAAAATAAGAGTAATGTAATTGAGCTGAAGGTGCTGATTTCCAGTGGATTACCTTGGATTCTTACGAGTGGTAAAAATTACCTTGGATTCTTACGAGTGGTAAAAATTAAAATCTGGTCTATAGTAGCTATTGTTTATCGTGAAAAATACCTTCTCCACAGCTATTTATCTTCACACTGATAGGGCAGTAAATAAGTACTTAGCCCATAAATGAATATGGTACATGAAATACTTTGTATGCTTGCTATGTATACAGCTTAATACAAGTATAGAAATGGATTAGACATTCCTTTTTAGTTAAGAGATATATCAGTGCATAAAGTCACAGTCTGGGTTCATTTAGCCTTTTCATTTGTAGTGCTCCATATTACATGAGCGCAGATCTATTTGAATCTCTTTAATATTCATGATCCTCTCACCAGTCTGAGTGAAAGAGATAAAGCTTTTGATAGCAATCTCAGCAACTTGATTAACAATGCACTAATCATCACTACCATTGACCTGATTCAGAAATGTTTTCAATTCATCCATCACTTTATAACCAGGGATGATTGCATTACCTTACCATTTTTTAT
Organism: Numida meleagris; assembly: GCF_002078875.1. Taxonomy (NCBI): domain Eukaryota; kingdom Metazoa; phylum Chordata; class Aves; order Galliformes; family Numididae; genus Numida; species Numida meleagris. Next base: position 14,142,007 of record NC_034412.1, read on the forward strand.
TTAAATAAAACCACATGAGCTGTAAATATCTTGCCATTTTAACTAAATGCACATTGGTACCAAATTAATTTATTTTTAAAACTAAATACCAAAATGACCTATAATAACCAATTAGGGCAGGAGCATAGGGAAAGTATATCACAAGTGGTCTGCAATAAAATCAATTCACTTTGACTTCACATCAATAAATGTTAAATTGTGCCAAGGAATTAATTTTGCAATAAATTGTTATTGTTGTTATAAAATCTAACTAACGCATATTACCAGGAGTAATTATCCATATATCAGAATGCATTGAATGTAGAGTGTGCTCTATAATTATTCCCAAAATTGCTTATCATTCAAATGGTAATTTTAGGGAAAATGTTTCTTTAACTATAACTTTATAAATTTCATCTGAAAATTATTTTTTTAAGATTTTTTCTTTACTTGATACTGCAAAGAAAACAGAAAATGGACTGTGGAAAATGCAACAGATAATAAGTATGCTAATGGAATTTAATCAGTGTTTCTTACTTTCACGTATAATTGGAGTAATGTTGCAACAGTATTAGAAAAGTAAGGTACCTCATTTTGAGTGGAATTTCCATCATGAGTTCTAACTGGAATTTCCAAGCCTAATCATATAAATACGTAGTCCAGTATTGCTAAAAATATTAATATCCATCTCTGTAAGAACATCAAATCTATATTGGTCATTAAGTTTTATTATGAAATGTTCAATTTAGATAATGTCCCAACATTTGTGTTCAACTTGAAATCCATTTTCACAGTTAATTTCTATAGAATTTTGAAACTGTGAATGTCAGTGACCAAAGAGAAAACAAAAAGGAAAAGGAATATGAAAAGGAAAAAAAGAAAAAAAAAAGGAAAAAAAAAGAGAGAGAAAATAAGAAAAAGAGAAAAAGAAAAAAAAATTAAAAAGAACCACAATGAAATATTTCCTCTTCCTTGACTTGTACAGCTAGACAGAGGAGGAGTTTCCAATCTTCTTAACGTTTTGCAGGCCATGAATATCATGGCTGTTGTGCCCAGGCAGTTATTCCCATCTATCTTAGAATCATAGAATAGCCCTAATTCTAAGGGACTCACAAAGATAATAGGATCCAAATCATGGCTCCACACAGGAGTAGACAAAAATTAAACCATATGTCTGAGAGCATTATCCAAATGCTTTTTGAGTTCCAGTAGGTTTGATGCCATCACTACTTCCCATCAGTCTAGGACAAAATAAAGCAGTGTGCCCCAAGAGACAGACATCCCAGCTGATAGGTAATTTTTACTTGGGATGTAGGAGATATAAGTAGAGATTTGAGTCTTTATACAGTTTTCCATTTTATAGGCCTGGGATCATTGAAATGTTATTTCCACCTTGGTTTTACTTATTTAGCAATATTGTGATTGAGTGGGTCATTACTTCTTTGTAGTTGTGATGACCATGTTCATCTCACCTGAAGATTTATAATTGGCTTTGTTGCTTTTATTTATTTGTTTGTTTGTTTCCTTAACACCATCATGTATCTGAAATTCTGAACTCCCCATGTAATGGAAGACTACTTTTAGAAAGAGGTCGCTATTTCCCTTGAACTAGTTTAGAGGTAGAACACGTGAAACAAGCTCATCAGATGTGTAACCATTAATATCTAGGTACAATTCCTAACAGTATCCAGTTGCTCTTTGATGAATTAAATCTATTAGTGGTGCTCCTTTGGTTTCATCATTATTTGAACTAACTAAAATTTTCTTTGCAATCTCAGTAGACAAGATAGGGAGTCTAAGTAACTTTATGCATAGAACTGGTCACTGTAATTTGGACACGGAGACAGTTACAAAAGGAAGAGATTAAGGAAGACATCTCAGCTGGTACAGCTGCGTGGTGAAGGTCTGTACAACAAGAATTTCAGTCTCTGTGACTACCACCACCATCTTTTTCCATATCTAATAGTTACAAAAAGGAAATACCAGTGATAAAGACAGTGATCCTTTACACATTTAGAATCAATTATGATGATGAACTTTGTAAGATGACGTTGAACACTGTTTTTTCTTATGAAATATTACTATTCTGTTGGATATATTTTATGCCACCTTATTTTCATAATCACATATAGTAGCTCAAATTAGACAAAAACAAGGCTTTCCCAGAGGATTATAAAAAGATGTCTTTTTAAAACTACTTGTTAAATGGCTTGAATTGAAACTTTAAATTCTATGGAGCTACTGAATTTATAGTTTGTTTCAGAGAGTACTTGAGAAAATGACCAAATCACTTTATTTCAAATGTCTGTGGCACACATCCTGAAGATGTGACAGAATTTTCTAGCATTTTCTTTACTGTCTTAGGTCAGTTGTTGATATCTAAAAATCCAAGAACCCAATAATTAGCAAGAATTGATCATGAAAGTGGAATTTCCTTTTGGAAGTGAGAAACATATTTTGTAATAAAATGGATGATCTCTTAACTATTCTCCACATCTTGCAGCTGAAAGGAAACATCTCAGCACTCAACAAGACATTTTAAACCTCCTAAAATTGCATTGAGAATGGCTACAGCTTAAATGGGTGCACAGGACTGCTCATACATCACTCTGGATATCCAGTTTAAGGCCACCAAGTAGCTTCCTCTTTAAGTCAGTCTAAGTTACTTGAGCAAGTGAAATAAACAAGAATTATCCTCTGGGAGCACACAGAGGGGCTAGCTAAGATTAGACAACTGCAGCAACTAAAATTTGGTGATATGATTTTTCATGATAAAAAATTCCTTACAGAATGTTTGGGCTCTCGGTGTCTAAAGAATTTGTAGACTAGGTACTGATAAGTACTTCTGAAGATCCTGACACAACACGTTTTCAGGAATACCAAAGTGATATTTTGACTATGCAATACAAAGAAAAAAAGTAAAAAGTTAGGCTATCCATGAGACAGATATAGTACTTGAAGCCTTTGCATGTGAATTAGCTAAATACAGTGTTCACTTCTAGTATATGCTTCTAATTAAATTGCTCTGTACATGTGAAAAATAGTTTATTTTCATATTAAGACCTTTCTGAAGTGAATCATTTTTATCCAATGTGTGATTTTTTTTCATGAATGACTTAGATTTAATTTTCATAAAGTAAAAAGAATATCAGCCTAACCATTTAATACCAAAATGCATGGCCTAGAGAAAAGTTATTTTAAAGCTGTTTGCCTTTAAATTGTAACAGACTGTATATCTATTTGTCTAGACTCCATCAAGGGGACTATTGTAGCTGGAGTCATTGGTTTGAAGAAGACTAAAGGGCTACATCATGTCAAAGCCTCAAGTAGGAATTACTGCCTTTCTTGCCTCAGTTCACAGCTGTATTATGTCACCAAATCACATCACAGTGTAATCAAAGATGAATAAAATATTTTTTTTCTTTACCTTAAATGCTTTCCCTGTCAATTACAATCAAAGGACATGATTTTAGGTCTGTCAGTTGGCTGGGTTCTCTCCTACTGATGACTCCAAAACTGTAATCTGCTAAATATAAAATGAATCAGAGAAGTCTTAGAATGATTCTGCTATTAAGAAGAAGAATGTTTTTCTCCCACAGGGGACAAGAAAGTAATTGGTCTTTAAAGAATGAAATCAAAGATGTTAAAAAATGACCTTTTGGGTCCTTTCCTCTCCACTTCTGGCTTTCTGCTTTTTTTTTCTTCTGTGGTAAACTCTCAGCCTTTCAGCATTCCCCTCTTAAGCAGATAATCATAAGTATTCTAATCAAATCTGTCCAGCTTCGTGTGCCATTAGAATAAACATTTAACTGGCATCTTGTTTGCTGCATCACACCTTTTTTCCCTCTGTATTACTGTCCATCGGGTGCTTTGTAATGGGCAGGCTGTATGCCTGCTGCAACTCCAACATCTAGGCAGTTTACTGGCTTGATTACATCATTAACCATAATCAAAAACATTTCCCCAGAATGGTTTTAGCTTGGTAGTAAGGATTGCTTCCTTTGATCTCAGTAACATCATTTTACGATAGGTTGCTCCTCATTTACACTACAAATGCTGGCAAAAATGAAAGCAATACCTTCACTAGTAATACCAGATAAAATAAGTAGTTCAGCAGTCATGCCAGTTGCTTTCACCAATGAACAATCACTCTTTTCTTGTAAGAAAAGGTATAGATAGATAGATAGACAGGTACACTTGTATATGTATGTATGCCAATATTATATATGTATGCATGTTATAAATTATTTATGTGTGCATGCATCTGTATATTACATATGTATATGTATGCATACGTATACATATATGTGTACATGTATATATGTGTGCCTGTGTTATTCTACACTGCAATTTCCTGACATGTATTCTGTTACTTTACTTAACTGTACATCCTTTTTATCATTTAAAAGTGTCATAAAAAGTATGTCACAGGATTGCAGCCTTGCATACATACATTTGTATTCAGTCGCATGAAAAATTTTATTACACATATGTTGCTTCCATATAGTCCAAAAGATTATTTTAGTGCACTGCAGCCTTGTCAGAAGCCTCATACCATATTCCATTTGTATGATTTCTAATGACGCGTCATTCTTATAAGGCTAGTTTAATAGGTATATCCAATATCAGTTCCTTGCACTATGAAAGCATCAGTAGAGTAGCCACTACAAAACTGAAAATCTAGATGGCAGATTTACCTACTACTGAGAAATCGTACATGTGTTATTCTAGAGCACTAACAGCAATACACCAGATGCATATAATAAAAACTATGTTTGATCTGTACTGTCTCTAGGACTGTGATAGAGCTGACCCATGTGGGTATGATAGACAGAGGATGTTCAAAGGCCATTATACTCAATATACCCTTGATCTCTCCTGTGCTCTTCCTGTCATATTTTACAGTTGGGTCTTTTGGTCTTTTACGGTAGATCTGAAGTTTGCTCAGGGAAGCTGGGAAGTGTTTTGTGGCTTGCAGATAGTGTCAAAACAATAGAGCAGGGAAGAGATGGTTTGTGCACTTCTCAAAGCTAAGCGTCTATACTTAACTTCTGAGGACTGGGTTCGATGTCCCAGATGGTGCTGTCCAGTCCTATGTCCCTGCCTTGCTCCCATTCAGCTGCTTCCTTGTACTGCAGGGTTACAGGACATAGAAGATTTACATAAACTTTCACCTTTCCCTTTTAGAGCTGGGAGCTGACAATCTCATTGTTTGAGCAATCTCCTCCTTTCCTGCTACTCTATATGCAATGTGTCAATTGCTAATAGATTTTTGCAATTGAAAATCTTATTTATTACATTCCTTTGCCATTTCCAAGCCAAAGTTCTGCATTCTACAAATGTCTAACAGGCACTTGCCCTCCATATGCTCTCTTGAGATGATGTGGAAAAGGAAAAGGAAATTAGTGTCATCTTCTTGTTGGTTTGCAAATTTGTTTGATGTTCTTCAGTTGCTGATTCCTTTGTAGACTCTAATGTAAGCCTGAAAGAAGCAGCATACAAAAAACCTAAAAGCTCAGAATCTGTTGAAATTTTCATCAGTTTATGCCATCCACAGTGACAGAGAAGTAGTTTATTCTAGTGATATATTTTCATTTCTTAGAGATGGCCATTCATATAGGAAGGGTAGAAACAAGGTCCTTGCCTGGCAGCTGTCTAAACAAGCCATGGTATTCTTATGAGGATATTCCTTGTCTTTTCAGAAAAACAGATACATTCTCCAGTGGCCAAATCTAAAATGGTCACTGCCTTTAGTAGAATGATGCACTGCACAGTCTACAAACATGAAGACACAGGAAGCAGACTGCCTGCATCCATCAACCTAGTAAATGCATCCAGATTAGCAGAAATATTTTGAAACAGCCAATAATTATAAAAGAGTTGCTTGCCATTGCATAATTATTTTATAAACCACATAACATACAACTGTTACTTAGTCACAGAGGCCCTCTTCACACTGTACCATATGGCTAATGGCTTCTATCGCACATCACACCATACTGAGTATTCCTTCTCATCATACTGTATTGGCTACTGTCTCAGTTTGCTGTTAATGTCTGTGTTACCCTTTCACTGCATGTTTATTTTATGAAATTGTGGCATCTGTTTTTGGTGTTTATTCTAAAATGACAAAATGCCACATTTCCAACTCTAGCCTGAAAATTACCTCAATATTAATCTCCCAAGGTGGATTTAAAAATATATTTTTGTTGTCTTTTTCCTGAGCCTCTGACAAACAACTTTCAACATTTTATGCATTTTGATTTAAAGTAAGGTGGGGTTTTTTTTCTTTCTTTAATATTTTACTGAATTATTTGCAGCGTGTAACACTGTATAATCTTTCTGCTGATTACAACCATGCATCGCCTACATTCACCAAACTGCCGAAATACTGAAGTATAAATAGCCTTCTTTTTCATTCAGCTTCCAAATATTTCACATTCATTTCACAGCAAATTTCTTATTCTAGTAAGAAAGCACTATTGCAGGACTGTAACTCAGGTCCACAGGAACATTTTCCTAAGTTTCAGTGGCGTTATAGCAGGTGGGCTATAATTTAATAGTGAAATATTAAGTACTGTAATGGTAAGCTGTATTTTAAACTTCCTTTATACTTTAAATGAGCAGTCAGAAGTGGAATGGCCCTAGAGATCTGAATTTAACGCCATCAACCAATGTGTCTAACAAGCAAAATATTGATACTCCCCCAAAAACACCACCAAAAACTAAAGACAGCAACACTTCGCATGCGAAGGCTAAGTTCCAACAAAAGTCATGTTTGGCGCTGGCAGAGTGTATGCTGTGGAACTAGGTCACTTGCAGTCACTCTATCACAGACAAATCCTGGACTCTTCTGCAGCCACAGACGCCTCTTGACAACAGAAGCAGTAACAGTCTGTTGGGCAAGACAGCCAGGTCAAGGGTAGCTACAAGGATGGAAAAAGCACAAATGTTATGCACTTGCTTCTCCAAGATGTGCTGGTAACCATCTGTGTGCAAGTGTATGAGGTAACGAGTCCCTTTCTATAGGCAGTTCAGAAATGCGTCTGCAGTAATCTCCACGGTCAGCTCTGCAACCTTCCTGGGACTTTGTCTTTTGAAGCCTTCGACAGAAAACTCTGTGCTGATTTTGAACAGCTGACTACTTACTGCAAAACAGAACCAAGGAGTGAGCATCCAAATGGCTCATCAAAATGGCAGACAGGCAAGTATCTTTTTAGAACTAGACCATCTATATTGTCTATATATCAGAAAGAGAGAGTCAAAATATGCCAAAGCAGAGCAAGGTCATATTCTACTATTTAAGCAGTATGACTGATTAAGCAGTCCTGTTGCTCAAATATTGTGGCTTTTTTTTTTCTGGAATGGCTTTGTTCAGTGGTGCAAACAAACTTCTAAATCTGATTTCGGACTCAGTGAAGAAGTTTGACTATCGTCAAGATGTTTTGAGACCCACACATATTAATTTTTTTAGGTTCCTCTGTGAAAAAGCATGTTCCCTACAGAAATGTTACTAGCAGAGACATTGTTACATGGCAGGAACTGAAACAAAGTGTGATTTTCAATTTCTTTTTTTAAATTACGGGGATTAATATTGATCCTTTTTTTTTCTCCAAAGTCTGACAGGACTTCTCTCAAAACCTCTCAGCTAAAAGCAGCTGACAATGCTTTCATCACTTTAGCCAGTCCTATGCACAGTCAGCCTTCACTGCCTTTATGTAAAGATACTCGAAAAGTATCTTAAATATTAAAAAAAAAATTATGTATTGATATCTATGCATACATCAAAGACAAAAGAGAAATAAAAATCCTTCTTTTCCAGTGAAGTTATAGCATAGTGGCCTACAACAGCTATACCAATCTTTTAGAATATTTTAAAAGAGACTTTCAAAAGGATCTTTCTGAAATGCATTAAAAGCTATTTTAAAGGATGCATATTGTGAAGGACTAGAGCTTATACAGCAATTTGATAGTTAACAGCCAATGAAGAGCAGGAGGTATTCAGAAAGCTAGAAATTCTCAAATCCAAAGTCTAAATATCCATAAACAACTGAGAAAAGTATTCCTAATTTGTCTTCCAACACTTCCATTGTCCTTTCAAAATGACCTTTACAAGCAAAGGTAGAGGTAGAATTTAATTTCATCTTGTATGGTTTCCACACACTTCCTGCATCGTTATAGCTTTTTTTTTTTCAGCTATTTCTTGGCAGCTCACTTGCCTCACCAGCAAAGATCTCAATTGCTTGAGCCCTTCCATATACTGCTTCTCCACCCCCATGTGCACTGAAGGCCTAAGAGAAAAGTCTGGGTGGAGCCTTCCTGTACAGAGGAATTGTTTATCTGAGACTGATGCATGGCTAGGTCCTACAACATGGCTGTATGAAAACCTCATGCAAGCTGTTAGCCCTTGATGTAAGTCTCGTGGTGAGATTGTGAAGTCTGGTTTTAATACCTGATCCTACTCTTGTTAAAGTTGGTGAATTATTTTCCAAGCGGTTCAGTAAGACCACAGTGATGCCTTTGGAGGATAAGACAGTTTTCATTGCTTCAGAGTCTAATAGAATCATAGAATCATTAAGGTTGGAAAAGACTACTAAGACCATCTAGTCCAGCTGTCAGTCACCCCCACCACGACCACTAAACTATGTCCCCCTGTGCCACATCTTTACATTTCTTGAACACCTCCAGGGACAGTGACTCCACCACTTCCCTGGGCAGCCTGTTCCAATGCCTCACCACTCTTTCTGAGAAGAAATGTTTTGTAATATCCAACCTGAAGAAGAAATCAGCCATGTTCGGTGTCCCAGGGGACATACCTAAGTAGCCCTGAACAATCACAGGATGAACTCACCTACTATCTCACAGCTCATCTCTTCTCCTAGTGTGGTTCCCTTGCACTAGGCTACCTGCAAATGACACATTCTCTCATCCTGCTGACCAGCTAAACTAAAATCAGTCTACTCATTCAGAATATCTGCTGACAGGTAACACAGTTGCAAAGAACTAATTGACAAATTCAGGCATTTGCAACATTTGGCAAAATTATTCAAATTTGTTCACGTATTTTTGAAGCTGTCTCTTCTGCTTATGGTGTTCCTCAGGCATTTACAGTAACTGATACCAAGGGGTAGAGAAGAAAGCTCTATTCCAGCAAAGCAATTCTCTGCTGAATACTGTACGCAGCAGCTACAGAATCTTAACTGCCTCTTAACAAGTTTTTTAATTGACCTATTCGGGTTTAAAGTGTCTCGTGTTATCTTTTGCTTGTTGTTTTTGTGTGTGTTTTTTTTTCCTAGACATCACACTGTGCAATTGCCTCAATAAAGCAAAGACAGAGTGAAACAGTCATGCACAATGTGTGCAGACTAAAGCTGAGGATTCCCATGTACCAGTTTATTTGTGGAGCTGGCTACACTTTCACTATACCATTTGGAGAATGCTAGCAATGCCAGAAGAGGAAAACATTCTGGAGAGAAGAAGGAAGGAACAATTGTTTGTTGGATGCTCAATGGACAGTTAGAAAACTTTATATCTGACTTCCTTCAAAATTTTTCTAAATCTGAGTGAAGTTTATTACAAACTAACATGGCTCAGTTCTTGTTGATTGGACATCTCTACAGTTTTGTCAGCTGCATTGAAGTAGGCTCCCACAGTAACCTTGCACTAATATTAGCATGACCTGAGTACTATCAGATATGTGTTATCACACAATAAATAACGTTTTACTATATAGTTAATAAGAAACTCACCCACTTTCCTATGCAGAAAATCATACCTTTAAAGGATATCTTTCTCTATTTTGTCAAGTGTAGCTCTTGCAAATCTTAGGAAATTTTGAAATAGAATAAAATATACCAATATGATACACTGAATTGCACACAACTGGAAGAAATAAAGAAAGAAATGGTAGGAAAGAGAAGTTGTCAAAAACATGATATTTTAGTACTCTATTTTTCTTTTTTGAAATATTCTATAGGCAAATAAGGGAAGAACTAAGTTGTTATTATCCAGACAATCTGTCTGAATTTTCCGTATGTCTTTCATGAAATGAGGACTCATAAGGAGTCTATAGGTCCTCTAAGCAATATAAACAATCATTAAATAGAAGACCCCAAAAAGTGACAATAAGTGAGACTTAAATTGGATTGTTGACTTTATGGAAAATGAGGTTTACATCATACATTTTGGTCTGCAGAATCATGGAGCCATGTGAAACAAAGTCTGACTCCACCTTGTTATTTCATTTGCATCTATGATATTTGAATTAAGGGTTATTCAAAAGTTATGCCTCATTTCCTTCCATACCTCCAACTTCAGACCGCTGTCAAGTATTATTTATTAACTCCATTACAGTACCACATGGAGACCCTAATCAAGATTATGCCCCTACTGCGTTAAACTCTGTACATTAGAAAATAGAAGATAATCCTTCTCCCAAATTCTTACATCAATATAAGTGAAAGATGCTATCAAAACATCTCATGATATTGTAAAAAGAACTTAAGTGACTTGATCAATGGCCAATGGTAAGTCAGTGGCAGAGCCAAGACCAACATAATTTCCTTTTTCCAGCCCACTGCTTCCAATCAGCAAGGATGTAAGAGGGATAATCTCTAATAACGGTAAAATATACAAGATTTTTTTTTCCAAGAATAAGGAGGAAAACAGTAAGACCTTCACAACTTTGTTCCATTATTTTTAACAGCTGTCTGAATTCCATTATTTTCAACAGCTGTCTGAATTCTCCATTTGGATAGACATCCCTTTGGCTTGCAGAAATGAAGTAGAATGTAACAAAATGTTTATTCATGAGAGGAAGAAAAACAAAACTTCATGTCAAATTGAAATGTCATAACTATGAGAGCAAATATCTGATCTAATGAACCTAATGTTCCTCCCTTTTCAGTGCCTCAGATCCACTACTTTTTCTTTATTATGTCACTATATTGTAGATCAGAAGGAAAAGAGGTTCCTTGGTCTCGTTGATATGGGAGAACAACAAAGATTTTTACATTAAAATACATTTGTTGCCCTAAGCAGGAAAAATATATCCCTTTTCGGATTTAGCCACTGGATTTTGAGAGATTTAGCATTGACTAAGTAGCAGATAAAAGGCAGAATCTGTTACTATTGAGACAAGCTATTTCTACAGCTAATTTTTTTTTTTTTTGCTATATTTGTAAGTTATATTTGGTGCTCAATATTTTAATCTGAATCGTACAAATCACTGAATTCCTTGATCTTAGTTTCATCTAAAATAATGAAAATTAGAAGGTGGCTCTTCACAACAGCAATAGATTCACTGTTGGTGATTTTAACTACACGATGAAAAGACTTAATTCCTGAAAGGAAACTTCTAGGTTGCCACACTGGATTGGAAGTGGACAAGTCAGACAGAAATAGCAGCAAGCAGAATTGGGATGATCACTTAAGACTATTTCCAAATGCAGAGCCAGCAAGGACAAATAAATTCTTCCACAAAATCCCTGTTAAATAATTCTTGCAGTAGCTCAACATAGTCAAGAACTTGGACACAAAAATCACATAAATCCTACTGCCTACAACTAGGTCTAGGCATCTGCATTTAACAAGAACCTCAAAACCTTTTACAGATGAAATGTGGCTGAGATGTATGCAGACTGAAGAGCTCTTCAGAGTCTGTTCCAATGAAAATATTGTCTAAGTACATAAGCATTAGAGCTGAACAAATAATTCTCAATGAATAATTTATCTGATTGATTTCCTCTTTTTCTTCTCTCCCTCTTCAGAGGCTATGCATGGACAGAACAAAAAGTATATTGAATTTATTCATTATTTGAAATTATTCACAATCTTGTTCAGTGAATAATTCTAGGCCTGAAAATCCTTTGAACTGTGGACTTTGAGTAGCTAATTTGCAGCTCACACCATAAAGTGTGTAATAACGAACTAACTAGCTAGCCAAGCACAGTTTTTAATTGCAAGAGTCTGACATCTGAATGAGTCCTGTTTGAAATTCAGTTCAGTAAGAGTACAAATGCTTAAGCTAAAAAGTCATTTTTACAGGCATTTTCCTAGTTCAGTGCAACTTCTCCAAAGCTGTGTTTAAAGACTTTGGAGGATACAAGGCAACGTATTCACATGGTTCTAATAGTCTCCTTTTATTTTAATGAACCTTAGCAATAAATAGATTATCTTAGTCAGGAAAAGGAACATTCAGCTTAGTGTGAAAGCATATATTAATAAGACTACTAAAAAAGTATTTCATGTGGCAACTTTTGTCTTACTGAGAGCTCACATGGGCAAAGAAGGGAAATGAAGAAAAGTGGCTTGCAGACATTTCTATGGAAAGTAAAACTGGACAAGTGAAAACACTTGAGTTGAGTCTGGCAAGTCTCCACAGACACAGAAGTGATTTTTCCTACCTTCATTCTTTCCTACTTTATTCTTTTCCCAACATCCTACTCCTGCCTGTCCTTGACAGAATCATCAGTTTAAAAGTAAACTTCTTGGTCTCCACATCACTCTTATTGAAAGACTGGCTACAGAGAGCTGATCAAAACAGAAGGCAGGTAGACAACCAAAGCAGGATTTCAAGAAAGGCTTTAGTATGCTTTAAAGTGTTTCAGTTAAGGGCTAGCTGAGGTCAGAGGTAGCATTAACTGGTATTTATCTGCCCCATCTTGTGAGTTTCTGTGTATCCCTAGAGGCTTTATCATATCCTACCTTTGAACTTCAGACTTTCAGTATGCTGTTGTATCTCTCATTCCACAACTTTGATTGTGACTGTAGTCAAAGAAAGAAGCTAGAGTTTATTTACCACCCATCAATCAGCAAACAAATTATTTACAGATGTGTTCATTTATTTGACTCTTTCATTTATTTACTTATGACTACAGCAAATACCACCACCAGACAGCGTCCAGATGGAAAACAATTACCTCACACTGGAACCGTATGCTTCTCAAGAGAAACTGGGAAATGATTTGAAATTTAGACAGTTAGAAACACTTAGAAGTATAACATTCAGGCCTTTTTTTTTTTGCTAGGAAATTCCCTTTGGATACAGTTACTATTAAATATTCCCGACATATCCAAAAAAAAAAAAAAAAAGGATTCAACATTCAGAAAGAGGCTTAGGATACTGTGAGTCCAAACTGAATGGTAATCCTGTGTAAGTGGCAACTCAAGAGTGCAATCTAGTCTTCTGAAAAAATTGCCCTGTGCACTGGGTCAAGTGCAAGAGTAAGCCAAACCATGTTGTTTACCCAAATACACGTGATGTGACTTGAAGCTCAAAGTATTGCTAGATATAGCATGTCAGAATTTACTAGCAGAGGAAGAGCCTTTTGATGACAGTGAAAAATAAATAATTAGAAGATTACTATTTGATCAAATTTGGTTATAAAACCTTACACTATTTGAAGTTGCTTAATAAAATTTATAACAATTTACAACATTATAACTGCTAAGGTAAGCAGGCAGCACAGCAAGATAGACCAGTATGCGTGACAATGAAGTGTGTATGTCTATATTCTGTATTCTTCACTAGTATCTCACAGGCTTCACAATTCCAGAGAAGTGACAGTTCTGCAGTAATATCCAACAAATACTAGCACTGGGAAGTTGCAGATTGAGACCTTCTTTGCATCTCCAGACTGTGCTGGAAAAGAATCCAGCCTATCATCTGGATCATTAGAGTCAAAAGCTCTACAGGCCCCACATCATTGCTCAAATGGTAGAAACGATAGCTTTCATCTGCACTCCTCCAAATCCAGATGCACTGTCATTTACTCCTGCTGTGGTATTGCATTTTGAACTTCATGTTTCACTGGGTTGTGCCTTAAAGGCAAAATGGATCCCTTATAATTCTAGAGAATAATTGAACTAATTCAATTTCCAGACATGTTTTAAAGATGTTTCTGTTCCCAGATATGTGGTCATTTGGAAGGCTTTTTTTCAGCCTTGGTTCTTTCTGTTGCTCTTTTCACTCGACAGAACTGGATAGAACCCTTGCAAGAATTCTCACAAGGAACGGTAGTAGATGACAGCTTAAAACTGAATGCAGTGCTTGAGTATTTATATAAATAAATACGAATGCAGGAAACTCATTCTACATAATAAAAAGAACACAACCCTGTACAAGAAAGAACTGTACGACCATCTTGTTTAAATAAGACACAAGATCATGCCTTATTAATAATAAAACTGGAAGTAATAACTGTGGAACTAATCTATCTTGGAGGGAACAGTATATTCCTGTATTTCCTGTGTTGGAGGGAAGAGCAGATTTTTGCCACAAAAACTCCTTTCTACATCCAAAAAGATGGGTTTCATCAAAAAGCTTATTTCTTGTTGTAAAGAAACTGAAATATTTTGGAGGCTTGCCAGACATCATGAAAAGCTAGATTTCCTAGGGATTTCTTTATATCAAGGAGTGCAAGTCCCGTTGATAGGAGAAGAAAGATATTAAAGCCTTAAAAATCCTTACATACACATATACATCCCAACAACTTTACAAATAATACTTCACTTTTTATGAGATTCCAAGGTATTTGCAGATCTGAAAGAAGCAGTAGATCAAGTCTGTTAAACCAAAAGTTATTTTGAAAAGGACACCAAACACAAAAGATATGAGGCAGAGGCCTTCCTTCAGTTTTTCCGGTCCATGAATATAGGAACTGGCTTTGCCTTGATTGACCTTCCCTAAGAAAATACAGATCAGCATGAGATATTTCTGGACACCATTATTTATGGACTGAAACATGGCTTTTCAACCATAGGCTGCAGCTGATACATATGTAATTTAACAGCTATGAATTCCTTCAATTGCCTTTAGAGAATTTCCATTATGCAGACAGAAGGTGATCACCACAGATTTAATATCTTACAGATTTTTTTTGTTTTTCATGGCTGTTTTTCAGCTTATGAAGGTACAAATGGGATTCACAAAATAGAACAGAAGCTAAATTTATTATGCTCATTATTATACTACAATGTTCAATCACGAAAAAAAAGCCTATGATGAGTAAGTTAACTAATAACTACTTACGTTTCTAACTTGAAGTCATCCTCTCAGTGATACATTTCTAAATTCCTATTTTCTTTTCTTTTTCTGCCTTTTTTTTTTTCATCTGCTATAGAATTCCAAGACTAAACAAATAGCAGATGGGTCAATCTTTAAGTTGCAAGATGTAACTTTTCATTGTCAGGGATTTTTCATAGCACAGTAGGGCTCAATGGTGCTCCACAGTTTGAGGGCACTATATGGATTTTCTTTAAGTGATGACATTTAACTGGTATGAAGTAGACACCTAAATCTTAGGATTTTGGAAAGAAAACAGTTGTGGGAAGATATTTTCAATGGCACAAATGAGAAGCAGCTAGTCACCTTCCTTTTCCACCAACTTTGTTTGCAGCACCCAAAATTGAACAATAGAAATCATCTTGAGATCCATAATATCTTTATAAATAATAGGTTATTATTCATATTATGACACTATACTCCGAACAGGGTAGCCCATAGCTGGACTCAGTACTCCAGATTATAAGACGAGATCAGGTCACGATGATACTTCGCCCAGCACTAAGTGGAGAGGAAGAATCCCTCCATCTTCCAGCAATGCCCTTCCTAAAGCAGCTCAGTGAGCTGTTGGCCACCTTTGCCATGAGGGCATATTGCTGGATCACGTTCAATTTGATGTCCATCAAGACCCCCGGGGCATTCTCTGCAAAGATGCTTTCCAGCTGGTTGGACCCCAGCCTGCTCTGATGCCTGCGGTTATTCTTGCCCAAGAACAGGAATTTGTATTTTCCTTTGTTGAACTTCATGAGATTCCTGTCAGCCTATTTCTCCAGTCTAGTGATGTCCTTATGAATTGCAGCACAGCCATCTGGTGCATCAATCCCTCCAACAAATTTTGCATCATCTGCAACCTCAGTGAAAGTACACTCTACCCAATCATTCGAGCCATTAATACTACTGGCCCCAGTATCAACCCCTGAGGTATGCCACTGGCTTTTGGCTGCAGATCATGCTGTAGTTCAGCTAGTTTTGAATCCACCACACTATCCAGTTACCTAGACCATGTTTCCTCATTTTACCTATGAGAATGGTGTGGAGGTAGCAGCAAAAGCTTAGCTGAATTCAATTTATCAGCTGCTCTGCCCTCATCCACCGAGCCAGGCATCTTACTATAGCAGACTGGTCACTTGGCCAAATAGGATTTCCCCTTCATTAAATCAATGCTAATTATTCCTAATCATCTTCTTGCCCTTCATATCTTTGGAAACGGTTTCCTGGATTAGCTGTTCCATCATCTTCCCAGGAATTGAAGTGAGGCTGACCAAGCCTATAGTTGGAGTAATGCTTCCTTTCTTCCAGCCTTCACAAACTCTCCTGACCACTATGACCTTCAAAAATGATCAAGAGGCCTCAGAATGAAAATCAGTTACCTTCATTGGTAAACATGAACCCACCTTTGTTATTACATGTGTTTCCATAACAATACTTACAAGACATCTCATTTTCACCTCAGTGTTTTAAGGGTTAACAGAAACTCTTGTATTAATGCTGGTACATCACTCAGAATAATAAGTACTAAAGACAAGTTGTGAAATATTCCTGGTTTGGCACTCTGAAGGTAGGGCAGAGTTCTAGGCTAGGATATATTGTAATTCTATTAACCAACAGACTTACAATGCAGATGCAAATATGATGGAAATATTAAGAGAAATAATCAATATGAAATATGGCTTATCAGAAAAAATATTTTTTTAATGTTGAAAAAAATCCACTTTTCAAGACTTGGACTTATTTCTGTCTCTTTTGAACAAAATGTTTCTCACAACCATCCAAAATTTTTGTACATTACATTTTATGCTTAGCAGAACCACAGAATCTAATTTTAGCCACCACCATTAAAAAAAAAAAACAACTTTTTTTTAACAATTAATTACAAAACACAAATCTGAAAAGGAAAATACTTTTTTTTGAGAAGTTCTGTTCTGGTGAACAATTTTGTGCTGACTGTATTTACACAGCATTTCATAACATTAAAAGAAGCTCAGTCCTGGGCTTTTATTTTTTCTAAAAAAGTGATAAAAAATGACATCCTAGAAGTGTCTGTTCTTCATTAGGAACCTATTGGTCATGATCAACAGGAGGAGGAGGAGGCTCCAGCCGACCCTCGCTCTCCTCTGCTCTTGTTGCTATGGCAATACTGAGCATCAGATTAGACCAGCTGTAAAGAGACATGCTGTGTGCTCCCCGAGTCCCTACTTTGCTCTTTCTTTTGTTGTTTTTTTTATTAACATAGCAGTACAGATTGTTTGCACTGAATGTATAATAATTATGTATGAAAGAATAAACTCATTAGACAGCAGAAACTACAGTCAAGGCAGAAGCCGAGTGGCAACTAAAAAGAAAAAGGAAATTTGGAAATTGTACATATGATAAATCGTCAAGTGTAGAGACAGAGCCAAAAATTGAATGAAACCTCTCTGCGGTTATATGAGTACATTAACATTCATCGATGGAGTTTAGGGGTTTTAAAATTTCGTTTGAAGCCACTGACAGAAGCAGGTACAGATTATTTACAGCACTGACCTGAAGTGGTGTATAACCTCCTAAAACAAGCTGAACATAAAGCTGCAATGGAAACCTCTCAAGCAACACAGAGCATTTTTAAAGAGAGGATTTCAGAGCAGTTTTTAGTAAATTAAACATGGAAACTTCATTTCTATTTTGGGGAGAAAATATACATTTGGTGTTCTTCACTTACATACTTTCTTCTGTTAAGGCTGCTTGTGTTTATCATTAACATATAGAAGGGACACAAAATAATAAAATCCTGTGTATATATACAGAAACACACACACACAGAAACGCCCTAACTTCTTTATTCTAGAAAAAGAGCTCTATGTTTTAAGAGGTTATACATATCAGAGACACACACAGTATGCGGGGAATCGGGAAAGGGTTAGCTGTAGTTGGAGTCCTGTGCAGCCAGTCTCTGCCCTCTTGATAAATCGAGATCTGGCTGGCACATTGGCAGTGTTTCATGAATTCCATGCACTCTTTTGATACTTAAGCACTGTGACTGAATAGCTTTTACTTAGCAGGTTTCCTCAATAAAGCACCAATCAAGCTGAAAGAAATTGTTTAATCCATGACTTGGTCTAAGGCCAGGTCAAGTTGGTCTCATTTATCATCTTTTTAAGGTGGAGCTTTTAAATATGGGCAGATGATACAGCTCTAAGTGTTGGAACCCATATGGAGAAGGTATGGGTCCATTACTATTAACAAGTCGTTGTTAATACCTCTTTGCCAAAGTAGCAGAACACAGCGCCTGGTCAAACATAAAAGCCTTTGAAGATTCTTCTGGGAATTCAGTTAGACTTTCGCTGTGTAAATGCACAATTTGTTTCTACTATATAGACCTTGAAATGAGGTAGATCCCAAAGGCTAGAGCAAAACATCTGCAATATCCTGTATGGGTCAGATATTCTACTGATGTGATTTTCTCTTTGAAAATTGGTTTACAGATGGTTAGCAAGGTGTTCACAGTGCTCAGTTTTATTATTTCACTGTTGACATTTCCATCCAGTGCACTGAGAGTAACTTTGTGAAGTCAGTACAATAATTACTGCCTAAAGGAAACATTATTCAGCTATGTGAGGAAATTTAAGCAAGTTATTTCATTTATTTTATTATCATTTATTAACTTTTCACCATATGTAAAGCATCAGAGAATTTAGAGGGGAGTTTCAAAAGAATTACTCTTCATGAAACGCACTCCTGCTACTTTTACTTTTCACGCTTGGCATCAGCCAGACTTATCAGCCAGATTTTGCAGAACAATGCTTTGTCCTGGTGTGCATCACCAGCACATTCTGGCTCTTCATCAATACATCTAGCCCAGGGAGAGCAGCGCCATTCAAACAGTGATCGTCAGGACGATCAGAAACTAAGAACAGCTCATCTAAGAGCTCTTATACTGCAAAACAAGTATAATGGATACAGACAGTCTCCACAGACAAGATGATCAGAAAATGGTAGGTTCCAAAGAAATATTATTTTTCTCTATAACAAGACGGAATAGTTTCTTAAGTTCTTAACTGACTAGAAAACTTTGAAAGAGTGAAAGGGTTCATCTTGGGAATTGCTGTATTGCATCAAAAAATATTATCGGGTCCGTCTGGGCTAAATTTCTAGTCTCTGGGGGTGACTTAAGTTTGACATCCTTAAAAGGTCTCCATATACCTTGTAAATGCAACACTAGGCTCTCAAAATTGCAAGTGTAAACATTAAGTCAGATGTGTCTTGTGGGGATCAGTCAAGAAAACCCAATATTAAATCTCAGTAGAACTAATGAATCTGAATAATTAATACATTGACCACAATTACAATCAGCTGTCAGCCACAAAATGTGATACAATTCATTAAACAAATATTGCCTATTTATTTCTGACCATTTTAGCAGCATGTATCTCTTCTAGACAGAAGCATGGAAAACTGGATAAATGGAAAGTCTGGTTTTTCCTTCCTTATTTTCACTGTTCACTAAAATACACTTGAGAAATAAAATTGGGGGGAATATATTATGCCTCAAAGGAAAGAAAAATTTGCTGGATACAAAAAAAATATATTATTATACTTTCCCATGTGGAAATAATACAGCTACAGCCAGCATGCCAAGCCTGATTTCAGATCAGTATCATCTGTCATGCATGAACTATTCAAGTAACACAAGGGATTGCCGGGCTGACTTTGGTGTCAGAGTTGGCTTTACCATGCAATTTTTTAGAAAAACTGATGATAAAGGCTTGGAAGGATTTTCTTTTGCAAGATTAGTTAAATCATCACTTGAAAAATATGCAAAATTGAAAAGTGCTTTCATTATCAGATAAAGGTAATTTAAGCCTAATAGACGTCTAACTGCCCTTTTCTAGGCAACACAGGAACACTGCATAGCTATTGTGATTTAGGTAAGAGAAACAGCACAAGGGCTCTTGTGTTGGGCTGCAACACTTCAGTTGCTATTAAATGTAAATCAGTCCAATCCACATATTACAGAATGGCCACGGCTCAGGCTCATCCCACCTCCATTGGGAACATACCTGCCGTGACTCATTTCCTAGCTGATGTAAAGAGATACGAAGCTCCAAAGGGCAATTTTAACTGTGAAAGGAAGGAGCCTGTTAATCACCTAGCTGACACATCTGAGCTTAATCAAGATAAGTCAAGAGGGTCTGATCAATTTTGTTGCATTTCTGAGGAGAGTTCTTAGCTATTTTGTCATGTGGTGAAACTGTTTTACAGTGCCTGTTGGTCCCTCAAACAGCACCAGGAACAGAGGAGAAAATCAGTGTTTCACATGATAACTTGCACCACTTTTACTTGAAACTGAGACAGCTACACCTTAAGCAAACATAAAATATGCTTGTTGCAAAAGGGCGTGCATGGCAGTATACTTGGCATTTTAGTAACAATGGCTCATGGCAGCGCTATTTCTAATTATTTTTTACATTTTTATCAAGAAAATGGATTAATGTTCCATTTCATGATTTTCCACCGCTACTCATTTCAAGGCTCAGGCATTTTGATCAGATGGTTCAATTCTCTTCTGTGAGCTTTACAAGTGCGCTGCAGTTTGCCCTTTTCAGTCCACTGCATTTTGAATACTTGTCTGTGTTTTTCTTCAATTCACCTCCAGATTCCTGACTCTTGTTATTCATGACAAAGACTTCAATGACACTAGAAAGGACAGCCGCCTCAGTCCAGCTGCAATAAATCTCAGATCTGATGAGAAATAATTTGGCATTGCCTAAGCATGACATGAATATGTTACAAAAGTTCTGTCTTAGTTTCTAACTTGCAGCTTGAAGCTAAGAGCAGTGGATGAAATCCAAAGTCTACAGAGTAAGTTTTGGTCTTGGTCTTTGAAGCTTACCAAGACTTTCTCAAACTGCATTTTATAAGCCCACTATATATTTTTACTTGTGAAACCAACGTATTTTCTTGTAATTTTTTTCCTCTCTATCCAGTTGAAACCAGTACATTCATACTATGATCAAAGTGCAAATGTTGACATTTACACTGTCAGACATTTAAATAAAATTCTTGTATAAGTATCTATTAGGCAAGATTTACTTCATGCCATTTTCAATCAACTACATAGACAAGCAGTATATATAGAAAAATAAATCCCCTATTCATACTTATACAAATATTTCATGTACACTTTGTTTATTCATTGGAAGAAACTGAGCATATCTTCCGCAGTTTTACTACAGGTCATCTGAAGGGCAGTATCAGGATTCCTGTGATCCATGTAGGCCTCCCATGGGGGCAAAGAACAAGACCTGTTTGATCCAGCACCTGCTGTGAAACCATCACTTGGATACTTTTTTGTAAATTTTTGCCAGACTGTGAATAGTATAAATATGTAAGAAAGAGCAACAGGAAAATCAGCTGGATATTGACAAAAATGCCATTAGGAGCTACTGATCAATCATTTTGGGATACCTTTTTTTTCTTCTGGTTTACAGCTTCAGCAAGGTCAGCAGTTGGCATCAGTATTAGCAGACCAAGGCCACCACACAGTTTTTAGTTACACGTATTATTAATATTGTGCTTTTGCTATAGTTGAAATGGAATGTGCTGTAAATGTAAAATATGGCAGCTGGCTTTTTTATGTGATATTTTTGAATAGCTAGTTTGGAGACTATCCGGTGAGCTTTCAGAATATCCTGACAGAGTTTAGCTGTACAGCTAAATTCTAATGATTCTAATGCCACAGAAAACTTCTACTAAAGAAAAGAAATCCTCTTAATTGCCAGATAAATTCTTGGAGAGCTGTTTTGTTTTGTTTGAGTTTAGATCCTCTGGAACTTGACAAAAAGACCTCAGGGAATTGATTTCAGTAATAATTTTCTAAAGCTATTAAACTTAACAATGACTTCAAAGATTTAGCATCTGTTTTTTGAATGGTTGCATGAGGCCCACAGTTGGTGTACAATGTTTCACCCCACTTCAATCCCCAACTACCAAGATATTAAATGTTACGTAAAATACAAGCTTAGCCTGAAACCGTGGTTCTGATCAGGAAGAAGACTTTGAAATAGGGCATCTTTATGTTCAACACATCATCAGGTGAAAATCTAACGCCTGCTTCACTTACCAACAAACACACCTTTATGTCCCTGCTCACTTGTTAGCACCAGGAAAAGCCAGCTAAGTGAGGGGAGAGGGAGTTCTCTCTTCTAGCTCATATATCAGGAGCTGTTAGCAAAATTCTGGCTCTGTGGTGGAGATGTATGAGTCCAAAACAAACAAAATGTTTTTCAGATGCTAGACTGTTCAAAACTCTGACACTTGGAAAAAAATATTTTATTATGGTAAATTGAGCGAGTTTAATTAATATCAGCTTGCTGACAAATAAGTGTGCTGTTTTAATGGCTGGTTTTCACACTGTGCAACAAATCCTGACACACAAGCCTTTATAGGAGCTGAAGGCCCAGGCAGCTATGCTAATGTGGCTCCATTTCATCAGTTGGGTAAAGAGTGGGAGAAATGGATCTGTACAACTCCCTCCTCTGTGCAGGGGAGATCCTTCACTTCATTTCACAGGCAAAAAGCACGGCCAGGAGCTCTCAAATTAACCATCTGCATGGAAATATTTGTTCTTGGAAGAAACTTTCACCACCTATTGCAAGACCTGTCCTGAATATCCATAGGCACTGTAGAAAGTGAATAAGCATTCCAAGATTTCCATATCTCAGATGACATCCTAGTTGTCCATTCACTCTCAGCACAATCCACACCACCTGTGAGTCAGTGCCAGTATTTGGCTTTTAGCTATGTGAGCTCTAGTCAAAAGAGTAGTTTTACACACACACACAAAAAAAGAAAACACACAAATGAAATGCTGATCTTTTAATGCTTCTGACCACAAAATGTGGTAGCGTAGCTTTGTCACTGGTTTGGTGGCTATTGCTACAGTGTTTGTGATCAAGGTGTTAAACATCTTCATGCACCATTATTAAATATAAACCAGGGTGTAACATGGGCATTGTGTTTGAAATATGGGTGTATAAATTCATGAGAAAGGAAAGAAGTGATATTTCAAATCTTTAAACCAACAGTTTCAACTTCTTACTTCTTCTCTCCCAATTAATATAGTTCAGAGGAAAACACAGGATAAACTTTGTCAACGGTTTACGGGCGTTAGGCCCGATTCCGTGACAAAGGGGACGGGGGACCCAAGGGCCCACGTCCCGGGAAAAGGGGAAAGGGGAAAAGGGTAGGGAGATGGCCCTGAGAGCAAAGAACAGCGGCAACAATCTGAGGAGAAACAAACTAATTTACTAAATAAAATATCGGAATGCAAAACAACACACTATAATACAATATAATTACAATTTAAGCTGATAAATCCAATACAGAGAGAGAGAATGTCCCAAAATCAAGGTAGGCCTTACTCTACTACCGACGATAAGACGGCTGGAGAGCGAGGTGCTGCCAAGACGAGAGACGGCGGAAAAAGGGACGAGGTCTCGTGATCTGCAAGTTTTTATACTGCGAGCTTCTATCTTTTCCCTCCGGCTGGAAAATGGTAACAAAGGAGCAAAGTACCGTGGGGACTGTAGTAGTCCTTCTCTTCTGAGAACTAGGTATGTCCACTACATGATGTTATGATGTGGAATACCAATAACCGAAAATCACAAAACCATGACAAACTTTTAATTACTTGTATTTCATATCACTTAATTCAAAAGAAAAGCAGTAAAGAAGGGGATGTTTTTTAATTCTTAGAAGTTATGGAACATTTTAGTTTGAGACAGTCCCTTTCTCCCTTCTTATAACAGTTTATTGAAACTAAAGGGTGGAAATAGGAATCCTACTGAAAGAAAGCCTGTTTACTCAGAGCTCATGAAAGAAAGTGTTCCAGAACATTCATTTATTTTAAATTATTGCCATTTAATACTGCCAAGATTAATGAAATCTACTGTCATCTGCAGAGGAAGTGCCAATTTACAAGCCAAAGCTGTTACAAATTATGTGTAGGATATTTTTCAAGATTTGAGACAATTTCGGTAATAAAAAAAAAATGTGTTATATGCTTATTTGATTCAATTTTCCATTATTTATCATCTTTCACTTTTTGCAGTATCCTGTTTGGCTCTGGATAAGTACCCATTTTCACAGACTCGAAAGAGTTAAATAAATATTTAAGTAAATTAATTATGTACTATCTAGGAATGTAGGGAGATGTGATAAGCTGAGATCTATCTCAAAGACAGATCTGATCATAAATTTAAAGTAGAACTATGTGGAATCTTCAACTCCGCTTGCTAAAATCAGTTCTCAGCTTCCTCCATGGCATAAAATGTTCACAGCATGTTTCATCAAAACTTTCATCACTTTTGACATCAGGTTTCTTGTACTCCCTGAGTATTAGAGAGCATTAGTGAAAGCTTTCACCAGGGCTCATTTCCTTTGTCAAGGTCATAAGCTATTTCTTCTTATTCCCTCACTGATTGAGCTACTCCAGCATCCTCTGGAAGGTTGTAGATAATTTTTTCTTTGTAGTTTCTCAAAGGGAAATTCGGAGCTTTTCTTTGTTTTCAGTTAGTTAAAGAAATGCAGATCCCTCACTCATCCACATTTGTTATACAGAGGGCTGCATATTTAGCTGGTATAAAACAATACAAATCCAATTAACTTCCAGTCACTATATACACTTATGCTTTCTTACAATTTGAGGTTTGCTTAATCCTAACAACATTATTGCTACCTGCTCCTTTAACAATAGATGTCTGTGGGAACTATAAAAACTGCAATACACAATTTGCCATAGCTAGTGCAATTCCATTGATTTTTGTTACTGATATTGAAACAGAGAATGCTTTGGTTCTTCTAGACCTAGAGCGCATCCACTGACCAATGAAAAACCTATGCAAAAGGAAGTAAATAATTTCTGGAAGTGACATTCACTTTTATTTTGTTGCTGGCAAAAGACAATACCAGCATTGTCTGTTTCAAAACAACACATTTTTTTCAGTATGTTCTAGACAGGTTCTAGGCTGGAACAAAGCTCTTGCTGCTGCCACTATGAAATATCAGAGATCACAGTAAGGCCTCAGAAAGCTGCAAAATACCCAGTTTTGCTCCTAGAAGGGGAAGTATCAAAGCCCATCATTCAGATGGAAGAAAGCAAAATGTTTTGTGTAAACTCTGGGTAAACTCAACCGTTCTCTGACTGTCCTATTGAGTTTAGCTTTCTCATGGGTGCCCTTACACCAAAATATCTTCTGAATATGTTTCAGACTCCTTGTCTGCTCCTGCTTCCTATGTTGCTTCCTTCATCCTTTAACCCCATTCTCCAACCACTCCCTCTTTTGTGATGTGTCAACGGTTTATGGGTGTTCGGCCCGGTTCCATGACAAAGGGGACAGGGGATCCACAGGTCCACGCCCCGGGAAAAAGGGAAAAGGGAAAAAGGGTAAGGAGATGGCCCTGAGAGCAAAGAACAGCGGCAACAATCTGAGGAGAAACAAACTAATTTACTAAATAAGATATCGGAATGCAAAACAACACACTATAGTACAATATAATTACAATTTAAGCTGATAAATCCAATACAGAGAGAGAGAATGTCCCAAAATCAAGGTAGGCCTTACTCTACTACCGACAATAAGACGGCTGGAGAGTGAGGTGCTGCCAAGACGAGAGACGGCGGAAAAAGGGACGAGGTCTCGTGATCTGCAAGTTTTTATACTGCGAGCTTTTATCTTTTCCCTCCAGCTGGAAAATGGTAACAGAGGAGCAAAGTGCCATGGAGAATGTAGTAGTCCTTCTCTTCTGAGAACCAGGTACATTCACTACATGATGTTATCATGTGGAATACCAATAACCGAAAATCACAAAACCATGACATGATGTCAAGCTGAACTAGGTAAACTCAACATGTTCGGTCTTCACAGGAACTTCCGTTTCTTATCTTAAATTTATGTTTCATAACTAGCTGGTTTTGCATTGTTTTGCCAAAGTCTGGAAGATACCTAGACCATGAATTCTAGCTTTCAACCTGCAGAAATCAGGCACAAGAATTTGCAGCATAACTCACTTCCCTGTGTAAAATTGTGTTTCACCAGGTTACCTTCATGTTTGTAAATATTTATTTAATATAACATTTTCTCTTTCTTGTAATCATGTGTTTCAATGTAGTAAACCAGAGAACTGAACATCAGTTTTATCAGAAAATCATAGGAGTTACACAGACTGGTCCCATCTTTGAAATATTTTCCTTGAGTGCCCAAAAGTCATTGGAAAGAAAAAAGTAGAAACATGCAACAAAACTGTGGCATCATACAGAATATCAAATGGATTTTGATCCCAAAAAGAAGCTGCACATTAGAAATAGATGAAGCAGTTACTCAACACTAGAGTTCGAGGATAATTCACAAATAACAGCTGTAGTTAAAAAAAAAAAAAAAGTAAAAAATGTACTGGCAATAAAAAGAAGTGAAAAAAGACAGAAATTATTCATAATGTGTAGTCAAGGTATTGTTTGTTTGAGCAGTTTCTATCAGGGACTCTAGAAAGGCAAGAAACTTTGCAGAGGTGAATTTCTGCTCAGCTCAATGTTTTTTTGCCTGATCAGACAGAGGAGTAAACGTGCAGCTCTGTCAGCACCATACCCACTTGAGCAGATGGGCAAGCAGGTAGGAGGGGTGGAGCATGCACCTACATGTCACGCACATCTTGAGACAGACTGAGCTAATAGAGGAAAATGTCCACAGTGGAAAAGGACCTACCAGGGCAATGAGCTAGGAACATCACTCTTTGCTATTCATCTTTCTTATGCCCAAAGCAATGTGGGCTATAGTAAGGACTGTGTGGGCTGAGTAAAGGGGACATTTTAGTCCCAGTTTCAGCTGGTTTGAGCCAGGGTGAGTGCAGAATAAAGCAATATGATACCCTGACAAAGCCTGTGCTGTATTCTCCATTGAAATAGCCTTATGTCATGGCATATTTAGGTGTTACACCCAAATCAATAGCTGTGCAATTAAGTAGACAGCAAACTTGGATTAACTTTTGAACACCAGATTTGAATTAACAGAACAAAGTTCCCTGAAGTTATTGATGAACTTAGGAAGAAAAAATGGATTGGTTTCCATTACAGCCATGTGAGCTGAGTTGCCTCTCAATTTTCCAAATGGTGCTTCTAAAAAAAAAAAATTAATTAAAACCCAACAATTTATAGCGGCTTATACTGATTATATATCCCACATTGCTTTTTTCAGGCAATAAGGTACAGGTTCCTGCATGCTGGCAAACCTCCAGGATGGGTAATTGCATTACCTTGCCAAGTTTTAATTGAATGAGGTGTTCTTCTTAACTTTCCCTACTAAATTACCATGCATTGTTGTACATTGTTAATTACTGACCACACATCCCCAGAGAAGGCTAACTTGCAGAGGTACCATATTGCCACAGTTGTAATCCAGAGAACAACTAAAGCTAAAGCTCTCAAATATGTCTCAAAGAAAGTTGTGGGCAGGACTAATATAGTGCCCTGTCATCTGAGCTTCACTTCTCCCCCTTTCTTATGCACTTTAAATAGTTAGCATGGAATGACAACAGAGCCCTTCCATTTTTCTGTGTATGCTCTAAGCAAAGGATGAATAGACCATGGTAAAATTCCCCAGCTTCTCAGTGAAGTCTGTCAATGTTATGATGGTTTGGAGGCATTTCTGTGAAAATCTCCAAAGAGCTAATTGGAGACATCACAGAATACTTTAGCTGGAGTTAGAGAGGGATGTTTGTTTTTCTTTTACAGAGAAATGTTAGTTTGTGCTAATCAAAATTTTTTGTGAAGCAGGATCACAAATCTTCCATCCAAAACCACTTTACATGAGAAGCCAAAAAAGTCATTTCTTTAATATAAGAAATTACGAAATTGGGCAAAGAGAAGGAGAAAAGAAACAAAGTCCAAGAAATATTCTACTTTAAAAAACAGGAAAAAAAATGTAGATTGAAGAAAACAGAAATAAAGTATTTCCAAAACAGCTATAGAAACTTGAAAAATATAAACAATTTTTTTCTTAATTGATTCAATACAGAAGATTGTAACTTCAGCTTTTTGATCAATTCAGTATCTGGGAAAGTAAGCACAAATCTGGAAAATTCCCAGTAACCAGGAAAGCTACATCTTCCCCACCTATATATATATAAAAACATCATCTGGATTTATAGGGCTAAATTTATTTCAAGCTAATGTCCAGAATTCAGGCTATGAGATATCACTTATTAAGTCTATATATATATATATGTAGATTTAAAAACATGAATCAAAAGAACACATAAAAATTTAAATATTTTGTTATGTACATATGTACAAATAAAAAAACAACTTCTCTAAGCAGTAAATATCACTGTTAAGCAGCATGAAGGCTTAGCCTGAGCATCCAACATAGATACCTTACACTTTTGATGGGGAGGGAGTCCAACATCACCTCCCAAAAGACATATGAAGGAATAATGGAACAGGCTGCCCAGTGAGGCTGTGAATGCCCCCACTCTGAAAGCATTCAAGGCCAGACTGGATGGGGCTTTGAGCAACCTGGTCTAGAGGTGTCCCTGCCTATAGCAGGGGAGTTGGAACTAGAAGATCTTAAAGGTCCCTTCCAACCCAAACCATTCTATGATTCTATGAATAAGAAGAAACAGGAAGGCCCTAAGTCCAGCTTCAAAGTTGGGCTTATGCTGAAAAGAACAAGGTAAACCAGGAGTGAAATGCCAAGACCTGACCAGTCATTGGGGCCAAGGTTTATCTTTTGTTATCTGCACAGTCCAAGGCATGTTTCTTGAGCAGCATACAGCGCAATAGTCACTGTGCCTTGACACTGTCAACCCCATGGAAATCAGAGACGATAACCAATGCCTGCAGCAGAGTTGAAGCCAGTGCTAAAGCATATGTAAGCGAAGAAGAAGGAAGAATTTGCTCCTGAAGAGCAGTTGCTATGAGAAAATTGCAACCACATGCTAATTTTCCAGAAAGTTGGGAAACATGCTTCAGGTTTTTGAAGAGTTCATCTACCTTTTGCTCCCCCATGTTCCCTAGTAAAGAAAAAATACAATAAATTTCTTGTGTGGAGTGATTTTAAATGATTGAGGAATCCCCCTTCAGTATCCTTAACAGTTGTTTTATTGGCAACCAAAGCCCCTTTTTCATTACTCTTCAAAGATCCCTCCATTTCAATTCTACTTGTTCACATTCTGCTTCAAATGATACCCCACTGAGCTGACCACATGCAGGACTGTGTTCCAAGACCTCTTTTTTTAATAAAAATTCTCTTTCAGTGTCCCCACACCATGAAACAAATCACATAGCTTCATAAGCCATCAGGCAATCCTTTCAGTTTCTCGTGCAGGCGAACTGAGCCTTTTTCATCTGATTAATTCACCAAGCAAGCTGATCTGGGAAGCATAAAAAGCTTCTGAGGCAGGATGAGAATCAGCAGCTCATATTTCATAATGGCATCGCTAATGCCCCAAATTAAGTGCTGAGGCTGTTTTGCTTGGCAATATCATTTCATGTTAATTTTGGATAGGACTGAAAATGAAGTTGTAATCTCTCTCTGTCATGCTGCGACTATTTCCTTGACCATCTTAAGTGCTGCATTTTATGAGGATGTAGCTGTTACTGCTGGGTGCAGAAACCACTATACAAGCAAATATTCCTTGTGTTCCTTGCCCAAAGAGTTTACAGATTTGTGTGTTCCTTCTTCACAGAGGAGCACCCCCACAGAGCGCACCTTGCTCCACACAGGGGTTGGCCCAGAGGACCCAGTGAAGGAGTAACTTGCAGATCAGGAGCAAGGTGAACCCCTTATTCAGCGAGTTTGACCTCTGCTTCTGTGGGAAAAGAAACCCTTTGACTCAGTTACAAGTATAGGTCTCACGTGCTTCACTGGTAATGCTTCATCAGACCACCTCTTCTGACTAGTAATTAACAGCTCCATTCAATTTGTTGGGCATGACTTTAGGAGAAAATACTTGATTCTTTGAAAATCAAAAGTGCCTCCTTCCTCTCACGTCATCTGTTGTTTTAGTGCTCATGTTGCCTTTCAGTCATTTCTAATGGTATTCTTTTTTGAAAATTCAAGCTGTGTTTTTTAATGTCCACGTTCTTCTCAATGTAAACAGCTAGTCCCACCAGTCAACATATTAAATGTCTGTGTTAAGGTTCTAAAATTAAATGCCTAATCTTAAACATAAGAATTTTTATCATTTCACTAATTTACAAAGTTAGTAAACTCATTAGTGTTACAATTTTTAGACCATTTACTTTGATTTGGGTTTTCTGAATCTTGTGCTGTTTGATGACTACAGTCAATATTTATAAAAATAAGTGTTTTGTAATACAGAAATATTTTTATCAGTCTTGTTTTTCACAGAAGAGTGGGTTCTGCTCCCTCAGAGCGTGTCCCCTTGTCAGCTTCAATTTATCTCAACCAAAATGACCGTGTTCCCAGCTATGAACTCTACATTTATTTCTTAGACCCATAAAAGGTCAAGACCTTGGATTAATTTTTTTTTAATCTATGTCATTGTGATTTTAAAGGAGCCTAAAGGATCAACAAGACCAAATTAAAAGAAGAGAACATAACTGTGCGTGCATTCACTTCAGATCTTTAGATACTGCAGCTCCAATTTAAAATAAGCACACACTGGTAAGCAAGGCAAGCTCAGAACTGTACATCATATCATTTTTATTAAGGCTGGCCACTTCAGAGTTCATTTTTACCTTCATTAAAATATTTTAATCTGTGTCTTTAAGTATATAAAACATCAAAGTTTCATTCTACCACTACCATCTCAGAAAGAGATCAACTCTCAGTAAGACCCTTGCCATTTTCTTTGATGTTGTACAGACCTGGGGATTTTAAGCCTGGTGTTGACTCTTTAAAGAATTTTAGAACTAATTGCTTAATGTTTTTATTGTGTCCCCTTCTCTAATTTAATATGAAGTTTTATGAAGTTGTTGGAGACTGTAATCTCTCTATTATATTTTTGCTGCTACTGGTGACATGATTTTAGTGACATTTCAAGGTAAAGAGAATAATTTATAAAGTTCTTTATTTTGTTGATATGAACTTCTTTCTGGTGATGATCAGTAACTCTGTTGGGGCTATAACTTTTTTTCTGCATACATATGATCTTGCAATGAAATAAGTCCTTTATTTGTCTACTTACATTCAGTGAATATTTTGAGTTTCTGATTTTATTCAGTGTAAATTACTTCATATCTGAACCAGAAGAACATATCTCTTGTTTTTAAACTGTTTAAAATGCTGTGGGATGTTTAAAGTTTAGGGATTAATCTAGATTCTGCTGGACACAATAACAAAGTTTCCACTAATCTTAACAGAATCAAAGTTTTACTGAGACTCTCCAGTACCAGCAAGATTTTTGAGAGTAGCACTTGGTGCAGGATATCTAGACACAGCTCTTTTCCTGTCCATACGAAAAATCCTGTCTCACTGACAGGCATGACTGAACCCAGTTTTATCTCCTTACTCGTATGCAAGAAATTCAGTTCAGCGCAACTGATTGCTAAAAGCTCCAACAGATGCTTTATACCAATAGACAGTGGTTTTCACCAATTCCTAGCCATAATTTGCAGTTGGATTATCTTTTACTGACTTACAGTTCATTAGAAAGAGCTGTTCCTTGAAAAGACTCCACTGCATACACCTAACCCAGTTCCATACTGTTAAAACTAAAGGAGCCTGTTTGTGATGGCTAACTGTAATTACTTAGTATGCAAAGAGATAAGATATAATATGCGTGAGTGTCTACTTCCAAATCCCTTCAATCTAGGAAGAGTGAAGAGACGGGAAAACTTCGTTCAAGCTGAGTTTGAATGGTGACAGAAAACATAAGCAAGATTTGTGCACTGCAAGACAGACCAACCTCAGCAGATGGGCGCATTCTCCACTTTCCTATGAAGTCTTTAAAATATAAGCTTCAAACACACATCTTGCAATAACCTTTACTCTTAGTGACAAAAGTCAGAAATGCACATGGAAAGAGTGGCAGTAGAGGGAATTTTTTTTGCCATGAGCAGATTAATATAACATTCTTGGGGTTTACTGTTATCAGAGTAAACAGAAACAGATGAGGATCCAACAAGAACAGACTGTAAATCTAACAATCAGAAGGCACACTCCAGTAAATTGTGGAGAGTGACATAATTTCTGCTGTTTCAACTTACTGCTTCCTCCGGTCTTCACTCATTTCTCCTTTGGCTCTCATGGTAGCCAACTAGCATCAGTTATCTGGTATTTCAGCTACAAGATTCTGCATCATTCAATGTACCTCAACACTTTTTGGACATCTTTCACGTACAAACTTCTGATAGCTCAGAACTCACAACATTCAAATTACAAAAAAGTTGAGCTTTAGTTGATATTGTCTATTTTCTGCCTAGAACTAGGTTTTCTCTGACAGAATGAAATAAATGAAAACAGGCTTGTGTGCTACTCCAGTCTTATTTTCATTTTATGAAGCACATGTAGAAAGTCACTGATGACAAATAAATAAAAGTAGCATGCCAGGTAAATATT
The DNA here is from genome assembly GCF_002078875.1 of Numida meleagris. Taxonomy (NCBI): domain Eukaryota; kingdom Metazoa; phylum Chordata; class Aves; order Galliformes; family Numididae; genus Numida; species Numida meleagris. Next base: position 14,174,605 of record NC_034412.1, read on the forward strand.
ATTCATTTGTAGCTGAATATCAACTAGTGGGCTCATCTTTGGGTTTCAATGCTCATCCAGATGGAAAGACATCTGGAATTTAAAAAAAAATCAGGCAAAGAGTGCTATATCTGAAAGTCTAATTATGTTTTTTCCTGGATATTCAGGAATGCAAACTGATTCATTGGAGTTTTTATTTGATATATTGGATTGTATGTATACTTTTTTTTAATCAACTTCTAGTTTAGAAATGTCCATTTTACCTGCTTGTACTCTGAATACCATGTTTATTATTGTAATATTTTAAGTCCATTTAAGTTCTACTCTTGTTTTGGCATGGCAGTTCTTGTTCCTACATAGGTATAATTTATTTGTATATTGAATTCTGAGTACAAGTGGCTGTTCATGCTTCTCAGGCCTTTTAGTGAGCAAAATAGTCATGCTTCGCATTTTCATTTTATTTTCTGTTTGTGATAGATGGCACACAATGCTCTAGCATGGGGTCCACAAGTCATTTACTTACTACGAGGCATAGTTAATAAAATGTCAACAATTTTATTCACAGTTATCTTCAACAAATACCATAAATATTAAATTACATGATTAATATATCAGTGTTTATTACCTTGTGTCAGAGAGAGTGGTCATCAAATAAATCAGTCTTTGCACTGGACAGATTTAAAGGTAAATGTCATTCCAAAACAGTATGATTTTTAGGTCTGTGGTCACAGTTTTGTATAAGTGTCTCATAACAAGAAATAAGATAACTTCCAATGAGTTAACATCATCAAAGAGGGTGAGGAGGGGAGCAGTATACATACATCATCTGCAGGCTTTAAAATTTTTCTACTAGTTTGCTTTTCATGAATTTAAGCCAAATTCGTACAAGAAATAAAATCCTCAGTTTTGAAAAATCATTTCTCCTCCTTACTGAAATTTCAGCACTTTTCTGTAAGTAGGTCTTGTTAGATAGTTTTTTAAAATAGTTATATACTTGCTGGATCTTTCTGTAAGAGCGGCCTGAACTGATTTTATAAAAAAGATATAGACCATTTCCAATAAAAGGAGAATTTTGTACTACGGATTTTTTTTATTATTATTTTACACTACTTCACAGGTTTGATGCCACCAGAAGATAGTACTTCACAGCTGTTACTTAGCTATCATGAATTACTACTAAAAAAAGAAAGAGAACATCAAAAGATTTTTAATTAAGAAAACTCATGACAGCATTGAGTTTCTCCATCATTTAGTGCTTTTACTTTTTGTTTTAAAAGCTTAATTGAGAGTCATAAAAAATTCCCAGTCAAGAATTTAAAACTCCTCAGTTGTTACACAGGAACATTAAAATTCATTCCTACCAAAATATTTCCAACCATAAAATATCAAGCTCACAAAGAAAAAAAAAAAAAGATACTGCATGCAAGAACCAGTAGCTATAGTGGTTCCATACCTGAAGAAAAGATTTTGCCTGTTGATCAACTGTTGATAATACATACGACATATATTCTCATAAATGTCAAATTCTGAATGAAAAGGCAGAGACTGAAACTATTTCTAGGAATAGGATGCTGTTAGATGAGGTAAGGCAGCTGGTTTCCAAACCCAAAGAGGAGCAGTGGAATCAGCATTCATTATTATGAATGTTTCAACAGGCTAAAAAATATCACGTAGAACAAGCAAGTCTGATAAAAAATAATCCCTGCAGAGTCTCACTATCAACTGTTTTTTTCTGTCAATCTGTTCTACACCTCGAAAATGTTGGCAGGTGCTTGGTTTTAAGGATCTATATACCCATACTTCCTGCTTATAAATTCGAGATAAGGGAAATTTCTGAAGACACAAAATGCACTTACACGTTCGCCAAAAGTAAAGTTAGCTTCCTGGATCACATTTGGTCCCTGGATGTGGTATTTCACTAAGGAGCTCTAAGAAAGGTTAAGGTTTGTTTGGATTCTTAACAAATGCTGAACTCTGTTCTTTCAATACTCCAGGTAAAAAATAGTAACAGGCATGCTTACATTTTCAAATGGTCCCTAATTTTGCTTATAAAAGATCTCTCTTTTCAGATCAAGTAGTATTGGTCCTGATTTTCAGACTATATCAATCCTAATGGTGGCAAAAATAACGCTGTTAATAGTTGTAAAAACTGCATTATGAATGAAGGCTGAACAAGAATATCCCACCAAAGTCAGTGTACTTTTTAATACTTGAGACAACAACAGATCTAAGTGTTACTATTAGCGCAGGAGATCAAATACCTGCTTAGACTGTGCAATTTATAAAACCAACAAAAAAATTAACCTCAGAGAATTTTAGAAGATTTTTTTAATGGCAAAGTTATATGAAAAAAAATTAGAATAATTTTATAATGTTTCTCATTCTAGAAGTAATTTGCAGTGATAAGTCTCAACTTACTTATATCTCCTAATTTCTAAATAAGATATAAGATTAAGCAATTCGGTGGAAATACAACCAGTTTTTTACCCAAAGCCACTTAAATAGTATTTGGTTATAAAACTTTAACAGATCCATTTATGCACTAAATTATTTAAGCAAATGTAATGCTTCCAAATTGTATTGTTTTGCAAGGTTTCTCTTGGAACCTTTGCCATTTATCATACATGTACTTCTGTCTCTTTTCTACTCAGAAGCACAGCATGAAAAAACTTCATTTCACATTGAAACATCACTATGTGGAACAGTGTGATGAAATGAGACACAGGAGGAGAGTTTGCGTTATACTCTGGTAAACAGTTGGTCTACAGGAATGATAGCATTTTATACTGTGACTGATATATCAATTGTGAGTCCTAAAATATGACTGATCTGAAAGCAGGAGTTCTGCCTATGATAAAGTGTATGCATGTGAAAGATTACAGGTAACATGCCTAAGCCTGCTGAGAGGTCACAACCTAAATCTCATATAGGAGTTGATATAACAATGCAATAAATTCTGGTAAAATTATATCTCAACTATACTCAAAGATAATGCTACTCTGCTAAATAGAGCAATACTAACAACTAAGACCCTGAGCTTGTAGATAAGACCCTGACATTATTTACATGCTTTATGTGAATGAGCAGTTTCAATAAAAATCTACACTAAAAGTCAGTTTCTAAACAATTTGCAGGTTTGGTACAGGCAAGTATGGAGCATGGAAGGAAAACCCTGTAAGCTACTACTTGGGACTGCAAGGGCTATGTGACACTAATTTACTAACACTCATTTGAAATATTTCATATTTTTGAAAAAGCTAGACAAAACTACTACATATTGTGTTAGCAACATGCTAGATTAAATAAGGAACTGTGCTCAGGGTTATCTGAAAATGTGAATTTACTCACTTGATCCACAAAATTGCGATAATAATTTTTCCGGGTATTGTTCACATAATTTGACACATGGCCTTCTACACAGTCCCACAGACAACACTGGCACAACTTGAAAAGCCAGGGATCTTCTGTGTGGGCCTGATTCAATTATGTGCATGAGTTTGTACAGAATAGGGAACAATTTAATGCATTGGTGAATATAGCAGGATAAGAATGACAAAAATTGAATCTTTAAATACCGATTATGCAATGAACTGTATATACAGAGATATTTATATCCCTTAGGATTGCTGTATGTGTGACAAACTGATGATGTATGCAGAGATAAATCAGGCACCATAGCCTACACTTAAATGTAGAACCAACACACCAGTGTTTCAAGACTAAAAAAGACAATTTTATAAAATGATGTTGTTTTTTTGTATGTAAGACTTGAACCTATTCAAAACTACTGAACTCGTTTAGGAAAAAAAGTGTTTCTCATCAGGGATAAGCCGTGAAAAGATACCCTAAAAATATGAATGCTGACAGAAGGGACCACTTGCTGTCAGTTGAAACTTTCCTGTCTGAAATTCCCTTCTTCCATAACTACATATTTGGCCATTCTGGCACTGCTACAATCAGTGGGAACTTTAATAATGACTCCCATGAGCAGAAGATCAAGACCTATACGTGATCACAGGATTTTCTCTTTCTCTCCTCAGCAGTGATTTGAAACATTTGAAATATAACACTGATCCTTTAATCATTTTTCAGTAACCCAAATGAGAAAAAAAAAGGAATTCATTCTTTCCAATTGAAAGTGCAACATGCTTTAATTTCTAATGTCTTATGAAAATGTAGAAAAGTATGTAGGGAAATAACTAGATTTTTATTAGAAAGTGATAAAATCAAGTATCTTCTGTTTAATTGCAATGTTCTTTAGATTGTTAAAAAAGTACTGAAGCAATACTGAAACAAGTACACTACGTATGTAAGTCCCAACATCATTTTATGTCACAGGAGATGTCATCATCAAGTGTATGGTCACTGGCAGCAGAAGAATCAAAAATGAGTTTTAATTAAACAATTAATTACAAATAAAAGTGAGAAGTGAAACAGGAGAAAGAATGTTAGCACTATGCTTTGCAACAATGAAGAGAGGGAAGCACTATTCCCAGTGCTAAATGGGATTTTATGGATGTGCACTCACTGTTTCTGCCTGTATCCAGCTACCTAGACAGGCTCTGCTGACAGCAACCCACTTGAATGGCTGCAGAAACTGCTATCCTGGATCACAAGGCTATCAGCCGCCTCTGCCTAATCAATGCACTAGCTCTCTTCATGAACAAAACACTCTCCTTGTCTATATACATTTAAGGTTGTTTGCGTCTTCATTCAAAACTTGTGCCCTACTTATCCAGGAGCTGAAACTGATTGAGTTGCCTTGTGTCTGTTTTACATCTCTAAACAAGTACACAGGAGAGAAGGAATCACTTTGGATCCTGTGTATTGACTGATCCTTCTGTTAAGCAGGCAGGCAGAGAGATGCCAATGAAATGAAAGTCATGCTAACAATACCCAGACAAAGCCAGAGACGAGCAGTCAACTTCACTGCTGAATAAAATATGCAGGAAATACAATATTATAAGCAGCCACGAATTAATTTCTTGTCAGTGGGTAACCCACACTGATTTTTTCTGTAGATGACAAGAACAGCATAAGCCACAATTTAGATTCCCCTGTGTTTATGGAAGAAAAGGAATGTAACAGACCCTGAATAACTGGAGGAGTAGGGGAAATCCTGTAATACATGACCTTCTGCCAGCAAAGAAAACTGAACTTTCCCGTACCAACATGAGAAAAGATGACCTTTCCAACACATCCTGCGTGATGAAGAGCTGCCCAGTATCCATATGCACTGGGGGAGAAGGGCACAGAGAGCAGCTCACTGTGCACCATGGAAAGCTGCTGTAG